>NC_056766.1:13275000-13645000 GCF_018687715.1 Carya illinoinensis | reverse complement strand
GGACTTTCTGTTATGAAATGTAGAGGAATAGAGTTCAAGATCAAGTTAAGAGAAATAGACCAAATTTTGAGAAATAAAAAGAAAATAAAATGTCTGAAGCAAATCTAAGTAACATTTAGTGTTTAAAAATAAATGAAAAGTGCTAATGGCAACAACGGGAACTTTGAGTTAATTTTCAATGAATATGAAGTTTTCATTTGACTTTGTGGTCTAGATTGTAAGGAAGGCCTTTCTTTTCGAACCAAGTCATACATTTGTGGCAATCTTTCTAAACATGACCAAACCTATTATATAAATGGCACTTGATAATGTTTTGTCCCCTCATGAACCTCAATTCCTTGAGGAGGCCCATTTTGCCTTGGTGGTTATGACATTTTGATCTTCAGGCTTCTTCCACTTTTTATTGGCTCTTTGAATTACAAGGTGAACAAAATGATATCCTTGTTGCTTAAGCCTTGCCTCTTCTTGAAAAACAAGTACTGGCCACTTTATTCATAGTCCACTTATCCTTAATAGAAGTTTCTTGGGAGCTTGAGGAAGAGATATAGGTCAAGCACCCACACTTAATTGAGGGGTAAGTGTTGTTGTCTCATATCCTAGGTGAGTATGTGACGCCCCCAAATCCCCACGCACGGACACGGAAAAATCGAGACGTCCGGATGATGACATCACGGGTCACCACCCTAACGACGTGTGCCAAGTGTGTACAAAAGCAACAATGTGCACGAAGAGACACACAGCGGATAGCAAAGTCATATAACTAAGTACCAGAATTTTTCTTAATTTAATACAAAGCTGTTCAAAACATACATATTAAAATATTACAACTACAAATATTATTCAAAGCCAAATATACAGCATAACTTCAACTCAGAACTTCGGCAGAGCCGCGTCCTCGGGCTCAGCCTCCTCCTCCTCCTCGAACTCTACACCAAAAACTCCGGTACCAAAAATGGTGCCGCATGTAAGTAAACTCCAAACACCACTAGATAAAAACATATAGAACTCAAACAACATGTATGCAAGAAAAGCCAATGCACATGTCCCGCAAAACCATATTTTTCCACGCACGCCAAAAACCCATTTGGCCCACAACAATATATCGCTTAAAACTAAGCCTCGCTATTATCCCAGATAATGGCCCAAACCACCATTTTCCTAGAAAATGGATCACAAAGCCTCAAAACCGAACCTCGCCATCATCCCAGATAATGGCTCATTAACCAAACCATTAGAGCACTGTAGGCAGGAATCGCAGGTGGGAATCGCAGGCGGGACTCTACCACCATCCCTGCTCACCACCATCCCTACCCGTGCCTCTAAATCAAGCCAATCAATCCAATTATGCATGCACCATGATCTCCCCTAGGGATCATCCGCACACCTGGCTCTGTGCCACACCGCAGGTAACGACTACGCGTGTGACACCTAAACGAGCGATGCCCAGACTCGTGCCCAGCGCGTCCCTGGTCAGGCCATCCTTTAGTCCCCGCCACTCTAGGGACCATGGAGTCGACACGACAGCGTTACCGTATTGTGCGATCTGGTCGTCGCCCTGCGACAACCCAGGGGATGTCACTCAGTATTATCCACCCCCGAGTGACCAGAGGAGCTCCACCGAGATAATAACCCATCCCGGCTTGAGCTCGTGAGACACACGCACCCAAAACCATTTACGCCAATAAAACGGGATTTTCTCGATTAAAATAAAATGCACATAAACACAATATGCAACTCACGCCTCATGGCTCAAATAAACAAGCAAACACAAACAAGCAAAACCAAGCACTCCGTCCTCGATCCATCCGACCCCCGAACTCCTCGAACTCAGTCCGGAATCAACCAACCAACAGCAAATATTTATTGTAAGAGCAAAATATATTTAAATCTAAAAGTAGAGTTTGGAAAATACTTACAGCGCTATACGGTATTTTTAGAAAGCTCGCGGTGTTACAAACGGCGGAGGAAAAGCAACGTAACAGTGTAATTTACACTGTGGCCGTGGGTAATAAATTATCCACTTTCAAACGGGGACAAACCAAGGCACGAAATTGATAGGGAAAGGTCTTGAGATACTTATGAAGCTAAAGGAAACGAGTTTTGGCCGTGGGTGGTGGTGGAAATGGCGGTCGAAGGCCAAAAAGGGGCTGAACGGAGTTGAGCTCATGGGAGCTACTCCGGCAACGGATCTAGGCCGAAAATGGGTGGTTTAGGTCGGCAAGAGGTAGGGGAAGAAGCTGTGAAGAGATGGTGGCCGGAGGTGGTGCGACGGCGCCGAAAACGGTGAAAAACCGTATGGCTTGGAGGAGCTCTTGGTGGCTAACGGTGGCTCGGATGGAGGTGAAACTTGGTGGGGATGTTCATCGGTGAGAGGGGAAGAAAATTGGGTGGGTGGTGTAGGCCACGCCGCCGGCGAGCGGCGGTTCTGGGCTGCGAAAGCAAACGGCGACAGGGGCAAAAATAGAGCAGGTGCAGTGACTTCCGGCAACTCGCGGTTGCTAACGGCTGGTCTGATGGCTCTGAAAGTTGGTGGGGATGATCGCTGGTGGAAGGGGAAGAGAATGGTGGTGGTGGTGCACTAAACGGTGGCCGGACGGCGGAGAATTGGGCGGACAAAGGTGAGGCAACGGGAAGGAGAAAAAGAGGTTGTTCTGCGTACGCGAGAGAGAAAGGAGAAGAAAGAAGAAGAAAAGAAAGAAAAAGAAAGAAAAAGAAGGAAAAACGAAAAAGAAAAAGGAAAAAGAGAAAAGAAAAAGAAAAGATGAGGGAAAAGAAATGAGGTCCAGTCCTCACTCTGGAAACCAAAACTGATCCGCCGAAAACGATTTTAAAAACTGTAAAACGACTAAATAAATTAAACACAACATCAAATAAATTAAAACCAATTTAAAATACAATAATTTAAAATAAAATAACTATTATATTAAATAAATTAAAAAGCGTCTTCAGTGAAAATATACGTAAAAACGGGTCATCACATCCTCCCCCCCTTAAAAACAAATTTCGTCGTCGAAATTTGCAAAATCAACCATCAGCGTCAAACAGATACAAGCTACAACTATGAACATATATGAGAGATACATAACATCGACAACTCCCAACAAAACCAATGGTTATTAACTTCACACCATAAATCACTAATATCAACGGCGTCTCTGCTTAACTTCCAAACTTTCATCCCATTCCAACTTTGGTAACCTAATAGCCACTTCCAAAATTAACCATCCATAAACCAAATTGTGCGACCAAAAGATTAATCTCCCATTAAAACTTTGAATCACTACTAATTCTTCAAAATCGATGCAAAATTTGAACTTATAAGAATCTCCAAAAATCATGCTTTCGCGCACACTCTGATAACTCACCAAAATACATATAGGCTATATCCTCAAAAATTAATATCATGAAGTATAAGCTCAATCCACACCTAATCACAAGAAAAGCTTTACCACCTTTCCATAGAAAATCATATACCTCAAAAAAAAAAAAAAAACCATAAATCTCCACTCGTTCCTCAATTGGCCATCGCTGCCCTAAACGAAAACCAACATTCCGCAAAAATACATCCATTGATTGATGATGGAAACCAGTACTAATCAACCTCTAGGCCCCAATTTGAAAATACATAACACCATCCCAAAATACACCTGTCTCTTCTAAAGATAAGGAACATATCGAAAAGGCTTAAGTCCTTCTCGGCCAACCAACGAGAGCGCTTATAACTTCTATCCGATATCTCATACTTCAAACTCATTATAAACTACCATTGACATCACCTAGACATAATCAAAACGCTCTTGGTAACTCACCCACCTACTTGTACTCTCAAAAACTATAGTTTTAGCACAACTAATTCCTTCATACTGTTTAAATCTCAAGACAGGCCATACAGTTTAAATCTTCAATCCATCAAAAACTATTAAACAACACTCATGGATCCTACTGCTTTATTACTTCATACACCACATATGGTGACCTAACGATCTCTTTCAAGTTAAATAACCATATCCCCAATTCTCCCAACTAGATACTTGATCTCCAAAGAAAAGTATAGCCTCACAAATTTAAATTCCTATGACTCCCAGTAGCAATTAATTCTCAAGATAAACACAACAGTCGTTTCAAACCATCATTCCAATGGGTAACCCGCTTCGACTGCACATTCCATTCAACTTACCAAACAACTCAAAGCCAAAATCTCTTAAATTTAATATTACTACACAGATTCCTCTTCAACTCCTACCAAGCTAAAAATGGATGAGACTAGAACCAACACTCCCCGAAATCCATATGTACTTACCATTACTACTCATCGATCTCATGTACTCTTAGCCAACACCACAAATCATTCAAATGTACAAGTAATCCATTATCACATTTCCATCACCTAGACTTATATCCTCAACTCAACAAGAATCATTCCTGAATCTACTCAACTTATATCCGTAAATCAGCAACTAGTCATTGCTTAAAGTTTGGTACGGAGAATGACCTTAAACTTGCTAAGAATCCATTCCTAAAAGTCTACAGATCGTATAGCCTCAAATTCAATCGTATTTAATACCAACACAAAATCTACTATTTCCAACACCCTGATGGACTTATATCTTTCGAATCAATAGAATCATTTCCTAAAATCAGCCACTACAACCTCGAGTTAACAATAATTATTTTCTAAACTAGCTCGATATCTTCAATCCTCAAAGAAATACACGCACTAGGTCATTACCTCCAATCCTCAAAGAAATCTACTCTAGAAAAATTTTCATATCAACAACTCAACTTTAATCAACCCCATTTTAATGGTTACAAACTAATCACTCACTAGAGTAGATCAAGCTATAGCACTAAGTCTGTAAAACTAAGAACTCAACTCTTATTATAAATCAGTCATTCAACTCTGCAATTCTAAAACCTTAAATCAAATAAGAATCATCTTCCGGAACTTCTAAGATCAAGAAACTTACATCGCATAAAAGAAAATCGACTCTCAAATCCTTCAAATTCTAAAACATTACTAGATAATAAATCATTTTCTAAAATTCTCAAGATTGGTAGCTTTAATCCAAAACATTCACCTTAAAAGCTTGTAAAATATAAAGCCCCAATTGCCACCAAATTATTCATCCGAATCACGAAATCTAAAACTCGAAATTTAATTATCCCCCCCAAAGCTTGTCGAACCTAACACCTTAATTACCATAAACTTATTTTCCTAAAATCTATAAGGCCCCAAACTTTAAAACTTTAATGAAATTTCATAAAATCTATCCTTGAAATTTGTTGAACTTACAATCTACTACGTTATAGACCATTTCATAAACTCCTCGGAACTAAAGAACTCAATTATTCTACTTCCCTAAAAGATCACCCAGATCATGCCACTCTCTCTAAGCCTCTATAATATAAGAAAAGCAAACCACACAAGGCGTTCATCACTAAAGATTAGATTAGACCCCTACCTGCCATGACTCCAGCATTCTGAATCTCCGTAACCTCGCCTCCAACAGTACCAAGAGTCATTGCGTACATTCGAGCCCGAGCTAAATGCCTCTGGTTAGTTCTACCACTGCGACGAGCTCCACGACTTTCTTGAACTCGACTAGGGCACTCACGAGCAAAATGCCCCGTCTGACCTCATTCAAAACATTGATTACTACCCAGACGACACTCACCCTCATGAGCTCTATTACATTTGCCACAAACTGGAACTCGGCCTCCCATACGCACTCCCGAGGTTGTTTATGGTCAAGTCCCGGCCCGCTGAACAAACTTCTGAGGCGAACCCGAACTACTTCCTTCACCAGTAAAACTCCGCCTCTTTGTCTTGAAGGGGAGCCCATATTCAGATTATTCTCTCGCTCTAAAAGAGTGACCGCATCCACTAAATCCTGAAAAATGTATATCCGGTGGCTGATCACCATTCGGCGTATATCAGAACGTAGACCCTCATGGAAACGCTCTGCCTGCATCTCCTCCAAGGCGATGAGGTGAGGAGCAAATCGCCCAAGTTCTATAAATTTTCGGGCGTACTACTCCACGGTCATGCTCCCTTGGACTAAGCTTGAGAACTCTCTTACTTTTTTGCCGCCTCACTGAAGCAGGAAAGAAGCGATCATTAAATTCTTTCTTAAAGCGTTGCCTGGTCACAGCGGCAATAAACCCCAAACCTTAAACAAAATTCCCTTAAACATATCCTTAAAGTTCGTTGAACTTATACTCTCCTATACTATAGCCTCGTTACATAAATTCTATAAAACCTTGACCTCAATCATCATACAAGTAAACCACATCGCAAAAAAAAAAAAAAAAAAAAAACAATTCAAGCCTACTACACTAAATGTTCATGCCTAATAATAGTATCCTCGATTATACCGCCTTCCTGCCACAACACAACCTTTGACCCCCTTTAAGAAAAACAAATAAAACCAACAACATAAAACCAAAAACCCAAACCAAACCACATAACAAGAAAACAAAAAAAAGAAACCAGCATGCAATAACACAACTAAATAAATACATACAAGCAAACAAGCTCAAACAAATAAAACAATTAAAACATATTCAAAAGCAACTTTACTTAAAATAAATTTTAAAACACAAATTTAAAAACATTCTGGTACTACCTACGGGACATGTGGTTTTACCTAGAGCCAAACTGCTCTGATACCACCTGTGACGCCCCCAAATCCCCACGCACGGACACGGGGAAATCGAGACGTCCGGATGATGACATCACGGGTCACCACCCTAACGACGTGTGCCAAGTGTGTGCAAAAGCAACAAATATGCACGAAGAGACACGCAGCGGATAGCAAAGTCATATAACTAAGTACCAGAATTTTTCTTAATTTAATACAAAGCTATTCAAAACATACATATTAAAATATTACAACTACAAATATTATTCAAAGCCAAATATAAAGCATAACTTCAACTCAGAACTTCGGTGGAGCCGCGTCCTCGGGCTCAGCCTCCTCCTCCTCCTCGAACTCTGCACCAAAAACTACGGTACCAAAAATGGTGCCGGCGGTAAGTAAAATCCAAACACCACTAGATAAAAACATATAAAACTCAAACAAAATCGTGAGACACATGCACCCAAAACCATTTACACCAATAAAACGGGATTTTCTCGATTAAAACAAAATGCACATAAACACAATATGCAACTCACGCCTCATGGCTCAAATAAACAAGCAAACACAAACAAGCAAAACCAAGCACTCCGTCCTCGATCCATTCGACTCCCGAACTCCTCGGACTCAGTCCGGAATCAACCAACCAACAGTAAACATTTATTGTAAGAGAAAAATATATTTAAATCTAAAAGTAGAGTTTGAAAAATACTTACAGCACTATATGATATTTTTTGAAAGCTCGCGGCGTTGCAAACGGCGGAGGAAAAGCAACGTAACAGTGTAATTTACACTGTGGCCATGGGTAATAAATTATTCACTTTCGAACGGGGACAAACCAAGGCACGAAATTGATAGGGAAAGGTCTTGAGATATTTATGAAGCTAAAGGAAACGAGTTTTGGCCGTGGGTGGTGGTGGAAATGGCGGTCGAAGGCCAAAAAGGGGCTGAACGGAGTTGAGCTCGTGGGGGCTGCTCCGGCAACGGATCGAGACTGAAAATGGGTGGTTTAGGTCAGCAAGAGGTAGGGGAAGAAGCTGTGAAGAGATGGTGGCCGGAGGTGGTGCGACGGTGCCAGAAACGGTGAAAAATCGTATGGCTTGGAGGAGCTCGTGGTGGCTAACGGTGGCTCGGATGGAGGTGAAACTTGGTGGGGATATTCACCGGTGAGAGGGGAAGAAAACTGGGTGGGTGGTGTAGGCCACGCCACCGGCGAGTGGCGGTTCTGGGCTGCGAAAGCAACCGGCGACAGGGGCAAAAACAGAGCAGGTGCAGTGACTTCCGGCGGCTCGCAGTTGCAAACGGTTGGTCCGATGGCTCTGAAAATTGGTGGGGATGATCTTTGGTGGAGGGGGAAGAGAATGGTGGTGGTGGTGCACTAAACGGTGGCCGGACGGCGGACAATTGGGCGGACAAAGGGGCGACGACGGGAAGGAGAAAAAGAGGCTGTTCGGCGTACGCGGGAGAGAAAGGAGAAGAAAGAAGAAGAAAAGAAAGAAAAAGAAAGAAAAAGAAGGAAAAAGAAAAAGGAAAAAGAGAAAAGAAAAAGAAAATATGAGGGAAAAGAAATGAGGTCCAGTCCTCACTCCGGAAACCAAAACTGATCCGTCGAAAACGATTTTAAAAACCGTAAAACGACTAAATAAATTAAACACAACATCAAATAAATTAAAATCAATTTAAAATACAATAATTTAAAATAAAAGAACTATTATATTAAATAAATTAAAAAGCGCCTTCAGTGAAAATACACGTAAAAATGGGTCATCACAGAATACTTGAATGGACTATTTGGATATTGTACTTGGGCCATTGTAAACTCAAGGCACTATAATGGACTATTTGTTTATGGTCGATTTCTTGGCTCATGGGTTTTGTCTCCTATTAAGCTGTATTTTGGTTGAAAAATACTTTTAGTCAGGTAGGCTTTGTTCTGGTAGGAGTTATTCACATGCTTTCGATATTTTTGGATTAGGTTGTGACACTCCTACTGTTAATGGTCAAAGGTTAGGTGGTATACTGCAAATGTCAGGAAAGTGGTACTCCTTTGCTAAATTTTGCCTAAAATGCACTGAGGTTGACTTTTGAGAAAACTTGCATATTTTTGCAACTAACCAACCTTGCTTATTCTGCACTTTTCTTTGTATTCAAGAAATAAAATGTCATATTTTTATATGACATTTTATCATGATTAGTGTAGACATGAGTAATGTTTTTTGTACTCTATTTCTTTATAGCATAAAACATGAATATGATGTCTGAAATTTTTATTTGACCATATGATATTACCTATTAAGTATGTTTTTCAGTTCTTGCATTGTGTTTGTAAACCCTGAGGCAAAATATTCTCCACTAGTGTAAAATGGAGGCTTCTATTATAACCTTGCCACAAGTGAAACATGGGGGCCACTGTTCAGACATTGCCACAGCTGTGAAATTGTGGTACGTATCTATTTCGAGTGTACCCACTTTGGTGATAGAATGATTTATGTTCTATTTGGCTAACTATAAATATGTACAACCTTGTTGTAGGGGTAAATATGGCCCGGTTTTTAATGTACTCATTTTGATGACAAAGTGATTTATGTTATACTTGGCTAATTGTAGATATTTACGACCTTGCTGGGGGTAAATATGGCCTCTATATATGTGAGCTATATAAGGTTTCTTGAAATATTTCTATTGTTTTTTTTTTTCCATCACAGCAAGTTTAAAATAAAAAATTAACATAAAGTTTCATGATTAAATAGTAGCATAAAAGTTCATTAAACCAAATGGTGTCCAACAAAAAACATCCAATAAAAAAATCAAACAACTTTACGAACAAGCTAAAAAAATATTTCATGAAAAACTTGGAAAGATTGCTGAATAAAACATTTGTCACCTACGGCATATAATTAATGGGCTCGACCCTGTATCTGCGAGAGGGTGAAATATCACATAATCATATTTGTAGTCCTCTTGTAAAGTAAACCTAATTATAAGCATAAATAAAAAATGTGTATTTAAAAAAATTATAAACGGATATTTATGTCAATTTAAAGTATATCTCGTTTTCTCAATTAAAAGGATATAAACTTTAAAGTAACTAATTCCTTCTAGATTATTTTCACTCTACCCAATGACTTTTTGTGGTCCATTTTCCATCATGTTTTTAATTGCCTAAAAACTTTCCCATCATCTACTAAGATTTCTTCCCCATCTTTGTTGTGTGTTGATGTTCAAATTCCATGTAAATGTTGTCATCCTCCTCACCAACAATTTGAGTGTTGGTTGAATTAGAATAAAAATTCTTAACTATAAATCTTGTTTGAGTTTTGAAAAGTAGGTTGCGAATTAAAGTTGTGATAAATGCCGGAGTATAAATTGGATTTTGATTACATAAGAGTTTCTATCCAACTTCTAGGATTTAGCAGAATAGGAGAGAACATATAGACACAAAATGAATCCTATAGTATGTATTGAATATTCAACTTATTCATGTTCATTTTATATCTTTTATCCTTCTCTCGCTCTAAATCTTAAAATTTAATTAAAAAATCTAAAAAATATGAATTTAGTTACGCAAGTTATCAAGTCAAAATTGTTGTTTGCTAAAATGTGAATATTATATACACGGCTAGAGGAGAAGCCCAGCCTATCGTATTGAAGCCCATTTACGGTATGGAAAACAAAATGTTGGCTGAAATGTTATAAAGGCCAGCTTGTCGCATAAAAGCCCATATGCAGTACCCATGTACGTAGAATACATTTCGGTTTTTATATAGTGTTCAATGTATGTATTGTAGGACCTTTCGGCTAGGATCATTTGTCAGCTTTATAGACGTGCATGTGTAAAGACGAATCTAGTTTCTACGTCGCCCGACGTAACAGATATAATGATGGTGTCACTAAAAGGAGTTTTCTTTTCTTTTTTTTTTTTTCTGTTTTTTTTTTTTTTTTTTTTTTTAATGAAACTTCAATTCAATCAACAAATACATGATTTATCAAAGTTAATTAAAGGGGGACTCCCTTTCATTAAGAAAGGCCTAACTTTGCTGTAGCATGAGTTGCATTGTTTCCTCCTCTGGTCATGTACTTTAAAGACCAACTTTGATGATAAGACATTACAATTTTGAAGTCCTCGACAACTTGACCCTGCCAAGAAGTATCAACAGGTATGTTGTTAATTCAACATGCATTAGACCAAGCTCATGACAAAGGATAACAGCTTGAAGCAGGGCACAACTTTCTGCAACCAAAACTGTTTTGATAGTAGATTTGGAGCAGCTAATACAGCATGAACTTCACCCCTACGATCCCTTTCCAGCCCATCCTTCCCCAGCAGCATCAACATTGACTTTAAAATAGCCAACTTGAGGAGGTTTCCATGCTTGTCTATCTGGCATAATAGTAGCTCTATTTTGACCCTCAACAGTATGAACCTATTCCAAAGTAGAATCTGTACCAATCTATGTTGTCGAATGAAACAACAAAGATGCCCTTTTAAACTGATTTTGAAACACAAAATCATTCCTTAGGCCTCCAAATACCATGAAACACAGCCACTATATTAAAATTAACTATATCTAATCTTAGTGAGAGATCAGACGAAAGAGATGGAAAGTCACTATAATTTTGATGCCATTTCTTTAGAGGACTGTTTTGCTCACCCCATACATCCATAGTTGTAGGACACTGCCAAGAACATGTATAGTACATTTACCTTCATTGTGACAAACAGGGACACAAAGGACTATCAACTATCCTTTTGTGAAACAGCTTACTTTTAGTGGGCAAAATACCATTAAGCACTTTCCATATGAATTGCTTAACTTTATCAGTACAGTCTAGCTTCCAAACTTTCCTCATAATCTCATATAAAAGGAATGACAGAGGATTCCCCAAGATCTTGATTTTTCCGGCGAAAATCAGTAAAATATGTAGACTTCACTGTAAAAATGCCCTTGTCAGATAAACCCCATATAACTTTATCATCCAAACCCGTCGAACTTATAGGCAAACTGCAAATACAATTAGCCTCCTCACTTCTAAAGATTGAGTAAACAAGATTAGTTTTCCAAGATTTGGTTTCCTCGTCAATTAATACATCAACTGTTGCATTTTAAAACTATTTTATAACTCTATATGAAATGGAAGGTAGTTTTGTAATATTAAAATTTATTTTTTAATAGAGTGCCAGGATTTAATCAAGCGCAATGATATATGTACCTACAACTCTTTTACAACTTATTTTCAAACAACCAATGAAATCATTACAGTCCATTAAAAAAATAATATGTGCTTAATTAGATAAAATCATGTGTAAAATAGTGATTTAGCTTTATATAGTCATTTATAATTTAACTAAAGACCTTTAAGAGATTTTTATAATAATGATAGTCTAAGATTATCTAACATGCAAAAGAAACATCATGTATGAACTCAAAATGTTGGCCCCTAAAGTCAACATCTTTGTGGGTTGTAAGGAGTATTTCTGGGCAAAATTCGGTTGGATCTAAAAACACTTGTGGATCTCTATGGATCTTCGATAGATTAACAAGAAGACGGCTGCCCGCTGGGACGTGGTAACCAGCCAAAGTGCAATCCTCTAAGGACATGTGTGGCATAGAAAGTGGCGCAGCAGTATATAAACGCATTGTTTCATTGATGACAGCTTGAAGATAGACTAGGTTTTTCATGTCTAATTCCATCAATTGCCTGTCTCTACCAATCTGAAGGTCTAATTCTTGTTGGGCTTTCTTAAGAGCCCATATCATTCTCATCGTCGTTGTATCTGTACCCCCAAGATGAAGGCCTGCAAAAGTCCCAGCATGTATGTATATGTTATTTATAATTTTACCATATTAAACTAAAATAGAGATCAACAAAACTATTCCCCTCAAAAGTTTAAAAGAAAAAAGAAATGCCTATAATAAATACTTACAATTTCGTCTCGCTTCTACGTTTTGTTTTGTTTGTTTTTGTTCAAATTTTGATGATTGCTCTCTTCAAGCCCAGGCTTATTTTGTGTTTAAAGAAGAAACAATTTTAGAAGAAATAGAAAAAATAAAGACACTCGTGATCAGTCAACTTCACAAATCAATAATGATCTTTATATTCAATAAATATAAAGCAAAGCAATCTTAGTACCCTACATTAGCTAAATAGTGTTATCAAAAGCATACCAGTCAAGTAGCCTTGTTGATTGTATCAGCATCATGATTAGAAATCTGTTCACTATCAAAAACAATAGACAACATCACACCCATAAAGTCTTGATGTCCATTCTTTACCTCCCCAGAAATTCTTCTTTGCTTGTGTTCTTCTAACCATCCTTCAAGCTCATGATCTAATTTTTTTGTAGTTTTCTTCATTGCCTTTTCATACGTACCCACTAATTGAGTTGAAATATTGCATATTTTAACTATTTAAAACCAATGTATTTCAATTGTTTCATGACATTATTATTGGTTTTAGATGAAAAAATAGTTAATAAGCATAAATTCGAGTTGTGATTTTTAATTGATTAATATCATGTTTATGCTTAATTTTATAACTATGATTTATTTGGACAATATTTCCTCACATATATAATATATTTTTTTTTTTATATTTTATTCTTCTGAGTTTTAATTTGTTTTATCTCTTTATTTCCAATTTAAATAAAATTTAAGAGATCTGGCTCTGACTAAAAGTGCATGCTTTACGAGTCTTTCAAAGTAGAGTTGCTGAAAAAGATAAAATGTTGAGGACTTTGAATGTAAAAGAATTGTCGGCAAGCGATGTGGAGTTTTGAAGGAAGGTCGAAAATAATGGAAATATGATTAAGTAAAATCCAAAGTGGAGCCGAAAGGGGAATGAGACACACTAGTGGAATGAAAAGTCAAGGAAAAGGAAATAAAGGGCAAAGGGCTTGGGACGTTCGGGAACAAAGGAGCTTCTGTTCGTATGTAAAGCTGAGAAGGAAGCTCTGAAGAAACATGTGTGGAAAAAGAGCTGAAATTAAGGAAGAGGTAGCCGAAATGAAGGAAGATAGAGAGCTGCATGTGATGTAGTCAACAATTAACACCACCGAAAAAGGAAAATGGAAAGCGTGAAAAGAAAGACAATACATGCAAGCTGGGTCAATGTTTACGGCAATGAGAAGCTTTCGGTTGGAGGGATGGACGTTCGGTGAGGAGGAGTTTATGTATAGAGTTTTTCGTTGACTTAAGAGAGAGATGTGTAGAATCGGTGGGGAATTTCCAGAATTTGAGAGGGAGACGTGTATCTGATGATTGATGATTTGTAGGAGGTAGACGTGTAGGTGGTGATTTGCTGGAGTGATTTACGTGGGCTCTCATTAAAGAAAAGAAGTTGAGAGATGAAGAGTCATGATTGAAGGCGTCTTTCCACCGAATTGGACATCATTGAAGTCGGTGGATTGGCTCTTTAAATAATGGGTGCAATCCGAGAGGGAGATACAACTTTCTGCTTTGTTTTAGTTATTTTTTTTATGTTCTTTGGCAGTTTTTCATTTGGAGTCGGTGAGAGTTTTTAATTTTTCTTGAGTTTTCATTAATGGTTGGATGAGAAGATATGAGTGGATTAGTTTTATGTTGCTGAATAAGAGACGTGTAGGGACTTGGGAGTGTGAAGTCGGTGCTGCCTTATCTTCTTGCAATAAGTTCAATCGGTTGCAATGATTTCCTTTTGCTGGCTGATTCTTTAAGTCGGTTAGGAGTGGATTTTAATTTTCTGAAACATGAGGTGGGAATGATTAAAAGAGAGGTAGAGAGAGTTAGGACGTGTAGGGAAAACGAAGTGCGTGCTTGACTTGATTTGAGTGAGGTGTCTTAATAGGTGAGTCGGTCATTTGGTTGGAGGGAGGGTAGTAAACGAGAAGTGGGAATTTGGAGGAGAGCTGTCGGTGGTTCTCAAAGAAGGAAAGGAGTGAGTTGGTCATTGGGATTTTCTAGAGTTTTTATTAAGTGTGTTAAGAATTGTTCAAGAATTTTATTTCGTTAAATGTACTACCTTAATTTCTTGTAAAGAGAGTGAAGGAGAGAGCTTTTGTTTTTGTTTTAGTTGGGCAATTTATTTGTTGTTTACTTATTTCGTGCAATTTATTTTTCTCACTTCTTTAAGCTTTCATTTAATAGTAATTACAATTGTTATAGATTAATTTTGAGAATTTGTGATTTAAATACAAGGATGAATTCTAGAATCTTGGTTTTGGACTTTTCAATTTTCAGTTTGTGTTTTACCAATTACTTTCTAATCTAGTTTAATCCTAGTTTAGTTTTATCAATTTCTTAGTTCAATTGCATATTAGATTGATTAAAGTTTAAATAGGATTTAAATAATTTCAGTTTCATTGTTTAATTGTTAGATTAATTAAGATTGTTCAGTTTAGTTGATTCTTTGATTAATAATTTCAATTTGTTAAGTCTTTTATATTTCATTTCGACACTCAAAAATCTAAAAATATGAATCTAGTCCATGACTAGTGCCCTTTTTCATTCTTGTTGCACTCTTCCATCCATTGCACATACCATCATTTTTATCTTTATCTTTGTGAATATTTCCACCATTTTAAACGAGTTTGATTTTTAAGTAACTTTCCTTGAGGAGACGATTTAGGAATTTATTCCTAATTATTACACGACATCCTCCTGCACTTGGGATAACCTTTGTGCTACTCATTTTTGAGTGAGTCACCCACCCAAGTCCAACCATCTTAGATATGGAAGCACATTTGACGCTACAAATGTCCCACTCAACACAAAGAAATCTCTTATCGCGTTTTGACATTGATCATTTCCTTCATTAGCATCCTTGGTTATAGCCCAAGCAACTCGCTTCTTTATAACCATCATAAACACAATGTTTAAGGTTACATAGCTTAACCATCTTCTCATCTCTACTAATGCGTTGTTATTCTTGGCCGACAACTCTTAGATCTCTTTTATGGCTGTATTTACCTCTTACTCTTGCATGTGTTTGAACATCTCAAGATGGTGATTTGAGAGAAACTCAAGAGTGGCTATTCTTCAAACATGGTGCCAATAGGAACTGTATGGGCTGAAACCGAACATGGCGTAGTTGTAACCCATGAGTTCTATCGCCAAAGCTTTTGGATGGTTGGCAAAGGCTTTGTCATTCGTAGTGAAAAACTCTTTAGCTATTGTAACATACGAACCTAGAATTTAGGTTAAGTCAGTTAGAAATTATTTAGTTATGTTATGATTATATTTATTCTTTTTATTAATTACTTATTTATTAAATTATCTCTATGGTAAGATTTTAAGTAATTAGATTGCTACGACACGTTTTCTAGAAAGATTAGTAACGTCTAGTGCCTCGTATAGGTCACGAGCTACGACGTGAGATTTCTGAAGCAGCGCTAAGAGGTAAATAGTATGATCATATAAATGTACACGTAATGTAAATATTATAATTGGGTATGATAATATGATATGGTTTTGATGGTTATCTACGTTGCGCTAAGAGCCAAGTCAAGGTTAGATTGCTTTCACGAACTTCTATGAATTACGATGATTTACATGAAAGTAAGCCTATATATATGTTATGTTTTTATGGATTGTTGATTGATGGATTGAATGTTACAAAAATCACATGGAAATCATGATATGATCATATAATAATTTAAGATAGGTATTCTATGAATTAAAATAGCCAGATCATGCATGCTTCATTCATGTAGTTCTTAGACCATATATGCCATGTATTGTTCATGCAATAACTTAAGTCAAGCATGCCATGTAATAAATAGCCTAATCATGTATGACATGTTCATTAGTTCTCAGATCATGCATGTCATGAAATGTCATAAAATGATTAAATCATGTTAGGCCATGTCATGCTATACTATACCATGTATAAGAATATATCATGTTATGCCATGCCATGTACAAGAATATGCCATGCTAGAAAAGTCTAAGAAGTCCAAGAAAATTATCATGCATCAAGAAAGATAAACATTTTAAGGTAACACGGATCCAAGCGTGTTTACCACAGTTATGCTAAGACGGTACCACGAACTCAAGCGTGGTTACCACAAGTTAAGTGAAACACGGACTCAAGCGTGTTTCACTCTATGTCATGCAAGTTAAGTGAACATGGACCCAAGCATGTTTCACTCCATGTCAAGCAAGATAAGTGAAATACGGACTCAAGCGTGTTTCACTCCATGTCAAGCAAGATAAGTGAAACACGGACCCAAGCGTGTTTCACTCCACGTCAAGCAGGATAAGTGAAATACGGACTCAAGCGTATTTCACTTCATGTTATGCAAGTTAAGTGAAACACGGACTCAAGCGTGTTTCACTACATGACAAGTTATGTGGTGCCATGGACTCAAGCGTGGTTCACCATGAAATAAGTACAATTCAAGATAAACAAGTTACTCATGCATTCACGCTTCATGTTTGCCATGATTATGAGTGTTTCCACCCATGTTAATCCATGAATGCTATATGAAAGTTATGATAAGGCTTTAAAAACCAAATTTATGCTAAGCTAGATAGTATTTTACGGTATGATGTATTATTTACTGAGTATTCGACTCATTTTTGTTGTTTGTCTTTTTGTTTTCTTCTATGTTGATTGCCACAGATGGTGATTATGATGATGCAGAGCTGGATGGCCAGGAGTAGATTTAGTATAAGGACTTAGAGATGAATAAGTGTCATTTACACAAGGATTAAGTTTCTTTTATGTCATTTCAATAATTAGTCTTGTTTAAGATTAGCTCATGTTTTGCTTTATTCAGTTTCAAGTTTCAAGACTATTTATATCATTTCAGTTAAGTTTCTTTCAATAAATAAGGTATTTCAGAGTAATGAGTCTTTTTACCGGGCATTTTATTATGTTTGTTAGTAACGTCTCTATCCTACGGGAACGGGGTGTTACAGCTATCTTTGAACTGCTCACTACTATAGCTCTATGCATGCTCAAGTTGATACTAAAGATTGGTCCGTTCTTGTCGGCCGTGTCACCTAGGGTTATATGGGCTGGTTGCATCTCTCCTAATAGGTGGAGGTGGCCGATTACAGGCCATGCACCACTTGCTTTCGGTGGAAGTACCTTTTAAGGGGCATTTTTTTGGGTTCTTTTCCATATCCAACCTAGAAATAAGAAAAAGAGAAATAGGGCAAGTATACTAGCCATAAAAACAGTGAAGGAGAAGAACCCGAGGAGTATAGATGTTCTAGTTGTCGATGGGGGTTTAGTTCCGCCAATGTTCTTAAAAATTTCAGCAAGGCACCAAACTTCTCGATGGCGACTCTACATTGATGAGTCTACCTTGGGTGCATCCGACAGTCCAATGACATGTTTGGTTGAATGGACAATGGAATTCTGTATTCTTATAAATTTGGACTCATATGACAATTACTGATGCAAATATTTTAATCATAACAAAACATTAGAGGCCAGAGGGAGAGGAGATCAGTAGGCCGAATTCTTTACGTTCCATTTCGATGCACGACATCATGTAGCCCAAATGGCCTGGATTTTGGGAATCTTGTACGTACAATAATCTGCAACTAGCTTTCCATAAATGTCATTACTATTTTTCGAATAAGGGGTTTTTAGGTTTTTGTATTTGAGTAATTGATTTATTATTTTAATTTTAATTATATTCTTTTTATTTTATAATATGGTTGACTCACTCAAAAATGAGTAGCACTAAAGCTATCCCAAGTACAGGAGGATATCGTGTAATAATTAGGAATAAATTCCTAGATCGTTTCCTCAAGGAAAGTTACTTAAAAATCAAACTCGTTGAAAAAGGTGAAACAAAGAGAAAATAAAATGATGGTATGTGCAATGGATGGAAAAGGGTACTAGTCATGGACTACATTCATGTTTTTAGATTTTGATTGTCAGATTTGAATGTAAAGGACTAATAGATTAAACTCAGAAATTAATAAAATTAAATTAAGAATTAAACTAAATTAGGAAGTAATTGATAAAACATGCACTGAAAATTGAAAAGCCCCAAATTCAATGTTCTAGGGTTCATCATTATAATCAATTCACAAATTCTCAAATTAAACCACCGTAACTGTAATCACTACTAAAATGAAAGTTTAACGAAACGATAAAAATAAATAACATGAATTAAATGAATAACAAATAAATTACTCAAACGTCTAAATGAAAATTCTCTAAAATAATTCAGAAACTCAAAACTGAAATGAAATAGCAAGTAGAGAATTGAAAAAATCAAGCCAGTTGAATGGACATGAAGATTCAAAGCGGTGGAGGAGGCTGAGCTGCAGTGGCAATTGGACCCCTCAAGGAGTTCTTCAATCTGCTGCAGTGTGAGTGAATGATCCAGTGGAAATTGTGTACCTACGTGAATGATCGATTGAATGAATCCTCCTCTCTGAATCTGAACGAAAATCAAAGAAAAAATAAATTCTAAGTGTTTCTCTACTCAAAACCGAGTTTTCCAGCCCAAAGGTCATCCTACGATGTAAAGAAAACATATATATACTCTGACGGCAGAATAAACCCTAATCTGTAAAAATGCGATATTCGCTTGAGCGGAGTGTCGAGCGAACATCGAGCGTTCGACTCTGCCTAAGTTCGCTCGAGCGGCCTGTCGAGCGAACATCGAGCGTTCGACTCTGCCTAAATTCGCTCGAGCGGCCAAATGCCTCTGCTCGAGCGATCTCTTTTCCGGCAACTCGCTCGAGTCCACTATCGAGCGGAAGTCGAGCGTTTGAATCTGCCTGACTTCACTCGAGCGGCGGCTTCTGGCGCCGCTCGAGCGAATTATACCTTAATCCATATTAATCAACAGTTGATAAAATTAGAGCAGAAATTCATTCTTTTAATCAATTAAAATCACAACTTTAATTTATTCATTTTTCCATATAAAACCAATGATAAAGTAATGAAAGAATTAATATATATTGGTTCCAAAAGCATTAAAAATGCAATAATTCAGCTTAATCACACCCCCCAACTAGCATTTTGCTAATCCTTGAGCAAAATAGTGAAAATTAATTGAGATGAATATTGCATAAAGATCGAAATTCAAACAAAAAAATCAAACACCATTCGAATTCTCACAAAAGTGACACGTTACTACTCAACCCCCAAGGGTTATACCCACCAAGACTATCTCAACAATCTTTCACATAGAATTAAGGCAAATGTCTCAGAACTCAAATGTGTGTGTGGAGCTAGACCGGTTGTGTGTTCCTCATTACCAGCCATGATTTGCCATAGGATTTTTCAACCTTAAGATTAATCATTGCTGATTCTAACTACCTCAAAGCCCAAGGGTCTAGCAGTTTTCACGCCAGCTCTGTTTTTAAAGGTTGGACACTCAACCCCCAAAGTCTGGGGTAACTGTTTCTAACCTTTTTTACTTAGGAAAGTTCACTAAGTTGCCTTTATTCCTTTTCTCTCTGTTTTTTTTCTTTTCTTTTTGTTTTTTTTCCTTTTCTTCTTTTCCTTTTTTTTTTTTTTTTTTTTTGGCATGGCTCGGTAGTCCTACAGTTTACTTCTCCAGTGTTAAATCAATGAGTGGTAAATAAGGAACACTACAAGCGTAAGCATGTGCAAAATGTCCTTCAAAATTTGTCTTTCGTTCTATAAAAATTTTATCAAATTTCATCTCAATAAGCATAACATCCCGGTGTTTCAAGTCACATATCAACAAAATATGATGCATCAAAATCATGCTCTATGTTTAATCTTGAAAATAAATCTTCACAAATGATCCCGCTCAACTACTTCACCAAGATGCTCAAATTTCACGAATCTTATTTAATTTTTTTATTTTTTTATTTTTTTTTTAAAAAATGTGCACACATGCTACCCCCCAACTAGTGAGAGACATAGTCCTCAATGAGTCGATCGAAAGAAAAGAAAGTGCACAGAACTAAGCAAGCAAAACAAACAATCAACATGAAATATAAAATCAAAACAAAAGAACAAATAAAAACAAAGCAAGTAAAGAAAACTGTAAAGAAGGAGAAGCAAATCAAAACACTTCCGTGGGGTCTTGCACAAGCAAGATCTCTTCATGTGGATCAAAGACCTTCAGAAATGACTTTAGACGTTGTTCGTTGACAGTGAAGCTATTACCATTCTTTGGATTGACAATGTCTACCGCACCATGAGGATGAACGGTCTTTACAATGTATGGCCCACTCCATCGGGATTTCAACTTTCCAGGAAAAATGTGCAAGCGAGAGTTATAAAGAAGAACTTCCTGGCCAAGTGTGAAATGCTTTAGATGAATTTTCTGATCATGCAGAATTTTCATGCGTTCCTTTGCAATCTGAGCGTTGTCATAAGCATTCCGACGAGCTTCATCCAATTCATTGATCTGCAATTTTCTCAACCCTGAAGTTTCATCAAGTGACATGTTAACATGTTTTATGGCCCACAAAGCTCGATGCTGAATATCAATAGGTAAATGACAAGCTTTACCATAAACTAATCGATAGGGAGACATCCCTAGATTTGTTTTAAAAGCTGTCCTATAAGCCCATAAAGTATCAAGAAGTTTAACCGACCAATCTTTCCTATTAGGCTTGATGGTTTTCTCTAAAATAATTTTTATCTCTCTGTTTGCTAATTCAGCTTGCCCATTTGTTTGAGGGTGATAAGGGGTAGAAACTCTATGTGTAATACCATATTTCTTCACAAGTGTAGAAAATGATTTGTTACAAAAATGAGAACCCCCATCACTTATAATAACTTTTGGCATGCTAAAACGAGCAAACAGAGATTGCAAAAATTTCAGGACAACATGATGGTCATTTGTTTTGCAAGCAATGGCATCCACCCATTTTGAAACATAATCCATAGCTAAAAGAATATATGTGTTTCCAAAAGAAACCGGAAAAGGTCCCATGAAGTCTATTCCCCAACAATCAAAAATTTCTAAAGTTAGAATAGGGGAAAGAGGCATCATGTCTCTTTTGCTAATGGATCCCAATTTTTGACAAGGCTCACAAGCCTTACAAAAATTATAAGCATCTTTAAACATGGAAGGCCAGTAAAAACCACTTTGTAAAATTTTTGAAACTGTTTTCTTTGCTGAAAAATGACCACCACATGCACCCATATGATAAAATCTCAAAACCGAAGAAAACTCATCATCAGGAATGCATCTACGAATCAATTGGTCCGAACAATACTTAAAAAGATATGGATCATCAAAATAAAAGTATCGTACCTCAGAGAGAAACCGACGCTTATCTTGGGTGGACCATTCAGAAGGCATTCGCTTAGTCACCAGATAATTGACTATGTTAGCATACCAGGGAGCTCTATCAACCACAAACAGCTGCTCATCTGGGAAACTATCATCAAGAGGAAGGCTGACATTTGAAGAAGGAGATGATGACAATCTAGAGAGGTGGTCAGCTGCCACGTTTTCAACTCCTTTCTTGTCCTTAATGTTGATGTTGAACTCTTGAAGTAATAGAATCCAGCGAATCAAGCGTGGCTTTGCATCTTTCTTAGCCAACAAATACTTAAGAGCAGAGTGGTCAGTGAAAATAGTAACAGGAGAACCAAGAATATAAGTCCAAAATTTATCAAGTGCAAAAACCACTGCAAGCAATTCTTTTTTAGTAGTGGTATAATTTTTCTGGGCATCATTCAAGGTCCTACTAGCATAATAAATCACAAATGGCCCATTATCCACCCGCTGCCCCAAAACAGCTTCGAAGGCATAGTCACTAGCATCTGTCATAATCTCAAAGGGAAGGTCCCACTGCGGAGGTTGCACAATAGGTGTAGTGGTAAGCGATTTCTTAAGGGTATCAAAAGATTTTTGGCACTCATCAGTCCAAACAAATTCAATATCATTTTGTAAAAGAGTGCACAAAGGTTTTACAATAGAACTAAACCCTTGAATAAACCGCCTATAAAAGCCAGCATGACCAAGAAAAGAACGAATATCCCTAACCGTCATAGGAATAGGAAGTTTAGATATTAATTCAATCTTTGCCTTGTCAACCTTTATACCCTCAGAAGAAACAATATGCCCCAATACTATGCCCTCAGTGACCATAAATTGGCATTTCTCCCAATTAAGTAAAAGATTTTTTTCCTCACATCTCTGGAGAATACGTGCCAAATTATGCAAACAACTCTCAAAGGATTTTCCAAAAACAGAGAAATCATCCATGAATATTTCACAAATATCATCAATCATATAAAAAAAAATACTCATCATGCATCTCTGAAAAGTGGCTGGAGCATTACACAAACCAAAAGGCATTCTAGTAAAAGCAAAAGTGCCAAAAGGACAGATGAAAGTGGTTTTCTCCTGATCCTCAGGTGCTACAACAATTTGATAATAACCAGAATAGCCATCCAAGAAACAATAATATGCATTACCAGCTACTCTTTCCAAAATTTGATCCAAGAATGGTAAAGGAAAATGATCCTTCCTACTGGCTGAATTAAGTTTTCTATAGTCAATGCACATTCTCCAGCCAGTAACCATTCTAGTTGGAATCAACTCATTTTTATCATTTTTTATGATAGTCAAACCAGATTTTTTTGGTACCACTTGAGTTGGACTTACCCACTTACTGTCCGAGATAGGGTAAATGATACCTACTGCGAGTAGCTTAAGCACTTCATCTTTCACAACTTCCTTTATAGTAAGATTGAGCCTACGTTAAGCATCACAAACTGGTCTAGCATCGTCTTCAAGATGGATTCTGTGGGTACATACAGCGGCATCAATGCCTTTGATGTCAGCTATTGTCCAACCAATTGCGCTTCGATGCTTCCTTAATACTTCAATCAACTGGGCTTCATCCTTCTGATTTAGCTTTGAGGAAATCACCACCGGAAAAGTGCCTTCTTCAGGACCAAGGAACACATACTTTAAATCTTGAGGAAGTGGTTTCAGTTCCAACTGGGGAACTTCTTCCTCTGAAGATTTAAGCATGTTTGGTGGTGGTAGAGCTTCAAACTAGGGTTTCCATCTTGCTCCCGCAAACTGTACTTCAAGTGGTAATGAAGAATCTGCAAAACAATCAAAAAAATCAAAGTCATCTTCATTGATATGATCAATTTTCTCATCAAGTAAAAATTTAGGTGTTTGAAAAATATAATCATCATTAGAGAAGGGAGAAGTTGAGCAAATAAAATCTGTTGGTGTCAAACTCTCCACAACATTCAAATCACTTGTGTCATCAAAATGTGCTGGCATCTTGCAAGCGTTGAAAACGTTCAACTCAAGTGCCATATTCCCAAAGGTAAGCTTCAAAACTCCACTTCTATAATTGATCAATGCATTTGATGTAGCTAGAAATGGTCTTCCTAGGATGACAGGAGCTTGATAAATAGTGGAGACCGGCTGCTGCATGTCAAGAACCACAAAATCTATTGGGTAGTAGAATTTGTCCACCTAGACCAACACGTCCTCTACAATACCCCTCGGTACCTTAATTGATCTGTCAACCAGTTGTAGCATGATGGAGGTCTTTTTCAGCTCACCCAATCCCAACTGCTCATATACTGAGAACGGTAGCAAGTTCACACTACTCCCCAAATCAAGTAAAGCTCTCCCAATGCATGATTCACCAATCATAATGGAAATGTTGGGAGAGCTAGGATCTCCAAACTTCTGAGGAGTCTCGCTCAATATCAATGCACTAACTTGCTCCGTTAGGAAAGCTTTCTTCTTCACATTCAGCTTCCTCTTCACTGTGCACAAGTCCTTCAAAAATTTTGCATATGAAGGCACTTGTTGTTTGGCATCTAAGAGTGGAATATTGATCTTCACTTACTTGAAAATCTCTTGAATCTCCGTGTGATACTTGTTCTTTTGGCCAGCTGCCAATCTCTGAGAATAGGGAACCACAGGTTGGTATCCCTTACTAGTCTCAACATCTACACTTACAGGCTTCTTCAGTTTTGGTCTCACTACCTCTGATTCTTTTTCAACTTCATCAGTCTCTGTTACATCTTCAGGTGTAGGACCAACTACCCGTGTGTCTATAGGCATCTCTAGTTGGGGAACTTCCTTCCCACTTCTCAAAGTAAGAACTGCATTTGTTGTCTCAATAACATCCCCTGAGACATTATGCACTTGCTGTTGTTGCTACCTGTACACTTGAGGATTAGGCTGAGGCTGTACTGGAAATTTTCCTTTCTCTAGGGTGCTCAAGGTTGTGCTCATCTTATTAATAGTGCATCGCAACTCATTTATGGCTTGAGTGTTCTGATTATTTGTGGTGGCCTGAATCTGCATGAATTGCTGAAGTGTATTGGCCATCTGAGCCATACTGTCATCTAGAGTCTTCTTTGTAGATGATGAAGGCTAAGAACTCTGTGCAGCTACATGAGGCTGAAGTCCAGGAGGAGCTACATAAGGATAGCTCTGAGGATTCTGATATGGCGGATACTGGTGCTGAGGAGCACCCTAATTAAATGGTTGCTGCTGAGGTGGTGGGGACCTACCAGGCTGATCATTTCTCCATGAGAAATTTGGGTGATTCCTCCACCCTGGATTATATGTGTTGGAGAAAGGCTGATTCTGTACTCTATTAACCCATATTATACCTTAATCCATATTAATTAACAGTTGATAAAATTAGAGCAGAAATTCATGCTTTTAATCAATTAAAATCACAATTTTGATTTATTCATTTTTCCATATAAAACCAATGATAAAGTAAAGAAATAATTAATATATATTGGTTTCAAAAGTATTAAAAATGCAATAATTCAGCTCAATGAGTGGTATTAAATTATAGATTTATAAATAAAATATAATAAATAATTTTAATTATTTAATACTAAATCATAAAATAATAAAATAATAATAAAATAATAATAAAATAATCGTTATCCAAACATGAATTAGCAATAAAAATATTCAAAAAGAAAACTGATTATAAGACAAAATCATATTTTAATATTTTATAACGCGCGATTAACGAGGAGCACCGTATGTGGATTTCTTGGTTCATATAAATATCCCATTAGTTTGCCGATATTTAATTGTAGTGATGAATCATGCATTCAGCCTAAAGTACTTTCAACATTAATTTTCGTATAAAAATTAAATAGATCGGGGGTTACGATATTTTAAACTTTTTCAGACTATTTAATTATATATCTTCAAATTAAATGTTTAAAATTTGTCACATCATGATCATTAATTATTATATTTACCACTTCATCGAATATATTTTTCATATTGTAAAAATTAATTAAAATATTACTACTGAAATTTAGTGGTTCTACAACCGAGGGAGTTCAGAGTTTTATCAAATAATGGAAGAAACAATATTAGAAATAATTATCACTTTGCATGTGTTGGGCCATTGGCTAGTAGCAGGTGACTATAGCTAGGATTTTCAGAAGAAGATGCCATTCGTTTGATGAGAAATAAAAAGGAATATTGATAATTTGAGTGACTGAAGTTGAAGCAACTACTTTCGAAGTAAGAGATATCAAGCATCAACTTTGCAACTTTTTTTTTTTTTTGAAAGTAGGCTTGCATTAATAGCTATAAAACCATATTTGAATACAAGATGGAATGTTTACAAAAGTTGTGGTAAAACCACTGATGCTAAGAGCATATTTGCTTAAGGCATGAGCAACTAAATTGATTGCTCTAACAATATGCCTAGTTCACCATGAATTAAAAGTGTCGAGAATGTCTCTGGTGTCTGCTATAATCAAGCCTGTATAATTGAGGTCTTCTTTCTTTGATTTTAGGCCTAATACAATCAATAATGAGTCTCTTTCCAAGATGATGTCCTGATAGCCTAGTGACTTGCAAAAGGTTACTGCTTGGAAAGCTGCAAAGGCTTCTGCCATGTGAGGATCTGGGATCAAGTCCTGGTTCATCCTAAGGGTTTCTAACACTTTGCTCTTCCAGTCGCGAATAATGACTCCCACCCCCACCTTGCATGATACTTTGTCCACTAAAACATCCCAATTAATTTTGATTTTGCCTTAAGGAGGAGTGTCCTCCCAATGGGTACTATTCTGCTGACTCGGTGACTTGGTCTTCTTACTCACATGTAGCTATTGAAGGTCTTCTACCAATTGTTGAGATTGTTTGACCACAGAGGTGGGGTGAGTGAGGTGACCTTTGAAGACTACTTCGTTTCTTCTTTCCCAAATGTTCAAAGAAGTGATAGCAAAGATGAGTAACTCTTTTGTCCCCAGTGAGTCCTCTAAGCTTTCTAACTTCTATACAAATGGAGGAGAATGTGTGCTAGCCTTCTGAAATTTCCTATTACTCAGTGCCCAAACATCCCTTGCTGAGGGGCAATCCTAAAGGGTGTGTTCAATGGTCTCTGTTGTCTGTAAGCAGATGAGGCAAGATGGGTCTTCTGTCAGCTTTCTTCTTTATAAATTGGCTCGAGTGGGTAGAGCATTAAGGCAAGCTCTCCAAAGGAATGTTTTAGTGGCATTGGGGATGTTTAATTTCCATAATCTGGTCCATGGTGCTTGAGGGATTCTGAGGTTAGATGATTGACCTCTAGTTTGGTCTTCCAACTCATTTAGGAGGTGGTAGGCTAACTTGACACGAAACTGGCCTGATGAGGTGCATCTCCAATATAGCCTGTCAGGCTTGGAGAGGGGACTAATTGGGATTTTCAGTATTAACTCAGCCTCTTCCTTAGTAAACAGGGAGGAAATCAAATCCCTTTTCCATTGAAATGTGGAACTATCTATGAGGAAGGATACTTTTGTGTTCTCATATATGAATCTAATTGAGTCCTGAGGCTTGAAAGTATTTGGTTTGGGAAGCCATTTATCCTTCCATATCTCGGTTGTCTCTCCATCTCCAATTCTCCATATCATCCCCTCCAATAGCAAGGGTCTTGTTGCTAGAAAGCTTTGCCACACAAAGGAGGTGTTCTGCCCCAGTTTTGCTGTGAGAAACTTTTTGTTGGGGTAGTATTTTTCCTTGAGCACTTGGGCCGCCAGAGAATTAGGATTGAAGACTAATTTCCATCCTTGCTTAGCTAGAAGGGCAATGTTGAAGTTTGAAAAGTCTCTAAGGCCAAGACACCCCTTGCATTTAGCCTTCTTCATCTGATTCCAACCCACCTAGTGGATCTTGAACTCCTGAGTCTACTAACCCCACCAGAACTTCCTTACCAATTTGTTAAGTTCATGGACTAACTATTTGGGAAGCTTGAAGATACCCATGCTATAAGTTGGGATGGCCTAAATGATGGCTTTAATAAGTACCTCTTTGCCAACTTGGGAGAGGAATTTATTCTTCTAGTTAGAGATTTTTGCCTGCATTTTATCTAGAATACCCTTGAAAGAGTGATTACTGGATCTTCCTATTACAGCAGGGAGTCCTAGATACTTTTCATATGCATTTGTGCCCCTTATCCCTGTAATGCTGGTGATGATAGCTTTGGTGTCCTCTTTGGTGTTTGAGCTGAAGAATAAGGTGGTTTTCTCCTTGTTTAGTCTCTGGCTTGATGCAGCTTCATAAGTTTCCAGCAAGTGATATAAGTTACTCCATTCAATGGAATTGGCTTTGCAAAAGAGGATACTGTCATCTACAAAAAATAAATGGTTAATGGAGAGCTTATTTTTCCTGATTGGCAGACCTGTTATAATCTTAGACTACTCAGCTTGGTTCAGCATGCAACTCAAGGCTTCAGAACACATAATGAACCGGTAGGGGGAGAGAGGATCCCCTTGTTTGATACCTCTTATGGGGAGGAAGTTGTCTTGTGCTTTGATGAGAATTGAGTAAGAGACTGCCTCTACACATTTCATTATCAGATTGACCCAGTGATGCTCAAAACCAAGTTATTTCAAAATTTGTCTCTGGAAAGGCCATTCAATCCTATTGTAGGCCTTGCTCATGTCGAGCTTAAGTGCTATATAACCATCTTTTCCTTTTCATCTGGTCTTCATTGTGTGGAGGGCCTCAAAAGACACTATGATGTTGTCTGTGAACTGTCTTTTAGGGACAAAAGCTGTCTATGTAGGCGAAATAAGTGCAGGTAATACAAGCTTGAGTCTATTGGCTATGGTCTTTGCAATGATTTTATAAAAAACATTGCATAGACTAATTAGCCTAAAATCTGTCACCTGCGAGGGGCTTGATTTCTTGGGAATAAGGGCAATGTAGGTCTCATTTACAGCATTAAACCAACTGCCTTCATTCAGAGCAGAAAGGATTGCTTGTATAATTATTGGTCCCACTGTCAACCAATGGTCTTAGAAAAAGACTGCTGGAAATCCATCTGGTCTAGGAGATCCCAATGGATTCATGCTGACATAGCCTCATTAACCTCATCTCCTGTGAAAGCCCGGGATAGGGTAGTTTTCATTTCTGCTGTGAGTTTACAAGGTAGTGTGTTCAGGCATTCAACTATTCTTGTGGGGTTCGATGTGGTAAAAAGTTTCTGGAAATGATGTTGGATCTCGCAGCTAATTCCTTCCTTGCTTGTAATCTCCTGACCTGCCTCATTTAGGATCTTAGTGATAGTGTTATGCTTTTTCCTCTGGTTGGCACATTTATGAAAAAAGGATGTGTTTCTATCCCCCTCCTGACTCACTCAAAAATGAGTAGCACTAATGTTATCCCAAGTGCAGGAGGATGTCGTGTAATAATTAGGAATAAATTCCTAGATCATCTCCTTAGGGAAAGTTGCTTAAAATTAAACTTGTTGAAAAAATGTGAAAATCTTCACAAAGAGAAAATAAAATGATGGTATATGCAATGGATGGAAAAGGGTACTAGTCATGGACTAGATTCATGTCTTTTGAATTTTTTTGTTTGTTGGATTGGAATGTAAAGGACTTATAAATTAAACTCAGAATTTAATAAAACTAAATTAAGCATTAAACTAAATTAGAAAGTAATCGACAAAACATGAACGAAAATTTTAAAATACCCAAAACCAAGATTCTAGAATTCATTTTTGTAATTAAATCACGAATTCTTAAAATAACACATAACAGTTGTAATCACTATTAAATGAAAACTTAAAGAAGTAAGACAGATAAGTAACACGAAATAAGTAAACAGAAACTCAAAAGTATTCTATAAACTTTAAACTGAAGTTAAATAAAATAGGGAACGAAAAGTCTAAACGAAAACGTCCTTTCACGATTCAATTGAAATTTGAAACGAAAAGGAACAATTTCTTACGTATAAAAACTCTAGAACAATTCCTCTGCTCTCTACGTATGATGTTCAGAAAAATCAAAAACAAAAACAAAAGCTTAAAACCAAACCTTTCTTGCAATAAATTAATCTAGAACAATTCCTCTGCTCTCTACGTATGATATTCAGAAAAATTAAAAACAAAAACAAAAGCTTAAAATCAAAGCTTTCTTGCAATAAATTAAGGTAACACAATTCATTTAGAACTTCTAAAACAATTCTTTATGAAACAAAATAGCACACTTGATTAAAAACTTCTAAAACAATTTCTTTTATTGTATGAAACAAACTAGTAACAAACTAGTAATGAAACAAACTAGTAACTTAATGGAAATTAAGGTATTACACTTAATGAAATACAATTCTAGAAAAAATATTAATACACTAAAAAAATGCTAAAACAACAAAGCTTTGAAACTAAAAAGAGAAACAAAATTTCTTAAAACAAAAAGGAGCTTAATTCTTTTAAGGACATAGCAGAAAATTGTGTGTTGACAAGTGTTTTTCTAAGATTGAGTTGTCCTCAATTGTTCTCAATTCCTTCTCTAATTGTTCTCTTCAAAGCTTCGGTTGTGCACCTCATTTTATAGCCAAACATCTTGGCTACTTCATCTCTCATTTAATTGGTTTTGCATTCACACCCAACAACCAAGTCTTCAATCTTGCTTTCATACTCATTTTCGGCCACTTGCATTCCTCTTTCTTTATTTTGTGTCTTGCATTGCATTCTTCTTTCTTTTGCCGTGTCTTCCATTGTTTTCCTCTTCAATTATTTTATTCAATTGGTTTAGTAATTCAAACCAAACAACCAAGTCCAACATGCTTGCCTAACTCTTGCCTAACTCTTGCCTAACTCTTACCTAACTCTTGCCTAACTCTTTGTTCGGTTTCTTCATTTTGTTTCTCCAATTTGTTTCTTCAATTTCAGCACATGTTCCTTCATTCACCTACTGCTTTGACCGGTCCAAATTCCCTCACAATTCATTCCAGCACATGTATCCATTCCGTCCATCAATATATATATGTCAAGTAGGCGCCAAACTCCCCTAAATGCAATTTACTCCAGCCGATTTCTTCAAGAGTCAAGCATGGCATCTCTCCTTTCTTTTCTTCATCCAGCAATATATATATATATATAAATAGCTGCCCCAAGTTGCAAACTCATTCCTCCAATCAATTTCAGCCGAAATCCTCAATTCATCACATGTTCTTCACCCTTCAACAAAACCGGCTTCTCTTCAATTTGTCACATGTTTTCTTTTCTTTCTTCCTTCATTTTGATTGTCTAATTCAATGGAAAGGAAGCAGCCTTTTATGATTTTTTTAATGTTTAATTTGATGGAGAGTAGCAGCCTTCTTCTTCATATAGTTTCGGTGGACACAAAAACTTCTTGTTGGATTTGATTAAACTTGGTCTCTTGAAGCTCTAAGCCTATATTCATCACCATATATGCTTGGATCCATGATATCTTCATTAAATCACCTTTTTTTGTTGTAGAACAAAGGCCTGGAATAGGCATTGCATGAACAAATGGAAATGAAAAGTAGAGAATCAATAGAAGAGAAAGACATAACCAAACATGCAAGATAAACAAAATATACATATATTTGAAGTATGTGAACTCATAACTCATGCACAAAGAGCAAAAATATGTGTCCAATGAACTGTGATCACGAAAATGAAGACATGTGAAGCCATTCCAATATCGACCTAGTTCAATTTATTTTGTTTCTCAATTCTAGAGGAACAGATCAGAATGCACAGTAATCAATAGTTGGTAGAATTCAAGCAGAAATTCATGCTTTTAATCAATTAAAATCACAACTTTGATTTATTCATTTTAACCATTTTTCTATTTAAAACCAATAATAATGTCATGATGAATTTAAAATACATTGGTTTTAAATAGTTAAAATGTGCAATATTTCAGCTCAATCACCTCCCTGAGCCAGTTTTGTTTGGCACTTAGTTTCCACTTTGTGTTTCCTCATCAAGTAACTAGTCTACTTCCCTCTGGAGTTCTCTAATTTCAGCATAGTATTGTCCTTCATTCCGTTCTTTGAGGTGATTGAGCATGGTCAATTTTAACTGTAAGAGTTCCTTGTCTAGCTTATGCAATTCTTTGCTCCATTGTTGTAGGCCTAACTAATAGTTCCTTAAGCTTTGAAGAGTATTGCCAATAGTATCAGGAGTTTCTTTGAGGTTTTCCCATGATCTTTTGATTAGAGCCTCACATCCTTCTCTTTTACTCCATTTGGCTTTAAATCTAATTTTTTTTTTTCCTTAGCCTACTGAGCTTGTTATGAATGGTTATGAATAATGGTCTATGGTCTGAGGAGTATGTTGCTAGGTGATGAATAGAGTGGTCTTCGAACATAACAATCCAGGAGGAATTTCCAAGCACTTTGTCAAGCCATTCCTTAGTGAATTGTCTGCCCTCTCTATTGTTTGCCCAAGTGTATCTATCGCACTCAAAACCATGGTCACTGTGATCATAGTGCTCTAAAGTCTACCTGAATTCCATTATTTGTTTGTAGGGTCTTATGGCTGCATCATATTTTTCAACTATGTTGGTTATCTCATTGAAATCCCCAAAACATAGCCATGGGACTTGTGGTGCTGGTGTTAGAGCTTTTAGGATTTGCCAGGTTTCATTTCTCTTTGCAGTTATGGGGTGCCCATAAAAACCCATTAGAAGCTATGATTTATCAGTGTTTGGCAGTTTGGCATAAGCTAAAATGTGCCAATCAGTATAAGTGTCCACTTTCACCTCCACATTTAAGTTCCATAAGAGGGTTAGTCCACCACTTTTTCCTTTACTTTTCTTAGTAAAGTAGTTATCAAAACCCGGTTTAACTCGGGTTGTTTCCATCTTATCACTTGAACGCTTGGTTTCAATTAGAAAAACCAAGTGTGGGGTCTTTGTCTTCACCAGTTGGAGAAGCTCATAAATTGTTCGAGGGTTCCCAACCTCCGACAATTCCAGCTTATGCAATTCACTGAGCTAGGTGGGGCTGTTGAACAGCCACCACTTGTGGTTCTTGTGTTGGACTCATTGCAGGTTCTGTCATGGTTTTTTGGTTTTTGAGGCTTCTATAACTAGACCTGATTTCTATACCAGATGCTAGTCTTTTGACTTTAGGGGAATGGGTATCCACACGCTTAGAGTTGGTTATGTCAGCTAGGGTAAGAGCTTGTTCCCTAGCTTTCCTTTTCCATTTGGTGCCTACTCTAGTTCCAACGGGGCTGGCTCAATGTTCACTGTTCTGAGGTGAGGATTTTGAGTTCTTTGACTTAAAGGGAGGGGGGGGGTCTATTGGTGAGCTAAGGTCAACACACATGTCACTATCATGTAAGGAAAAAGGTAAAGCTTGACCTGTTGTGCTTACCCGTGCAGTGAAACTGAAGGGTGAGGCAGGAGCCTTTTCCTTGGAACATCAGTTGCCTCATGGTGTGGGGGTCCCTCGTGCAAACTAGTTGGGCAACAAACTTGATCCTCTAGTTTGTTCCGTGTTTGGTTACACTAACATGTCGTGGTATGGCCTATATCTTGCTTCTGACAGTCAACTGTTGTATTCTGGCTTGAAGATTCTTCCTCAATTGCTATGTTGGACCACCCCAAGTTATCCTTCTGGGCCCCGATTGTGATATCCACTCCTTCTTTCTTCTTCTTCTTTTTTATGAGTCTCGATCTACGTGTCAAACTTCAATGTACGTGTCGAGCCTCGTTCTACGTGTCGAGCTTCGATCTACATGTTGAGCCTTAACCTACGTGTTGAGCCTCGACCTATGTGCTGAGCTTTGATCTGCGTGCTAAACCTTCTCCTAAGCGTTGTACCTCGATGGCGTGTTCTGAAAGTTATCTAACGGATTTCAAAGTAAGATAGATATTTTAATGCTTACGAATTTTTAATATTATGAAAATATCTATTGAAAATATTTTCAGTATTATTAGATAAACTTGTTTTTAATGTAACATAATTATAATATTTTAATGAGCTCTGAAAATATTATAATTGTGAATAATTACTTATATTAAATATTTTAGTTGTTTTAAAATATTAAGAGGTTAACTTTACATTGAAAACTCTTATTTAATTTAAATGGTTTTATCCTCTTTGAGTAATTAACGATACTTTATCATTTTAAATAATGATGAACAAATATTATTTTATAAACTTTAGTCTATAAAATAATATTATATCTTAATTCCTCTCAGTGTTTTATTTTAATAAAACACTTACACGTTTTCAAATCAGTATTTAAACACATCGTTAGATTGTTTTGAGGATCCCGAAGTGAAAAACTGAGATTAAATATATAGGTCCCTCTCTTTTCCTCCTCACTTTTTCTCTTTTCCTTTTCCTCTTCTCTTTCCTCTCTTTTCTCCCATGCCCGATGTTCACGTTGGTTCTTCTTCACCGTGCGGATTGCACCTCCAGCCCAGCCACCTCCGACCACCGATCACTCCCCACATGCCGGCCACCACTCCCTCCCGTCAGCTAGCTCACGTGTTGTCTCTCTCTCCTCCCATGGCTTCACTAGCCGAAATAGGTAATAACCCATTCTCCACCTCCACGCTGCTGTGCACGACAGCTATGGTCTCACCTCCAGTCAGTAAATGACTGTAACGCCCCTAAATCCCCACGCATGAACACGGGAAAATCCAGATGTCCGAATGGTGACATCACGGGTCACCACCCTATCGACGAGTGCCAAGTGTGTGTATAAGCAACAAATGTGCACGAAGAAACAAGCAGCAGATAGCAAAGTCATAAACTAAGTACCAGAATTTTTTCTTAGTTTAATACAAAACTATTCAAAACATACATAATAAAATATTACAAACTACAAATATAGTTTTAAAACCAACTACAAAGCATAACACCACTCAGAACTCCGACGGAGCCGCATCCTCGGGCTCAGCCTCATGCTCCTCCTCCTCGAACTCTGCACCAAAAACTAAGGTACCAAAAATGGTGCCGCATGTAAGTAAGATCCAAACACCACTAGATAAAAACATATTAAAACTCAAACAATATGCATGAAATGATACCAATGCACATAACCCATAAAACCATATTTTTCCACACACGCCAAAAACCCATTTGGCCCAAAAACATTATCATTAAAACCATTCCTCGCCATTATCCTAGATAATGGCCCAAGACAGAAACCACCATTTTCCCAGAAAATGGATCACATAGCCTCAAACAAACCTCGCCATTTTTCCAGAAAATGGCCCTTAACCAAAACCATAAAACCAATCCAATTATACACGCACCATGATCTCCCCAAGGAATCATCCGCACGCTCTGGCTCTGTGTCACACGCATAGGTGTCTATGCGTGTGACACCTAAATGAGTGATGCCTAGTACTCGCACCAAGCGCATCCCTGGCCAGGCCATCCTCTAGTCCCCGCCACTCTAGGGACCACAGAGTCGACACGACAGTGTTACCATATCGTGTGATCCTGTCGTCGCCCTGCAACAACCCATAGGATGTCACTCAGTATTATACACTCCTGAGTGACCAGAGGAGCTCCACCGAGATAATAGCCCATCTTGGCTTGGGCTCGTGAGACACACGCACCAGAAAATCCATTTACGCCAACAAAACATGATTTTTCTCAATTAAATAAAAAGCACATGAATGCAATATGTAACGCACGCCTCAAGATACAAATAACCAACCAATCACAAAACAACCAAATCAAACAACTCCGTCCTCAATCCATCCGATCCCAAACTCCTTGGGCTCAGTCTGGAATCAACCAACCAACAGCAAATAATTATTGTAAGAGCAAAATATATTTAAATCTAAAAGTAGAGTTTGGAAAATACTTACAGCACTATACGGTATTTTTCGAAAGCTCGCGGCGTTGCAAACGGCGGAGGAAAAGCAATGTAACAATGTATTTTACACTGTGGCCGTGGGTAATAAATTACCCACTTTCGAACGGAGACAAACCAAGACACGAAATTGATACAGAATGGCCTTGAGATGTTTATGAAGTTAAAGGAAGTGAGTTTTGGTCGTGGGTGGCGGTGAAAACGGCGGTGGAAGGCCAAAAAGGGGATGAATAGAGTTGAGCTCGTGGGAGCTGCTCCGGCAACGGATCGAGACCGGAATTGGGTGGGTTAGGTCGGCAAGAGGTAGGGGAAGAAGCTGTGAAGAGGTGGTGGCCGGAGGTGGAACGACGGCACCGAAAAAGCTCAAAAACCGTGTGGCTTGGAGGAGCTCGTGGCAGCTAACGGTGGCTCGGATGGGGGTGAAACTTGGTGGGGATGTTCACCGATCGGAGGGGAAGAAAACTGGGTGGGTGGTGTCAGCCACGTCACCGACGAGCGGCGGTTCTGGGCTGAGAAAGCAACCGGCAACAGAGAGAAAAGGGGGGCTGGTGCCGTGACTTCCAGCCGTGCGTGTCGGCTAACAGCTGGACGAATGACCCTGAAAATTGGTGGGGGTGATCACCGGCCGGAGGGGAGTCGACTAGTGGGGGCGGTGCACTGCACGGCGGTGGGACGGCGACTAACAGGGTGGTGGAAGAAATGGACGGAAGAAGGGGTGGCTGGGTCAAGCGCATGGGGAAGAAGAGGAAGGAGAAGAAGAAAAATAAAAGAAGGAATGAAGAAAAGAAAGAAAAGAGAAAGGAAAAAGGAAAAAGGGAAAAAGAAAAAGAGAAAAGAAAAGATGGAGAAAAGAAATGAGATCCAATCCTCACTCCAGAAAACCGATCCGCCGAAAACAATTTTAAAAACATAAAACGACTAAAATAAATTAAACACCGCATCAAATAAAATAAAAACCAATTAAAATACAATAATTTAAAATAAAATAACTAATATATTAATTAAATTAAAAACACTCCTTCAGCGAAAATACACGTAAAAACGGGTCATCACATCCTCATTCCTTAAAGCAAATTTCGTCCTCAAAATTTGCAAAATCAACTATCAGCGCCAAAAAGATACAAGATACAACTCTGAACATAATTGAGAGATACATATCATCGACAACTCCCAACAAATCTAATGGTTATTATCTTCACACCATAAATTGCTAATATCGACGAAGCCTCTGCTTTACCTTCTGAATTTTCATCCTATTCCAACCTTGGTAACCTAATAGTCACTTCCAAAATTAACCATCAATAAACAAAATTTGCACGACCAAAAGATTAATCTCCCATTAAAACTTCGAATCACTACTAATTCTTCAAAATCAACACAAAATGTGATAAAGGGTTAGAATTGTATAATTAAGTTGTTTAAATGAGTGATTTATCTTATCAAATAAGGATTCAACACTTAATTATGCATCAAATTCTAATATTTACTGTAGCATTACTTTTAGACCCATAAAATCAACTTATTACAAAATGATATAACTTGCCACATGACAGCCATGTAACCTCCAATTGCAGGCTCTCTGTCCCTAAAAGAGTTGCTTCACAATTCCATACACTTTGCAGGTTTCTTCAATCACGGACAGAATTTGACTACTGGTACTATCAAACTTTTGGCACAGGTACTTGTAAAACTCAACCTGATTCAGTACTACACAAGCTGGAAGAAAAACAACATCACATGGACCAAAGTAGCTCACACATACACACATGCAGTGGACTCACACAGCACACATGCAGAAAATGCAAACATGCAGACCAACACAACACACATGCAGAAAATGCAACCATGCAGTGGACTCACACATGCACACATGCAGAAAAGTGCAAGCACCATTCGGATCACACCAAGCAGCAGAAAGCATTCGGACACATGCAGGAACACATGCACACATGCAACGACACATGCAGACCAACATGCACACATGCAGACGCAGAGCAGCAAGAGAAGAAATGGACGATGCACATGCAGAACAGAAAGCACTCGGACAGCAGCCACTCACACATGCAACACACATGCAACAAGGAAACGTAACTCATACATCATGCTGGATGTCGTTGGAAAGCAGCAGCAGATTTAATTCTTTCTTTCTTTTTCGGATGGGAGGCAGAAGAGAATTATTTGGTTTCAGCTTTTGGCATGTGAATTGAGTTACAGACCTAGCACTAGGCACGTTGCATGAGATCACATGGAAGTTGAACGTGCAGCAACAGTTTTTTTATTTCTTTTTCATGTGGACAGGAAACAGCTTTTGGAAGACAGCAGCAGATAGGTTTTACACTCTGTTTTCATGTAGCAACATTCGGCTACAGCATAGCGTGGGCAGTTTATTTATCTTTCTTGCTGCTTCATTTCATAGGGGTTCGGGGGGAGTCAACTACAGCGGAGGAGACCTTTTCTTTTTCTTTCTTTTTTTGTTTAGTAGCAGACCGGAGTAGAGTGCTTCAATTTATTTCTTTTCTTTCGTTTAAGACGCGGATTGGCTAGTTTTAGGTGTTCTTTCGTTTTGTTTTTTTTCGGTTCGGTAGTAGTTTTATTTTTTTTTTTATGTCATTTTCTTAGCTTACTTTGGTTTTAGTAAGATAGCCGGCTGGTTTTTGGCCTTGTCTTACACTTTGCTTTTTGTTAGAGATAGAGCATAGTAGAGTAGTCTGAAGTTTATTCATTTTCTCTTCTTTTTCATTTGGACGGAAGGCAGTTTTAGTTTTTCTTCTAAGTCAGTGGCCTAGCAGCGCTGGTTTCAATTTTTTTTGCCTTACGTTGTATTTTTTCAGTTGTTATTTCAGAGGACTCATTTTCAGTTTTATTATTTTTTAGTTGCCCAGTTTTTTTTCCTAAGTTCTTAGTCAAGTCGGCGTGGAGATTGTGGTTTTATTTATTTATTTTTATTTCTTTTCAGTTTTTGTTATGGCTTTACTTAGATTAATCTTTGTTGTTAGAATTATTATGTGTAGCTAATTTTTGAAGCTTGGGTTGTGGAATGTGATTTAATTTATTTTAGATTATAGTTTAATGCAATATTTTATGGTTGAATGTTGATTTCACTATGTTACTAGTTGGATTTAAATTGAAAATAGATTGAAGCTCTTGCTCTTGTTTTGTTGTTGACGTAAGGCACAACAAAAGCTTGAAAATTATCAAGACTTCTCTCGTTTGTTTGTTAATGTGTGTTCGGCTAGTAAAATAGAAAATCCCTTAGGAAAATATTGCAAAACTTGAGCTTAACCTTTTTATCTTCTGATTATCAATGCCTTGATTGGGTTGTTAATCGAGAAAATTATCTAGAATCCAAAATAAAGAGTCTCATACCCAACCCAAGTGTTCGTTAATTTGTTTTTCTTAAGAAACTCTTATTTTAACTTCGATTATCTTTTTTTTTTCATTGCATTTGAATTTTATTTTCATCACTCATACTTGATTCATTTGTTACTCACAAATCTCCTATACGCTTTGATAACCCATTGTCCCTGTGGAATACGATTTTGGACTTATCCTTAATACAACTTGACACTTCTACACTTGGAAGCACATTCGAAACGAGAGTCAGCCATGCACCAACAGCTTAATTTGTGGGATGCAAGGTGAAGATGCAAGCCATAAAAGTTGTAATTGAAGGTTGAGTGAGGAATTAAAGAGCATATATAATTGGTTTAATTAATGGCTAGCTGTGGGAAGAGGTTTTGGAGAGAGTCACTTGCTGGATCGGTAGTTCAATTCTTGTGTCAAAATCAAGTGGCCTATCTCCAAGTTCACTTCACGTACGTACAGTCTCCAGTGAATTATTGGGGATGTTGATCCTTTTATCTTTTATTATGATCTATAAGCTAGCTATATTAAAAGTCTTTATTAGTCATGATAGTGCAGTTTCTAGAGAAGTACTATTTTTCGCCCTTGATCTCAATTGCGGGCAACTTTGTCTTGTTGACACTAATGGTATTGTATGGTGAGGAATAGAAGACAAATATTTGAATAATTGTTAGTATAATTTTCAATATTGAATATGAGAAGTGATAAATTTCAAGAAACAGAAACAATAATACACGAATGAGCAATTGACACCCATTCATCTTAAATCTCTCTCTGTATCTCTCTTTTCAATCAACTACTATTTTGGTGATGCTTGCTTTTCCACTGCTGTGATGTAACTGGCTGACTTTAAGCAAAGATGAAAAACTCCATCTTTAATATTGTAATTATTAGAGTTTTGATCATCGTGGATATACAGCAGATTGTACGATGGAAACAGTTTATTAAAAATTCCTAATGAATTAAAATTGCAACTTCAAGTGCTTTTCATTAAAGCAATAAGATATCCATATCATGGCCAATCCAAAACTCTGTCAATCAATAATATCATATTGTGCGGATAAAATATTTATCTTTGCACACATTGTGGCTTATATTTCACTACACAGTAATTCGGGAAAAATATATATTAATAACAAAATATAAGGAAAAAAAATAGCAATGAATTATAAGAAACAAAAAAATAAAAATATTGGATTATTAGAAGAACAAAAAGACGTTAGAAGAAGATCAAAGAAAAACATATGATTGAATAAAAAAACCTAACATGCATTATATATCCATCGGTTTAAAGAAATTTGATACAAGTTTATAAATGTTGTTTGATAGAAGTTTCGAAAATAAAGTGAACTTAAATTATACAATATTACTGGTTGATGAACATGCTTCATACTTTTTTTTTTTTTTTTGTAAAATCAATTAATAGGATATTAAATTTATTATGACGTTATTTTAGTTCGTCTATATCTACGCCATGCTGAAGTATCCACTTTTTTTGTGAGGTTTGTTTGGGGATGTTTTCCAACAATGGTAGATGGTCTTGAAAAAAACTAAAATGTATAAAATGTAAGGTCCAAAAGATTTTATATAGGAATATCTAGTTATTATAAAAATTCATGTTTTGATTTATAATTCTATCATTTGAATTGAAAGAGTTAAAAAATGTAATATTATGTTACTTTGCCAGTTTGATTTATAAAATCAATTACTGAATAACCCAATGCTTCTTCTGCAATTGCACCAAATATCACTGCAGGTCGTTGTCCTGTACTGTGTCAATAATTCTTTATAAAAAACAGAGCTCGATCATTTTAATTAATCCTTTTTAAACATCTTTTAATTTCTATTTTAAATTTTTTTAGGTACTCTAAAATTTAAGAAAGTAAAATATTCGGAAACAATTTCAAAAGAAGTTATGAGATTTTGGCACTCCATTCAAATGTTGATCATTAGCTTTTATTTAGTTCATTAATAAGAAATTGAATTAGAATATAATATTTACATGTTATGTTTGAGATTTTGGCTTGGCTTTACTAACCCATAAAGTAAATGGCCAATCAATACTATTTTTAATAAAACATGTAAGAAAAAAAATAAAAGCAAATAAAATGCTGTAAAAGAACCACAAAAATGAAAATATTGATTGCATTCTACGGCGTCATTTAAACAAAGTTAGAAACTTTACTTTCAATTTTTTTTTTTACTTTTTTATAGTGTTTCTACTTTTTCACACGACTTTGTGTCACCACAAAATATTGTATTTACACTTTTAGGTTATTTATTTTTAGTTAATTTATTTATAAATTTAATTTCTACCGTTTTTTTTTTTTTTTTGAATAACATATCACATCCATTCATTTAAAGAGGACATACAACTTTGACTTAAAACATCAAGCCAGTTACAAACATTAATAGCTTCTCAACACACTAATGTGGTTGACATGGTCTAGTCCAGACACTAAACTCTAAAGACCTAAGTCTAAGAGACAGCTCAACTCTATCTATAATAGAGTTACCAAATCTCCATACCCGACTAAGCGGAATATGGGGCACCAAACCCCACCAAGCACCGCGAAGCGGAGGGGGGGACTACTCCAACCGGACAAAAGTCCGATGGCACTATTTTTTTGGATTTTTATTTATAGGAAATAAAAGAAAAGACACAAGACAAAAATTACTGGAATCACTGTACACGGAAAACCAGTGACCCGGTGAGCACTGTAGCGCGTGCCGTACACGCGCCACGCTAGGAGGAAACCGACAGCAGATCTTGGTAGTCCCCGACTCACAGGCAGCAGAACCGTCGCTCGTGGCGTCGGTAGAGGGATTCCTGTGGCGGGTGAGAGCCACGCGTCGGAACGCCGGAAAAATTGACCCGCACGTGCGGGCCCTTCGCCGCTCCGTTTGGCACCGTATTCGGTGGACTTGAAGATCGGTGGCTGGGCAATGCCATGAAGTGGCCCGTGTTGGTCGGTGGTCGCCAGAGTCTTCAAGATTTGCGATTTCCTTATTTGGCCGGAAAAACAAAAAAACAGAAAATGAAACCACAAAAGCAGAGTGGGGAGGGGGAGGGAGGCGGGGAGATGGAGGGAGGGGGAAAGGAGCCGAAGCTCCCACCCCCTCCCGCCGAGATACGTGGGTGGGTGTTTTTTAGAGAGAAGGGAGAGGTTTTTCGAAACTAGAGAGAGAGCCTTTCACACCCTGCTATCTAATTTCTACCGTTATATCTAAGTTAAAGAACCAAAGGTCGAAATTAAATATTTAAAGCAAAAAGCACTAACTCCACACTTTTTCCCCATCCCTTTTTCTCCTCCCCCTCTGCAGCCGACATACATTTTCCCCCTTCCGTAACTCTCTTCTCCCTCAAGCAGTTAAACTACTATGACTTACTTTAATTTCTTAAGTCTAAAAAATATCAAAACATTAATAAATTATGAAAATTTCTTAATTCTAAATTTATAACTATTCACCTATAAATAATCAAATTTTATCTAAAATTTTTTAAATTTTTTATCTCTATTTTAATTTTTATTCTAGGGTTTGTAGTGCACTGATGAATTTTTGAGGTTTTACTTGTTCTTTTTTAATTTTTATTCAAAGGCTCATGAATTTTACCTTTAAATTTTAAACTTTTTTGAGTGACTCAAATTACGTTGGTTGACTACACATGATTTAAAAAAAAAACAGAAGTTAACTTTATCTAAAGACAATTTTACCTTGACTGACTTAAAATAGGACCTCACAAAATAGCCTATCTCCTCAAAATGGCACACACTCCCATTTTCTTCCTACTCTCTCTCTCTCTCTCTCTGACTTGTGTTTGGTGTTATTCTTAGATATGAGCCACCAGCAACCCACCGTACTCTGCTAGTCACAGCGTCGCCGCGACCACCACCTCCTTCCTCTCATCCAGACCCTAACGCAGCCCCCCTCTTCCTCCCTTGCATGCTCTCTCTCCACGGATCTTCTATGCGCAGCCACTAGATATGCTGCCGTGAGCCACCATCGCTGCCTCCAGCCACGACTTTGCACCACCACGAGTAGCCACCAAACACCACCACCAAGCCCTTCTTCCTTCCTCAGCCTGAGGCCCGTAGCTCCTCCTTCATCCCTTGCATGGGCACCCTCTCTCTTTACAGTTTACCCATCTCGCGGCTCAGATCCACCAGCTACGGTTGTGCCTCACTACCCACGAGCACACTAGACCTCCAACCCTTGGCCATACTCTCCTTCCGCAGTCCATGCTGAGCTTTCTCTCTCCCTCACATGTCGTCTCCCTCACGGGTTCTCCACCTCACGACCAGATTTACACCATCTGACCACCACCTATACACCTCGTCAAATGCCAGATTGAATTTCTTACAACAATCACTCGCTTGCTCCAATGAAATCTCAATTATCGGATTTTCTGGCAGCAAAGAGACTACCTTGTTCTAGCCCATCCTCTCGTAGTTCGAAGCGTACTGTTTAACCTTTGATTCATGCTTTGTCAACCTATCCTCGCCAAGGAGAAGTTTCAAGTTCTACTCACACACCTTGACAACGACGTATTGGAGGTTGTTGGCTAAGAACAGGTACAAAATTGCCGCATGTAGAGCTCAATTTTGCTGTCAAGTTTACAAAGGAGGACAAGGATCAACCACGCAATTCAAAAGTGAGAATAGGAAAGAGTAGAGTGGAGGAAAATATTGAGTTCTCAAATTTGAGTTGGTTTCACTCTGTCAGTCGAAGAGATAATATCATAAATGTAAAATGTCTAAAATTGTAGTCGGCAAAAGAAAAATAAAACCAAACACAATGAAATTTTGAATTACAACTAAGGGCAAAATTGGAAATGAAAATGTTAGACGAAAACACTGTTCGTCCAACATTCCCATTTATATATATATAGTAGATATATCCCCAAGCCCTATATATGATACAACGAACGATACATAGTCACGTTCTAGCTTCTCCCATCACCTTGATGAAAATATTGTCCAGCTATCCTTAAATTGTAGATGTATAGAAACTGAGTTTAAAATTCAATGAATGTGACAAAAGAAACTTGTCTTCTTGTCTTTGGAAAATTTTGCATTTATCAGGATATTTTTAATCCCAAATAAGATCTATAAGATAAGATATGATATAAATAAACCTTTTAACATTATTATTTCATCATTACTTTGATTACAACAAATTTAATTATTTGGACAAAAGTTTTTTGAGCTTAATTGAATTTTATTACAAAAAGTTTCTTTTAAGGACAAAATTGATGGTTCATTTCAGAATGTCCCAGCAGTGTGAGGGCCTTACTAGTGCAAGGAGATAGACCACCAATGTGGTTGAGTGGAAAGAAAGATGAGGGACACTTCATTGGTTTGGTGAAGAAAATAGTTGTGGGGCTGTAAAGTGTAACTTGTCCAACATGTGGGAGAGCAAGCACCTTGCAGAATGCCTGGTAGATACATCCCAGTGTAAGGTGAAGATGAGCCTCTCACCTCATGGCAGGAAAGCTAGAAAAGCCACCATCCATGAAGGTGAGAAATAGGAGCTGAAGAGACTGGTGGCTCTGATGAAACAAGAGCTACTCACCTAAGGCAAGCAATAGTCTAAGACGACCAGGAGTATATATGGAAACTTCCCAGAACAAAACAGAAAATGCTCAGAAGAGTAGCAATGTTGTATGCAGAACCCCACATTGCCCCTGATGGGTCGCATCCGGAGTTGATCTGCTGAAAGGGTTATAAGTAGGATATTCATACCATTTGAACCTAAAGTTATGGCTTGACACCACGTGGAAGACTCTCATTCAAGGACAGACTGAGGAGATGGAAAGCAGTAGAGAAGTGCAAATGTAGACCTTGTCCTATCTATCTCTATCTCTATCACCCTGTAGTACGACAGATGAGACTAAATTACTCCTATCCGAGCATACTTGAGTTAGGAATATCTTAGAAGGACATCGGACAGTCCCACCCTATAAAATGGATTTGAGCATGAGGCAAAATCTCATTTTTATGATCCTAAATACCTGAGACCTTGAGGAGCTAGATTCTTCTGAGGAGGCAATGACCTTGAGGAGCTAGATTCTTCTGAGGAGGCAATGAAGAATCGATGCAATAAAGTAGTGAACCTGACACTACTAGTTAGGTTAACTTCCAAGACAATGTTGGAGATTGTCATGTGAATGTTGCATGTTAGAGACATATACATATTTTGTAACCTGCTCCTTTCTGAACATGAATAAATATGTTTTGCTTATTATGTTTATCTTATCTTCATTTCCTATTTTTCGATGCTTTGAATGTGTTTGCTGCTTTTTCATAACATATGATCTCTCGACATGAATATCTATATCTCTATTTGAATAAGTGTACCTTGCATCAATAATCTTAGGACAGGATGTACTTCTCCAGACCATTCTTGTGAGACGTCACCATGAGCTTTAAATGGGTAGAGGGAGTCCTTGTGAATGATTGAGGTGGGGTGGTATCGCGCTTGGCCTCACCTAATAGTTAAGATGTAAAATCTCCCGATGTATTACATGTTGGTGTCTTCGAGTTGGCTAGCCGGGTATATATTTCCTCGGTGCAAAATTTTATCTTTGGGTGAGAGTTGACCTGTGTTAGGGTCATTCCAACCCATATATGTGTCCTTCCACTATTTACATGAATGGTTCAATGCATGTTTAAGAGCATTATCTGTCATTAGTAGTCTTTGTCATAGTCGTCTAAGCTACTTATGGCTTTGTTATTGGAACCATAGACTTTAATGCAGAACTAGAACTAGGGATGCTGCCCGAAGAATAAGAGCTGAGCCCACCTGAACCTTGAGTATAGAGGCTTGTCTCTGTCATATTAGCCATGCATCAGTTTGAGTTGTATTTTGTACTTTCTATGGGGTGACTACTTGTATTCGGTCTGCCACCCATTGGGCTTTGAATGAACTATTTGGGTTATATGTAACCCTAAGTTAATATATATGAGGAATGATAGTAATGATTTCTATGATGTATTTCAGACTTCTGGTACTAGAAGGTCTAGTGTACCGACTAAACACATGTTTTTCCATCGAAACTTTTATACCTAAAACCTGACATGTGCACTTCCATCTGGACAAGGCACGCCTAACCTGAACAAATCCTAGGGGTTGATTGTTTGGCTTGCACTCTTGGCACCACGGAATCTTGCCAAGACCTTTATTTATAGATGGGGTGCCATAGCTTGGTATCAAAGCATGCTTATACATGACTTTAGGTAAACCTATGAATTATCTAAGATGATACCAGAAACGTAGGAGTTGATTTTAGTATGGTAAGCTTGATAATTTAAGTACCCTAGGTTTGCTCTACATTTAGAAATGAATGATGGGACATGAAATGATACGTTTGGGTTATGAGGTAGGATTTGAGTATGATGCAATCGACAACTTTGTGCGGATAGCTACCACCTAGTGGATACGAGGGAGGACTATTGAGCGATAAGAGAGATGATGAACTAGTGAGTGTTAAACCATATTTTGGATGTGTTGGAGTAGCAGTGTGAACTATACTTATGTCACCTAAAAGTTCAATTGTCAGAATCTCCCAAAGGGGAGCAGAGGGGATGTACATACAAGTGGTTCTTAGGGCATCGCTATCTGGAATTCTTCAATCAGAAGGGCTGAATGAGGGTAGAGAGGTGGCTAATGGATATCGTAAGGACTTTCAAATTGTGTGGGTGTACCGAGAGTTAGAAGGAACTATATGCAAGTTACATTCTACAAGGGGAGGTGGCGCTATGGTAGTATACTAAGAGATAGTTACTTATCATGGATTTGGGAGCCATGAAAAGGATATTGTGGTAGAGATTTAAGAAAGAATTTGATGATCAGTACTTTTCGGCTATAGTAAGGCAACACAAATCGAAAGATTTCGCTAACTTGGTTCAGGGAAGTATGATGGTAGAATAGTACTTGTCTAGATTTATGGAGTAAGGGAGATTTATGCCTCATCTTATCTCTATGGAGAGCACTAAAAAGGATAGATTCCTAGATGGATTGTAGACCCGAATCAAGACCCAAGTAGCATGCCTAGAGATTAAAGATTTCTAGAAATTGGTACATGTGGCATCGATTACCAAGAGTGAGCAACACAATTCATTGATTGTTCCCACAAGTCTGAAAAGAAAGAAGTTTTCTAGTGAAGAGAGTGGCTTAGTTGTACCCAAAAGTCTGTGTCAAGGATGGGAATACTATTGCCATAGAGCCCACAAGGGGGGATTATCGATAGACTCCGATCTTATGTTTCCGCTATAAGCAATCACAACATTATGTCAAGGATTGCCCTAAGGTGCCACCATTGCATTGAGTAAGATAGGGTGGAGGATGTGGACGCCATATTAGAGTGTATGCACTCGCTCCAGAAGAGGTCGATGAGGATGCCTTGGAGACTCAAGAGGCAAGTGTCATCACAAGTACAAACCCAAAGCTTTTAATTAACCGACCAAAGCTTTTAAAATTCCATGTCATATGCTGAATACCGCTGACGGGCCTTATTGAGTTTCTCACTGTAGAAGGTGATAAGATGACCTTCTTGGCTAAGTACTAGTCCTCCAACACCTACATACGATGCATCACATGTGACTTCAAACACTTTGAAAAAATTCAGAAGCTTCAGAACTGGTGCCTCTCCCATTTTTATTTTGATGTCGGTGAATGCCTTGTCGATAACTGTAGTCCACACAAAAACTTTGGACTTTAAACACTCGGTAATAGGGGCCATGATGGTGCTGAAATTCCGTATGAAGCACTGATAGAATGTAGCCAACCTATGGAAGCTTCGTACTTCAAAAAAATTACAAGGAGCAAGCCAATTTTTAATTTCTTGGACCTTGGTAGGATTGGCTTCAACTCCTTGGTTTAAAATAAAAAATCCTAGAAAATACACCCGCTTCTTCATAAAAGAAAATTTGCCATGGTTCACATAAATTTGTACATTTTTCAATGTCTCCGGAACCTGTTATACATGGTCTAAATGGTCCTGTAAGCAATGGCTAAAAATTAAAATATCATCAAAATAGACAACTACAAATTTTCCCAAGAAGGGTTTGAGTGTGATGACTTTCACAATTTAATATATTTTATCACCTCTTAACTTTAAACTTTAGTCTAATTTTATTTATTTTTGTTGATTTTAGGTTTCATTGTTGTTATTTAAATTTTATTTTAGATGTGAAGAAAATGAAAATCCAAATTTTAGAAGCCCCTCGTCTAAGAACTTCAAATTTAAATGAAGATTTATTTGAATATAAGAGTTGATCACCAGTATTTTTTTAAGATGCTAAAGATAGAAGAAGATTTCCAAATTTAAAAGGAAGAGATGTCGAAAAAGAGAAGTGATTTGGATCTACTCTATTGGCATCTAACTACCAGATGAGAACAAGTGAATAAATAAATAAAAAATAAAAGAAAATATTTATCAAATTAAAAAGAAGAAGATGACGTGGGAAGTTTAGACTTCATTCTATCTATTGGTTTAACTTACCATGTAAGACGTTCATGGGAATAAATTAATTGGCAAAAGTTATGATGGTTTGACTTGGCGTTAGTTTGGATTTATTTTGGCTGGCACATATGTACGTAGGAGTGGAGAGGAGTTTTATGGAATGAGCCATTTTGGATTAGGACATAGTGAGACGCAAGGGCTTCACTTGGAGAGACGCACGCATGCGGAATCAAGATGGAATGCAACAGATTTTTATTTGATTTGTTTTGATAAAAGACGCGGCTTGCGGATCCAAAGGGACGGCAATTAATTTAATTTCCTGTGGTTTGGAAGACGTGTTGCGACTGTGAAGATGCTGCTACGACTTAGAGCTGCAATTGTGAGGAACATTTTTCAGTGTTCATTTTCCTTTTAGTATTCTCAAAAAAATTATGGTGAATTCGTTTATGTTGAATTTAATTTTTAGCATGCATTAAGTTTTCTTTATTCTAGCAAAATGATGTAATCTAGTTCCAAACTATGCTTGATTTTCTATGCTAATTTAAAGTAATTCTTTCTTTGTTTGTCTGATTTATTCTGAGTTTATAGCTTTTAATTAACTAGCCATTAATTAGATGAATTTTAATCTTGTGATTTGATATCGAAAGAGGGAATTATATGATAGATCTTGGATATTTCAGCATAGATAAATATAGAGATTGAAGGACTTTTATGAATCTATGTAGTATTAAAATCATTGGTCTTATTACTTTCTTACTTTATTAATTTGCATAGTCTTGTGTAAAATGATAAATAAGAATAATTTCCAATTGACTATCGAAAGAGGCTTTTGGATGAATTAGAGATTTGCTAACAAACAGAGAGAATTAAATTCAATTAGTTAGATGAGTAAAACATAGTAAGGAATTATGTGAAATCGATTTCCTAGAAGTTTTCTTTCCCATTAATTTGATCTTCGAATATCATTTTTCTTTTCCTTTGCGTATTTTTGTTTGAATTGATTTTATTTTAAATTACAATTAAAAAAATCTTAGTGACTTCTCTAGATAAAATTGAGATTAGTATAATTTTGGTATTCTTCAAATGTAAGTTACCAATTCCTGAGGATGATACTTTACTATAAAACTACGATACTGTGCGCTTGTTGTTTTGCACCGATCAAGAGTGCTTGTGTCATAACACACATGAATGTGCTTGGCAGTTTGGTTAACCCAAAAGGCATGACCAACCACTCAAACAAGCCATCTTTTATCTTGAATGTCGTCTTCCACTCATCACCGGGACGGATTCGAATTTGGTGATACCCACTACAAAGATCAATCTTCATAAATATGGATGCACCACTCAATAAATCTAGCATGTCATCAAGCCGAGGAATAGAAAATCAGTACTTCACCGTTATCTTGTTAATTGCTCGGCTATCTATGCACATCCTCCAAGTAGTATCCTACTTGGGTGTAAGTAAGACTGGTATGGCACAAAAACTAAGGCTTTCTTAAAGCAAACCACTGTCAAGCATTTGTTGAATCTGCCAGTTAAGTTCCTCATTTTCCATGAGGCTCATACGATAATGTGGTAAATTTGGCAAAGAAGATCTTGGAATTAAATCTTTAGCATGTTGCACATCTCGCATTGGTGTTAGCTATTTTGGCATCTCGTCGGGCATGATTTCCTAGAACTTCTCTAGCATTTTTATAAATTTCATGGGTATACTACCATCATCTTGCCTTGTCTCAAGGCTCACCACCAATAGCACTAGTTGCTCCTCCTTTAGAGCTTGAGTAAACTGCCGAATAGTCAACATTGGAACAGCTTATTTATTGTGTTTTGGTTGTGCTTCAAATTCAGAAATCTGCAAAGGGTCTAAAATAAATTTCTTACCTTAAATTTAAAGGAATAAGAATTGGCATACCCGTCATATATCACCTTCTTGTCATGGAGCCAAGGTCATCCCAGTAACAAGTGACAAATGGTCATGGGAACCGCATCACACCAGGCCTCATCCATATAATTTTTTCCCAATGAAAACTTCACCAGGCAACAATGCTTCACCAGGATGGGATTGTCTTCATTAATCCAACTTACTCAATAAAGAGTAGGATGTTTTTCAACTTTCAAACCCAAATGCTCCACTGCATCCCTAGAAATTATGTTCATTCCACTGTCTTTGTCAATGATGACATTCAACGCATGACCTCCATGGTCCATACAGGTATGAAAACTATTGGTGTGCCGCCAATCAAAATCATCTTGGATCTCCTACTTAGTGCCAGTTAAGACTCAGTGGATCGCACAACTTGGCAGGTCAGTTGCACCCAAATGTTCTAAACATCGCCATCACCTTTATCGATTTCCTCTTCCTCAATCCCCTTAATTGCATCAAGCACTATGAGTTATCTCTCACAAACAAAGGCTAGCTTTTATCTCTCGTAGGACACACCACAGCAAAGTGCCCAAACCCCTTACATTTGTAGCATTGTGGCCTTTCGCCCATAAGTTTGGCCTTCCATTTTTGGTCTCTCACCACAACGTTTCTACCTTGGTCATTTGGCAAGGGTGATTTCTGGAATTAGTAAACTGGTGTGCACTACTACCTAGAGTGATTTCAAACCCAAATGCCTGTCTTTGTGGTGAAACCTTTATAAAAATGATTTTAAGAAAAGAGACGGGAATTACCATTCATTTTAAAACAACTTTTCCTTTCATGCTAGGATATGAAAGATTCCATGTTTATAAAATAAAACGTGTTTCTTAATTTAAAGAGAGTTACATTGGAAAACATTAAACATTATAATTAAAAATATTTCATACAAAATACTATGCCTAGACTTCCGTGCTCTTTTCCCGTGTCCTTCCTGATGTGTATTGTCATCTTGTCTCTGGGAGGGCATACATAAAACTAAAATGAGTCGAAGAATCATAAGCATTAATTGATACAAGTAAAATATAATAACATAGATTTTCAGTCATGTATTCATCACTCCATACAAACTATACATAAAATATTCGTTCATTTAAAACATTTCGAGGTGGGGTTTTTCTTGAAAATGATTCTCTTTTATAAAACGTTTATTTTCTTTCGTAAAACGTTTCCCCACACCTCATGCCTTCATTTCTTAAAGAGTTTGAGTATACATACATTATTTCTTATCACTTTCCATTGGCCGTTACACACTGTTACACCCCGTGTGTTGGGATCAGCGGTCTTTTGGACTTGATTCCGCCCTTGGCCATGGGTTGGGAATCCCTCAGTTAGGAGGCAGCACTGGGTGCACTATTAGTACTACTTACCTGGCATTACAATCTGTCCTGTCTTTTGGTACCCATTCATTCAATCAGGGTCATTACGTATTTTTGTACATTAAAACTTTCAGTCATTTCGTTCATTCGTTCAGTTCTTTTAGTCCTTTACATTTATTCTTTTTTAGTCCATTCAGTTTATAGACATCGTTTAAAAGCATAGGCTTAAACCTTGACATTTAAAACATCCTTTAAAATCATAAACGTCAACATTGTTTAAAACATTAGTCCATGGCATCATTAAATTATAATGAAACACCATCATTCATGGCGTACTATGTATACCATCCATTAACATGCATACACTTAATACTTTGGGGTGCATTAAAAGGGGCTGCCAAGAAGGGCCATTATATACATATATTTGAAAACTGATACTTAGCATTCTTTCGTAAAACAGCATCCATGTCATTTCGTAAAGCATCATAAAGGAAAAACATTTCATTTTTATTTCATTCATCTATTTAGAAAACTCTAGAAGTGTATGAACATAATACTTACCTGGACTCCATGTCATACTCATTTCATGTATGTGTGTGTTAGATGACAACCTACATGCATACACATAACCTTAGCATCATCCTCAATCTAGTACATAAGCAACTAAACTAGAAATAGAACTACACCTCACTTGGAAACACTCTCCTTCTATCCCTTGCTATTACATGTCCTTTACTATACTAAAACCTTCGAGATCCACTTATAGTCACTGCCTCTTCCAAACTCGACATTCTACCTCGAGTGCTTGTCTACTAAAGTGAATCTCAATGATTCATCTTAGGGTTAAGACACTAAGAACTTCACCTTAATCTCCTATTAACCACATTTCAATGCATGACATAGTTCAACTAAGGTTCTGCCTTGCCACTGAGAATTCTCATATGAGAATTTTGAGTTTTAAGATTAAATATTAAAATATTATATTTTAATATTATTATTATTTTGGGATTTGAAAAAGTTAAGAAAAAGTTGAATTATTTATTATATTATGTATGGAGATTTGGGAAAGTTGTAATGATGAGATGAGAATTTTGTGTTTGAGATGAAAAATTCAATGGCCAAACAGTACCTAAGTCATGTATCACAATCCTAAACAACACACACGTCACTTCCTTTCGGCATCCTAGCCACTTCATCCTCATTCCCATCCATACATGCCTCATGAATTTAAGCCAACTCTGAGGCTTAAACATCGTATACACATTCTTAGGACAAATTACCCATTACATATGGTAAATCTATCTGGCACATGTGTCTAACCAGATTACATACGTACCTTACCCCCTATTATTACCTAAAATCAACTTATAATTCATTGAACGCCCATTTGTGTAAACAAGCTCCATACTCTAATACCAACTTCTACTTAAACCGTCAGTAGGACTTTCCTACTTCCTAGCCTTTACCAGTTCATTCCAACACTTAACATGACAAGACTCCATTCACACTACACCTCTGTCTTGTCACGTAGATCGAGACTAATCCCAAGCTACACCGTAACACCCGTCACTATGATAGGGTCACCTCACGACTACTTTGGGACACTGTTCAACAATTCCCGACACTACCCATACACTCTACGTTCCTCAGCTACGCCATCTAATCTTTGTGACACACCATTCAATGCATCAGGACTTCACTACACGGAGTACACTACATGTGAACTCACTTCCATCCACACTATGCCATACATCATTACGACGCACGCCATACAGTGCATCGCAACACAACATGGAGTATGCACCACGTGTACTTCCTTCACAACACTACGCCACATCACTACTATGGTACACACTTCATAGTACAGTCCACAACACTTGGCAATTACGCCCAACACTTTACTACAAAGCGAACTCCACAATTATCCATAGCACAGTCCACAACCATCTAACTAGCATCTAACATAAATAATGAGGGAGAGAGGCTTATACCAACGTCGGAATTAACCCATGCGTTGCCTGCTACCCATCACAGTCGATGATGTCGGAAGAGTCATACGTGGCAGCTAAACCACGTACGGTGGCTATCCAACTTGTAAAGTGGCGGTTTGAGCTTAGGGAAGGGCTAGGGGTGGTCTTGGGAGGTTCATGGTGGTCTTATGGTGGCTGGGGTGGCAGAGCACAGGGAAACCGTGGGTTTCAAGGGGAATTCGTGGATCTAAAGGCATGGAAATGGAGGGGAAAGCTTGGCAGTTTGTTGGTTGGCCATGGAGGGCTTGAGAGAGGTGCACTGGAACTGTGGTGGCGAGGTGGAGGTAGCATGGTGGTTGGAGGGCATCAAATCTAGGCCAAATGGATGGAGAAACCCATGGTAAAATGAGAGGGCATGAGAGAGATGGAGGGCTTGGTTGGCACGAAGGAGCTTGGGGAGGAGTCGTGGTGGTTAGGGGAAGCTTGTGACGACGGTTGGAGGTCGTGGGTGGCAGAGCTGAAGGAAATGGTGGCTAGTGGTGGAGCTGGGTTGAAGGAGAAGAGGTTTGGTGGAGGGAAAGGGGCTGCTGCCCATGCATGAGCTAAAGGAAAGGGAGGTGAGAGAGGGAAAAAGGGAAAGTGAGGGAAAATTCTAGGGGCTTGGATATTTAATCTAGACCCTTCATCTTGCGGTCTCCAAAACGATCTAATGATAGGCTTTAAAAATTGATTTGGAAATGCGTAAATATTGATTTAACTGAAAACATAGATAGGAGTTAAGATAAAATATTATTTAACTAAACTTTAGTTTATAAAATATAATCTTCATCATTAATTAAATGATGAAGTTTTGCTAATTATCTTTAAGAGAATAAACCATTTAATTAATTAGAGTTCTTAACATAATTTAAATCTCATTATATTTTTAAATAACTAAATTCATTTAATTAAAATGATTTTCTACAATTATAATATTTTTAGAGCTTTGAAAAAATATTATAATTGTCTTACTTTAAATCAGGCTTTGTCTAATAGCACTCGAAATACCCCATATAAATATTTTCAAGACAATTAAACTATTCGAAGGCTTTAAAACATTGGGTTTGCTTTAGAAATTGTTTGATATCTTTAAAAACACGCTATTGAGATTTGGCACACAGAACGAGACTCGTGACCATAAGAGAGAGAAAGAAACAGGATATTACAACTCACCTCTCAATTTGAAGGCCCCATTTGCTTCTCAACACGTAAGGCCAATTGATAAGCCTCTTCAATGTTGATGAGTTGTGGAATTAGCATTTCTTTGCGCAGCTCACTACGTAAACCATGTGGTAATGAGCGAGAGTTTGTTGCTAGTTTTCCACAATCTTACTATGAATAGTCAGCTCATGGAAATGGTCTGTATACTGGTTTACAGTCAATGATCCTTGCCTCAGCGGTAGCATCTCTTCGAAAATCATTTGTTCGTAGTCAATAGGAAAATATTTCTCCTTCAGTCGCTCCTTCATTTCCTCCCAATTAGACACTGGTGCATGTTGAGTATGACATAATTTTTCTTCCACACTTCCCTACCAAGCTCATGCATGCCCTCTTAATTTCATACAGACAATGAACTTTTCTATCCTTAGACACAGCAAACCAATCAAAATAATCCTCAATAGACATCAACCAATCTTCAAAAGCATTGGGGTCCAACTTCCCATAGAAATCTGGGACATCCACCTGCATCCTCTTAGTTAGTTCATCAAGAGGATGATGGTCAGCATCACGCCCACCTCGTCCCCTAGAAAATGCACGGCTATTATGCTCAAAGCAAGCTCCACGATCACCAAATCCCTTGTCCCTCTCCCTATATTCCTCATCCTCTTCTTCGTCTTCACTATCGTTCACTACATCCTCTTGAAAAGGCCCACACACCCTTCTATTGTGAGGTCCAAACTCATCTTCAGTTCGACATTCTTCCATTGCATCCAACCTATGATTAATCTGCTCTAGCATAGATGCGAGTTGGGTGATTTGTTCTTGCAGATGGGTTAGGTCAGTGTTTGGGTTTTGGTTATTCGACATATTGTAAGAATTACCACTGCGGGTTATACAAGCATGAGACACTAATTCCTTGAGGAAGGAAACCTTGCTCTGATGCCAAATTTGGTGCAAATCCTCTAGAGCCAACCTCACATTGACTGCCAAGAAGGAAGGAAGAGAGAGAGAGAGAGAGAGAGAGAGAGAGAGAGAGAGAGAGAATCTCTCTGTAAATGGAATCTCTCCAATTTCAAATTGATTAACAAAAAAAAGGCATCTACCACTTCCTTCCATTACCATGTCTTTAAAAGGATTACATACGATGCTATAATTTAGGAACTAAACTAGTAAAGAATTACTAACTTAGCAATAAAATTTCAAAAATATATAGATAAGAATTTTAACAACTAGTTAAGTCTCCATTCTCCATGGTTCAAGGAGTAGTTTCCGCATTGGTATCAGCCTCCAAATTTGCATCACCAACCCACCTGAAAAAACCAGACATATATCTCCACTCCAAACACCATGGCATAACAATAGGGAAATGTGCTAGTATATTCAGTCACCAAATATCAAGCAGCAACACCAACATGGGAAACTGAGATTGATATAAAGAAGTTGGGAGAATAACAACAATACCAAAGCATGGAGAAGATATAACAAGAAAAAAGACATGATTTTGCTCAAGTGTTATTTTGTCAACAATACCTAACTTACTGCCCACATAGTGAATGACATCCATGTTTTTGTCAATATGGTTTCATCCGCCAAAAAAAAAAAAATGCACAACCAGTTTACCATGTAAACTATTAATGAACTTTAGACATTTTTAATTAACGAGATGACCTAACTTATACCTTATTTTCCTTCCCTGCTCTTAGACCACTATATAGTTTTAAAAGGCTACATGACATTAGGGTGCTAAGATCTATGGTCAATAACAAATAATTTAGTTAGCCTCTTTTAAAAATTAGAAGGATACTGCATATATATATATATATATACTCATTTTCTAATAAATTTCACAACACACTGATATTTGATCTCTTAAAAACTATTTATGAAAGCTATCAACCTGAGATTTTTAATTTTAATTTGCTTGAAACTAAACAGGAAAGAAACAAGAAAAATATAGTTGAGAAGACGCTATATGCTAATTTTTCCATTGATAATTAAAGGTCCACCTAGTAGGAGCATATCTTAGGAGCCGTGGTGGTGGAGGTATGGAGCTTACAGAATTTTTTGGCAGTTTCAAGGATGGAAGTGCAAGGCTTCCAGTGTTTCAAAGGGGTGCCTTTCATTGATTTGGGTAGTGAGACTTTATACACCATTTTCTTCTACAACAGACAATCGATGTCAATAGTAGAGATACGGGTCAACTATTGCAAACCCATGCGAAGCTAGTGCTTTGAATGGCAGAGGTCAGTTGGCTTGTACTGGACGATGCACTGCAGGAGATGCTTTGAATGGTCGAGGCTAGAGGTTGATGGTAGAGGCCATACTCTCATCATACTTTCATTCTATTAAGTAAGATGTTTCACATTCATATTCATTAGATGATTAAGAATCATGTAATAAACGATCAATTAATAGTAATAAATGTACCACATCTTACTTAATGGAATGAAAGTGAAACAGTAGTATTGGAGGGTCTTTTTGTGAATAGTATATAAAATTTATAAGACATGTTTGAGATGAGAGGTGTTTTATTGAGTGGGTATTTGGACAATTTATCTTATTTCACGGATTAAAACCCTCTCATATGATTTCTGTCTTGATCTTTCCTTAGTTATACAAATAAGACAAGATAAAATTCTTTGACAATAACGTAGCTATTTAACATATACTCGAATAATCATGCATATGCTGAAGAAGGAAGGCGTGGAGTGAGATGGACTTCAAGTGGGGTGGCTTTCATAGATGTAAGTCCGAATTCCTCAGTCATGTCGATTGGTTCATCTTTTGGTACTGTTGTAATGTCGAAGGCATGCAAGAAGTTAGCAAGTGTGAGCTGCATAACTTGTAGTGCAAATGAGATTCCTGGACAAACTCTCCTCCCGCTACCAAATGGTATTAGCTCAAAATGCTGGCCCTTAAAGTCAATGTCATTGTGGGTTGTAAGGAATCTTTCAGGGTGGAATTCGGCTGGATCTGACCACACTTGTGGATCTCTATGAATCTTCGATAGATTAACAAGAAGACGTGTGCTAGCTGGGATATGATAACCAGCCAAAGTGCAATCTTCAAGGGACTCGCGCGGAGAAAGTGGCGCGGCAGGATATAAACGCATTGTTTCTTTGATGACAGCTTGAAGATAGACTAGCTTTTTCACATCTGATTCCATCACTAGCCTCTCTCTACCAATCTGGAGGTCTAATTCTTGCTGGGCTTTCTTCATAGCCTCTCGATTATTAAGAAGTAGAGAGAGCGCCCATGTCATTGTCACCGTCGTTGTATCTGTACCCCCTAAGATGAGGGACTGCAAAAGTCCAAGCATGTATGTCTATGTTATTTATAATTTTACCATATTAAACTAAAATTGAACTTAGCAAAACTATTTCCCCAAAAAGACTAAAAAAAAAAAGAGCAATGCCTATAATAAATGCTTGCAATTTCCTCTCGTTTATGCGGTTTGTTTTGTTTTGTTTGTTCCCGTCAAATTTTTTATGAGTGCTCACTTCAAGCCTGGGCTTATTTTGTGTTGAAAAAAGATACAGAAACTTTTTTTTTCAATATCAAAATGATTTCTTTTTTGTGAAAGTGTATTACTAATATTAGATACAGTCTTAGGAGATGCAAATTTCGTGCATTAATTTTGAACAACAGTGAGGGCCACCATTAAAAAGTGAGTCTTTTAATTTTAGACCTAGATTTATCCATTTTATTTTCAAGAGGAGTGCATCAAACTTTTATATCCTAGAATTGTACAAAGGATTTCCCTTTGTAGACCACTAGCATATATTTTTGGGCGGACTTTAGGAACAAGACAAATGTTTCCAACACCCTAGCACAAATTGGGAAATCTTCCATTTTCTTTTTGCAGATAGGAACCAATAGATTCATTGAAAATTTGGAGAGGTTACCCCTTTTAGTTACCATAACAAGAGAGCTAGATTCTTTTTGAAAATGTGAAAAAATTTCCTAATTGTATGTTAAACTCCAGTGGATAATTAGAAGAAGAAAACAAAAAGATACTTTTGATCAGTATGCTTCACAAATCAAGGATGATCTTTATATTCAATAAAAATATAGCAAAGCAGTCTAATTAGTACCCTCCATTAGCTTAAATAGGGTTATCTAAAACATACCAGACAAGTAGCTTTGGTGATTGTATCGGCATCATAACTAGAAATCTCTTCACTGTCAGCGACAATAGACAACATCACTTCCATAAAGTCTTCTTGTCCCTTTTTTACCTCCCCAAAAATTCTTCTTTGCTTGTGCTCTTCTAGCCATCCTTCAAGCTCATGATCTAATGTTTTTGCAGTTTCCTTCATTGTCTTCTCGTACCCACCCAAGTCCAGCCATCTTAGATATGGAAGCACATCTGACGCTACAAATGTCCCAGCCAATACCAAGAAATCTCTCATTGCCTTTTTAAATTGATCATTTTTTTCAGTCTCATCCTTGGTTGCAGCCCAAGAAAATCGCTTCTTTATAATCATCATAAACACAACGTTTAGGGTTACATAGCCGAACCATCTTCTCATCTCCACTAATGCGTTGTTGTTCTTGACCGACAACTCGTAGATCTCTTTTATGGCTTCGTTTACCTCTGACTCTCGCATGTGTTTGAACATCTCAAGACGGTGATTTGAGAGAACTTCAAGAGTGACTATTCTTCGAACATGGCGCCAATAGGAACCGTATGGGCTGAAACCGAACATGGCGTAGTTGTAACCCATGAGTTCTACCGCCAAAGCTTTTGGACGGTTGGAAAAGGCTTTATCGTTGGTAGTGAAACACTCTTTAGCTATCTTCGAACTGCTTACTACAATAGCTCTATGCATGCCCAAGTTGATACTGAAGATTGGTCCGATCTTGTCGGCCATGTCACCTAGGGTTAGATGGGGCGGTTGCATCCCTCCTAATAGGTGGAGGTGGCCAATTACAGGCCATGCACCACCTGCTTTTGGTGGAAGTATCTTTTGAGGGACAGTCTTTTGGGTTCTCCTCCATATCCAAAATAGAAATAAGAAAAAGAGAAATAGGACAAGTATGCTAGCCATAAATACAGTGAAGGAGAAGAACTCAAGGGTAAAATTGTTTTGGTTGTCGATGGGGTTTATAGAGATAAGGGCGTACTTCTTTTTGAGACCTTTGCGTAGTTCAAAGTTGACAATCAGTACCGTTTCCAAAAAGCAAAAATCCGACAAAGTTTCAGATCTTGTTTGCTTGTTAGCCAATTCTCTATGATGCCGCAACAAAACGACGAAACGGAAAGCCATCCTTGATCTGGATGTTTTGCTTTACACGTTTGATCGTTATCCAAATTGACTAAACATTAATTTGCAATAAAAAAATTCAAAAAGAAAACTTTTTCAGACTATTTAATTTTACATCTTCAAATTACGGGTTTAGAATTTGTCACATGATCATTAATTATTCTGCGGACTTCATATTTACCACTTCATCGAATATATTTTCTGTGTTGTAAAAATTAATTCAAAAACTACTTTTGAAATTTAGGGTTTAGACAATCGAGCGAATTCAGATTTTTATAAAATACAGAAATGCTAAAGCAACACATGATGGATTGTGCATTTCAATTGTGTGTTCTTTTTATATTTTATTTTTTATTTAGTGATTGAAAAATTGTTTTTTTAATAAAGTTGTGAAATTTTTTAAAAAATATTTAAAACCATTAAAACAAATATATGATTTTTTTTATTTTTATTTTTTATTTTTTGCATTGCCCCCAGTCCAAGTGGGGCTGTAGGGCGGCTCTATCAAATAATGGAACAAACATTAGAAATAATTATCGCTTTGCATGCGTTGTTTTCATTGACCACAAATAACTGGCTTGTTGGGACATTGGCTTGTTGGCAAGTTATCGTCCATATCCAAAATAATTATTGCTTTGTGTTTGTTCTTCTTGAGTACTCCTTTGTGTCTTTGGGAAATGATTACATGATTTCTTTCTTAATTACATTTTGGGTCTATTTCTGGAGGCTTTAAGAGAATAACGTTAGTAATTTCTTTCTTAAATACAATTTGGTGTCTATTTCTGGATCGAGGCTTTAAGAGAATAACGTTAGTAATTTCTTTCTTAATTACATTTTGTGTCTATTTCTTCATTACATAGGCGATGCACCACCAGCTTCTGGTGGAAGTGTACTTTGAGCAGCTGCTTAATTTGTGGTATCTCCTCCATATCCATGGTAGAAAGAAGACAGAGAGAGAAAGAAGGTGAAGATGCAAGTCATAAAAGTTGTAATTAAAGGTTGAGTGAGGAATTAAAAAGCATATATAATTGCTTTAATTAATGGCTGCCGAAAGAGTGGTTTTGGGGAGAGTCACTTGGTCGATCACGTGTCAAAATCAAGTGACCTATCTCCAAGTTGATCCTTTTATCTTTTATTATTTATAAGCTAGCTATATCAAAAAGTCTATTAGTCATGATAGTAAAGTTTCCTTTTCCTTTTTTTTTTTTTAAATGATGGTGGAGTTTCATTTTCACCCTGGAGAAGTCTTTTTCGCCCTTTATCTCAATTGTGAGCAACTTCGTCTTGTTGAGACTAATGGTATTGTTCTAGCTCTAGTACTTTGTATGATGAGGAATAGAAGATGTTATGGTTAGTTTTATCATCTTTTCTTAGTAATCAATATAGATAAATATAGAATATAGTCTTTTAATTTCAACACTATTTTTTCTTGAATATGTAATTTTGATATGTTTTCTTGAAAAAAGTGTAATATAATATAGGCTTTCAGCATTATGTTTTTCATGAAAAATAATTTAATAATATAGGCTTTTAAAAAAACAAAAAAAAAACCCTGGTATAGGCCGGAACCCAGGTTTCCAGATTGTAAAAACCTAGATCAATCTGGGTTCCGGCCTGGGTTGTAACCTGGGTATATCGGTATATCTGGGCCGGAACGGATTTGGAATTAAAATTCTGGGCAGTACCCGGTTGCTCAGCCATAATGAGGGACACTTCATTAGTTTGATGGAGAAAATAGTTGTGAGGGCAGTAAAGTGCAGCTAGTCCAACATGTGGAAGAGCAAGCACCCTACAGAACGCCTGGCAGATACATCCCAGTATGAGGTGAAGATGAGCCTCTCGTCTCATGGTGGGCAAGTTAGAAAAGTCACTAACTGTGAAGGCGAGAATTATGGGCTGAAGAGACTGGTGGCTCTGATAAGACAAGAGCTACTCGCCTAAGGCCAACAACAGTCTGAGGTAAACTGGAGCATATATGTGAACTTTACAGAAAAAAATGAAAAATACTCAAAAGAATAGTAGTGCTATATGCTGAAGCCCATACTGTAATATCCGGCTCCTTTCTCTCTCTAATGGTCACAAGTCTTGTCCTGCGTACCGAACCTCGATGGCGTATTTTTAAAGACATTAAGTGATTTCTAGAGTTAGCTCGGTGTTTTAAAGCCCTTGAATATTTTAAATATCTTGAAAATATTTATATGAGATATTTCCAGTATTATTGGACCAAGCCTTATTTTAAATAGGACATGAATTATAATATTTTTGAAGAGTTTTAAAAATATTATAATTGTGAAAAATCATTTTAATTAAATGATTTTAGTCATTTAAAAATATTATGAGATTTAAATTATGTTAAAACTCTAATTAATTAAATGGTTTTATTCTCTTAAAGATAATTAGCAAAACTTCATCATTTAATTAAGGATGAAGATTATATTTTATAAACTAAAATTTAGTTTAATAAAATTCTATCTTAATTCCTCTCAGTATTTTTAAGTTAAATTAGTATTTTAATCATCACCATTAGATCGTTTTGAATATCCCAAGATGAAGGGCCTAGATTAAATACCCAAGCCCCTAGCCTTTTATCCTCACTTTTTCCTTTCCCCTCTCTCTCCTCCCTCTCCTTCAGCTCGCATGACAGCCTCCCCTTCCCCTTCACCGAATTCCTTCAGCTCATCCTGACGCTGCTGTGTGCCACCCAGCTTCACCGCCACCACCGGCGTCTCCCGTTCATGTCGGCAAGCACCTTTCCCCACTGTTGAGCCTCCACGTGGTAGCTCTCTCTCTCTCTCTCTCTCTCTCTCTCTCTCTCTCTCCCGAAATGGGTTTCACCCATTTCTTTCCACCGTGCGCCACCGTCATCAACCCATAGCCCCATTGAGCACCACCACAACACCACCATCTCACTGGTGCTAACCCACTGCCAGTTCCCTTTCCCCCACAGTCTCTTCCTTAATCGTAGCTCCCCCTCTCCATCACATGAAACCCATATGGGTTCCTCCACCCATGCCACTGTACACGGCCACCAACAACTACCTCCTCCCACCAGTGACCTTCTTTAACCATCCCCATGCCCAGTCGAGGTCCCTACCCCTCATACTCTTCCCCACTCTCTCACGGGTCTTCCATGACCGGCAGCCTAGATTTGTCGGCGTGGGCCACTATACTGCCTCTTCCTTACCACCATAGCTCCACCGAGCCTCTCTTAGCCCTCCATGATCAGCTAGCAACCCCATAGCTCTCCCTCTCCATTTCCCTTACCAACAAGCCACAGCCCAGCCCTTGAAACCCATGGCTTCACTGTGCTCCACCACCCTAGCCATCATGTGGCTACCATGAGCCTTCCTTGGGCTCCGCTGCCCAGCCCTAAGCCCAAATAGCCACCTTACATGGTGGACAACCACCATATAAGGTGGATAGCCACTGTATGCGATTTAGCCGCCACGTACAACACTTCTGTCGCCTTTGACTATGACAAGTAGTGAGCAACGCACAGGTTAATCCCAAGGATGGTATAACCCTCTCTCCCTCGTTACTTATGTTAGATGTTAGTTGGTGGATTGTGAAGTTCACTGTGCAGTGAAGTGTTGGGCGTAGTTGGGTAGTGTGTTGTGAAGTGTGGGTATAAAGTATGTACTGTAGTAGTGATGTGGCGTGGTGTTGTGAAGGGAATACACGTGGTGTGTATTCCATGTTGTGTAGTGATGCACTGTGTGGCATGCGTTGTAATGTTGTATGGCGTAGTGTGGATGGAAGGGAGTTTACATGGAGTGTACTCTGTGTAGTGTCGTGATGCGTCATATGGCGTGTCAAGAAGGGTTGGATGACATAGTTGAGAAGCATAGAGCATGTTGTGTAGCATCGAGAACTGTGGAACAGTGTCCTGAAGTAGTTGTGAGGTGACCTTGCCATAGTGATAGGTGTCTTGATGTAACTTGGGAATAACCTCAAGCTACGTGACACAACAGAGGTATAGTGTGAATGGGTCTTGTCATGTAAGTGTTGGGATGTACTTTTAAAGGGGCCAGGAAGTAGGAAAGTCTTGCTGACCGGGTTTGAGTAGAAGTTGGCATCAGAGAATGGAGCTTGTTTATACAAGCAGGCATTCAACGGATTATAAGTTAATCTTAGGTGATAACGGGGTAAGGAATGTGTGCATCTAGTGAGACATGTGTGCTGGATGGATTTACTGTATATAATAAGTAATCTATCCTAAGCATGGTTACATGATGTTTAAGCCTCAGAGTTGACTTAAAGTCATGTGACATGTATGGATAGGAATGAGAATTTAGTGTGGGCTAGGATGCGTGAAGGAAGTGACGGGTGTACTGTTGAACCCAAAGTTTCAAGTTTTGTTTAAGAGAATTGCTATGCATTCGCCGCTGTTCACACACACACCCCACACCTGACGTCGATATTACATTTTTTTTCTTTTCCTTGTTTTCCTTCCTGAAACGTGCGTTTTATCCCTCCAAAACACCATTTTGCATTTGAAAATCACACCCGCGTCAGTGCATGTCCTCACTATTAAATACATGTACGAATTGTTTAATTTTATGATTCTTATTTAAATTATTGTTATATACATGTTATTATTGTCATCTACATGTATGAAAATTTTATTAAATACATGTTATTATGTACATGTATAAAAATTTTATTAAATCCTATATATATGTTATTATTGTTATCTACATGTATGGAAATTATTAAATTCATATGCATGTTATTATTGTCAAATACATGTATTAAATGTCATATGCAACAATGCATGCTATTATTTACATGCATTAAATCTTATGTATATGTTATTATTATTAAATACATGTATGAATTGTTTATTTTGGTTCTTATTATCATGCCATATATATAGTTATATTATCCAATATGGAGCAAATGATTCACATTAAAATTAAAGAAAAGATTGGTTGCCCAAAGGTACAAGACTTTCTTAAATTTTGGTGAAAAATCATTAAATTCTATAGTAAGGTGGATATGATGGAGTGAATAATTTTGTATGTCAAGATCTACTCTCAAAGGAGGGTCTTGATGATACAACTAGTTCATCCATTAAAGAAAGGTTGGAGGGAACATTTTGTATGTTAGAGTTTACTCCCAAAGGAGAATTCTGATGATACAACTAGTTCATCCACATAATTTAATATTGGAGGGAACACTTTGTATGTTAGAATTTACTCCCAAAGGAGAATTCTGACGATACAGCTAGTTCATCTATAGAATTTAATATTGGAGGGAACACTTTGTGTGTTGGGGCTCATTCCCAAAGGAAGGACCTCAATGACACTATTAGTTTATTCATAATCGTTTAAATTCTTGATAATGCATGGTGTTGAGGGAAAAATGAGCGTATTGGCATATTCTTGTGAAAACCTATGTAAAATAGTGTTGTAACAAGTGTTGTTGCGAAAAGGTCAAAAGAAAGTGACTTCGCTAGACCCTCGCTCGACAAAGCGCTCGAGCGAACTTAGGCAGATTGCACCGCTCGACCCTCGCTTGACATTGAGCTCGAGCGAACTCAGGCAGATTCAACCGCTCGACCCTCGCTCGACACTGAGCTCGAGTGAACCCAGGCAGAGTGTGTCGCTCGACCCTCGCTCGACACTGAGCTCGAGCGAACTCAGGCAGAGTCAACTGCTCGATACTCGATCGACAGGGCGCCTGAGCGAACTTGGGCAGATTGTGGCACTCGACCTTCGCTCGATACTTCGCTCGAGCCAATGTTCCAGATCTCTTACAATGTAGGATTTTGAAGTGCCTCATTTGACAGGAACTATAAATAGAAGAGCTTAACTTCTATTCTGTGTGTGGAGAATCAGAGCAAAAACCCTAAGGGCCTCCAAGAACTTCTTAGAGCAAACTCTCCCCCATTTGGTTGATTCTCTCTTGGATAAACATTTCTCCACCACAACACATTCAAAATCAACTCTTACTTGAGTCCATTGAAGTGGTCACTTTTGTTGGCCGGAAGAGTCCAGAGCTGCCGTTGATGTAGAGATCGAAAGGTTCTCATGGGAAGCTATAGGAAGGTTGGAGTTCCGACACTACATGCTTGTAGAGATCGAGTGGGTCATTCGTGGTGTTGCAAGCCAAGTTTAGCTACTCGAAAGGTTTTGTGAATGTCCCTAAATTGGTTGTAACAAATTAAAATTTCTATAGTGGATTTGAGGTGGTGTCTTACACCTAGAGTGGTTTTAGATTTTGAAGATGTTCTTCAAATGAGTTTCCGTGATCAAAATCATGTGTTGATTATTTGTGTTATTTGATTCATTTATTAACTGCTTGTTTGTTTAATTTTCAAAAGGCCATAAAAATTGAATTACACCTATTCACCCCCCCTCTAGGTGTAGTGTTGGGTAGAACCATTGCTTTTTCAATTGGTATCAGAGTGGGTTCACTCCGCTAGGATTTAGTTCCTGAGTGTGATCCTGCTGTAATGGTTTAAATGGATAGGTCTCAATCACTCACATCTCCACCATTTTTTGATAGAAGCAACAATGCATATTGGAAAGTTCGAATGAGAGCTTTCCTTAAGTCTGTGGATGAACGAGTGTGGGCTTCAGTAACAAAGGGATGGAAACAACCAGTTGTAGTCATTGAAGAAGTCCAAACCCCCAAGAGTGTGGAAAATTACTCTAGGGATGAAGTCAATGAGTGTAGTTGGAATAGCAAAGGCTTGAATGCAATGTTCATGGTCGTGTCCCAGGAGGAGTTCAAGAGAATCTCCATGTGTGAAAATTGCAAAGAGGCATGGGACATTCTTGAGGTTACCCATGAAGGTACCAAGGCTGTAAAGAATTCTAAACTTCAAATGTTGACCACCAACTTTGAAGAACTTAGGATGAAGGATGATGAAACTTTTGATGGCTTCTATGGAAAACTTAATGATATTGTCAATTCTCGTTTTAATTTAGGGGATAGAATTCCTGAGGACAGAATTGTAAGAAAAGTCCTTAGATATCTTCCTGAGAGGTTTCGTCCCAAAGTCACTGCGATAGAAGAAAACAAAGACTTAGACAACATGAGGATTGAAGAGTTGGTGGGTTCTTTACAAACCTATGAATATACTCTTCCTATAGATAAGAAAAACAAGTCCATAGCCCTCAATGCTGTTAGAGAGAAGTCTGGTGAATCTTTTGATGAACTTGCAATGAGTGACAAGGAGATAGTATTTTATGCTAAAAAATTCAGGAAGATGTTTGCCCAGAAAAACCCAAGACAGAAGAAGAGAAGGTTCAAAGGTTTCAATGGAGGTTCTAGTTCAGAAAACCGAGAAGGGAGCTATAAGCGAGAAACTAGAGCTGTCAAGGACAATATTCAGTGCCATGAATGTCATGGTTTTGGTCACATTCGATTTGAGTGTGCAAATTACAAAAAGGCCAAAGAGAAAGCTAATGCTGCTTCCTTGACTGATAGTGAGTCTGAGTCAAGTGACTCATAAGACAGTTCTCCCAGGAAGAAAAATCTCAACTACATGGCTTTCACTTCCTCTGTTGTAGGGAAAAGTCATAGCAGTGAATCTGTGGTTGAAATTGAGAGTGTTTCTGAAAATGAATCCGGGGATGAAGATGACTTGCAGGAAATCTATGAGAAGTTGTATAAGGAATGTGTGAAATTGAGGAAACTCAATAAAGCACATATTGAGGAAATAGATTTATGCAAAAGAGAAAATGAAGGACTTTAAGGCAAACTAAGAGAAGCCATTGGTCTAACAGATGAGTTGCAAAAGAGGAATGTGACTTTGAAAGATAAAGTGACAACTCATGAAAATGAGCTAACATTGTTAAATACTAAGTTGCAGAAATTCTCCATTGGGAAAAACCAGCTTGACAAACTCCTAAGTTTAGGAAAGTCCTCTAGTGATAAGAGTGGTTTAGGCTATTTTGAAGAGAATCCTGATGCTCCTTCAAGCTCAAAAGCCTTCTGTAAAAATGTGAGAACCACAGTGTTTGTTCCTGAAATGACTAAGAAAAGGAAGGCTCATCCATCTGAAAATGGTAAGAAGCCTTTGCAAGTGCAAAAGTCTGTTCCTCCTCCCAAAAGACAAGGAGCTCGCAACATGAGCCTCATATGTCATCACTGTGGGAAGCTTGGCCATATTAGACCAAACTGTTTTAAATTAATGAGTCACTTTGTGCATGCTCCTGCATTTGTTAACAGTAGAACTGCTTATCCTTCTGGAAGGGGTAAGAATTACATGAATGACCCCATGAATGTCTCAACCTTCTTGAGACAAAGAGTTCACAAAGCAAGCCCCGTGTGTCATCATTGTGGTAAGATTGGTCACATCCGACCAAACTGTTTTGAGCTTAGGAGGCACACCAAGAGAATTGAAAAGCCCTTCTCAAGAAAATGGATACGAAGGTGGATCATCCAAAAAGGGAAGACGCAAGCCACACATGGTCTTGGGGCTGTAGATTGACAGGTATGCATTACATGCATTACATACATTACATGCATTTTTGTTTTATTTTGTTGTTGATTTTTTTTTTGTTGTCTAGTTTCTTTGTCATTGTTTGTTGCTTGTACATGCACTCCATGATTGCGCTATATAATAGTGGGGTTGTTAATTCTAAAATCTAGGTGCATGTGTCTTCTGAGATTTGTATCATATACCTATGTTTTACAAAGGTTTGAAACATGAGTATCTCTTGTAATCTATGATTGGCATCACACACTTCACTCCAAACTTGGCCAATTGACATTTCACCACTTGTGAATTTACTGGGGAGGCAATCAAAGGTGGTAGGAAGCTCTACCTACATACGGAATTGACCACGGGCTAGATAACCTCATCATGGTTCGCTTGTGCAAAAATATGTATCTCAAAAGGAAAAGAAAAAGTGAAGTTGTAATAAATAAAAAAAATGTGAAAAATAGAATAAGTTTTCTGTTTTCTTGAACATACTGAGACAAGTATTTAAACAGAAAGATTCAGGTCCTAACAGCATTGGGTTTGACTTTCTGTGTCTTGAATGAGCTTCCCAAGCACTTATGGTTTCATGTTCAGCCCAACCCCGCTCACGCCTTACAGTTGAAATTTCTTGATTGAGCAAGGACCTCTTTAAACACGCACGTCTATATTATTTGTGACACTTTGTTTTTAACTGCATGTTTTATGGGAATATGATGCTCCTCTACATTTGATATGTACTCTTGGTGTGAAAATTGACATTCCCAATATTTGTCCAAGTCATGTGAGTCTTGTGTGCTTCAAAACTGGGCAAAATGTGCTTTTCTGGTGGTCTCGCTCGACTCAGCTCGAGCAAAAACCACTTGACAGCCGCTCGAGGGTTTTAAGTTCGCTCGAGCCACTCGAGCACAGTGGCTTTTTCCAGTTTTTCCCCCTCCCGCGCGATTTTCTTCCTCGTTTTCTCAAATTTCTTCGTTTAATCTTGTGTTTTCCTTCCGAAATCATCTCCAAATCAAGGTAAAGCCCTTTCTCTTTTGTATTTTCATGATTTGGTGCTTTTCTTTTGGTTGTTTTCCGTGTGTTGTGCATATGGGTTTCGGATTCAGTTTTTGAGATATTTCTTCGATTTTTTTCCATTTCTTTTGGTTTATTGAGACTCTTGTGGAGTCATTGTTAGGTTTTTGAGTGTATTTAGGAGGTTTTTGAAACTCCCATGGGCTTATGCCCGAGTTTCTCACTTGGATGCACTCCAAGTGTTCGATAAAATGCCTAAATGAATTGTGTTTTCTCTTTTTCATCATGCATTGGCATAGCATTGTCCCCATATCTATTTCATGTCTATCCTAGGTTTGGGACATCGTTTAACTAAGCTTGCATTGGGTTTGAGGGTATTTTAGTTTAGAAGTGGCGTTGGCTTGCAAATGGTTGGCATTAGCATGCATGTTGGTCATGCACATAAGTTGGCATTGGCATGCATATGGGACACTTTGGACTAGGCATTTATCATTGTTTTGAAAAATGAAGAGTGACATAGGGCATGCATCAAGTCTTACATTGTCGGTTGGCATTATTGTGTCAGCATGATTGGCATGCATTCATCACGTCTTTACATTGCCTTAGCCTTGTCTAACGTCATTGACTCTGTCTACAGCCGAAACCATGTCTCGACGTGTTCGTCCTCACCAAAACCCCCCTGCACCCGCTCAAGCTCACTTCCATAGTGCCCGAGCCCAAGAGTTGTATTCTTAGAACTTTTCGCATCGTACTCTCATAGTCAAGCGTGAAGTGGCTTTAGGTGAGCTTACCGAGACTATCATTCCCCGCATTTTTGAGTCTCGTCAGTGGTAGGCATTGACCACTGGTCATCCCACTCCTTCTGTGGAGTTGGTTAGGGAGTTTTACTCCAACATTCATGACGTGTCTATTGATGACTCGTTTGAAGTCAGTCTCCGGAACGTTGTTTTTCGAGAAACTCCGGGCATGATAGCAACTCTGCTAAATGTCCCTCGTGTGTCCTATCCCGAGTTTCCCTACTCACGGACATCTCCTCCTAGTTCACAAGTCATTGCTAGTTGTCTTTGTGGTCGGCTTAGTAGTTGGGAAGGGACAACCCCTATTTCAACTGCTCGTTTTACACCCGATCACCTCATTCTCAGTAGGATTGTTCTTACGAACTTAGATCCTACTGGTCATAATAGTGATGTGGGTCTTAACTGTGCCATTCTGCTGTATGCCTTGATCAATGGTGTCTCCATTGATCTAGGAAGTCTTCTGTGTCGGGTTATTATTGAGGCGTATCAGTCCTCCAAAATACGGACTAGTTTGCCATTACCGTGTCTAATCACCTGACTGGCCCTCTCCCAGTCTGTTGCTTTACATCCTCAGGAGCCTAGAATTGCACTTAAGGCTCCTATTGGTCGTAGGACGGTCCAGCTGAGTCGTGCTCACACAACTCCACACCCTCTCCGTGTTGAGCACCCTCCCGCTCCCTCCTCTCAGCCTTCGAGCTCTTGACCATCTAGTTCTCAGCCGTTTACCTCGGCCTCATCCAGCTCTCAGCCATCCTCCTCAGCCCCCGGTTCATCGGAGCCCAGTCTTCAGCAGGTACTTGAGTATCTAGCCCACCTTGACGCCCGATTCGATACTATAGATGCTACGGTTCACAGCCTCAATGTTAAAGTTGATAATCTGCAGCAGTTTGTGACCCAACGCTTCAACAACATTGAAAGGCAGCTTAATGAGGATGATGAGGATGCCGATGGTGATGATTGAGACCCTTGGCCTCTTGTGACAAAAAGGGGGAGATATTGTTGAGGGGGAGTAGTACAGTAGTCTTAACTCAGGGGGAGTGTGGAGTGTTACTTGTACTAACACATTTTTTTTAGGGGAACAACAGCTTTTGGTTATGTCTGTTGATTTATATCTCTTGTTAGCTGCTCTTATTTGACTAATGTTTCTTGAACTCAATCTCTGATTTGTTGCTTAATAAAATATCTCTTTTCTAAAACCTGTACTTGACATGACTGTTCATGAACTATGATTTGAGAATTGCAAACACGTTTTTGTGCATATGTGAATGGGTATGTTTAACTGTTTGCTAAGCCTGTGCAGAAATATTTCAACATGTTCAAGAATATGGATCTAGTTGGGTGTGCTAGGATTAAGTCATATGTACAGGTTAGAGGTTTTGTCACAGAAATGCCAAAGGGGGAGATTGTTGAGGGAAAAATGAGCATATTGGTATATTCTTGTGAAAACCTGTGTAAAATAGTGTTGTAACAAGTGTTGTTGCGGAAAGGTCAAAAGAAAGTAACTTTGCTCGACCCTCGCTCGACAAAGCGCTCGAGCGAACTTGGGCAGATTGCACCGCTCGACCCTCGCTCGACATACAGCTCGAGCGAACTTTGGCAGATTCAACCGCTCGACCCTCGCTTGACACTGAGCTCGAGCAAACTTAGGCAGATTCAACCGCTCGACCCTCGCTCGACACTGAGCTCGAGCGAACCTAGCCAGAGTGTGTTGCTCGACCCTCGCTCGACACTGAGCTCGAGCGAACTCAGGCAGATTCAACCGCTCGACCCTCACTCGACACTGAGCTTGAGCGAACCCAGGCAGAGTGTGTCGCTTGACCCTCGCTCGACACTGAGCTCGAGCGAAATCAGGCAGAGTCAACCGCTCGATACTCGCTCGACAGTGCGCTCAAGCGAACTTGGGCAGATTGTGGCGCTCGACCTTCGCTCCATACTTCGCTTGAACCAATGTTCCAGATCTCTTACAATGTAGGGTTTTTAAGCGCCTCATTTGATGGGAACTATAAATGGAACAGCTTAACTTCTGTTCTATGTGTGGAGAATCAGAGCAAAAACCCTAAGAGCCTCCAAGAACTTCTTAAAGCAAACTCTCCCCCATTTGGTTGATTCTCTCTTGGATAAACATATCTCCACCACAACACATTTAAAATCAACTCTTACTTGAGTCCATTGAAGTGGACATTTTTGTTGGCCGGAAGAGTCTGGAGCTGCCGTTGATGCAAAGATCGAGAGGTTCTCGTGGGAAGCTATAGGAAGGTCAGAGTTCCGACACTACGTGTGTGTAGAGATCGAGTGGGTCACTCGTGGTGTTGCAAGCTAAGTTTAGCTACTACAAAGGTTTTGTGAGTGTCTCTAAATTGGTTGTAATAAACTAAAATTTCTATAGTAGATTTGAGGTGGTGTCTTACACCCGGAATGGTTTTAGATTTTGAAGATGTTCTTCAAATGAGTTTCCACTCCGTGATCAAAATCATGTGTTGATTATTTGTGTTATTTGATTCATTTATTAACTGCTTGTTTGTCTAATTTTCAAAAGGCCATAAAAATTGGATTACACCTATTCACCCCTCTCTAGGTGTAGTGTTGGGTAAAACCACTGCTTTTTCACATGGTTTAAATTCTGAAATTAAAACTGGAAGGAATATTTTGTGCATTGGGATCCACTTGTAAAATGAGGGATTTCGATGACACTATTAGTTCATCCATAATGGTTTAAATTCTGTTATTGTTTATGAGTGTCGAACTCAAAACATTAAAGTGATTAAAATGATTTTCTTGCAGTAAGTATATGAATATTATTACAAGTTTCATGTATAGAATGGACTCTAATATAGAGAAATATGAGCATACCAAATTTACAGTAAGAGTTCTTTTTTTTTTTTTTTAATGTTTAAACATTAATTATCCTTGAGAATAGTGATAAAAATCAGAGAAGTATAATGTTTAACTACTTACATATTAAACTGTACGAATTTTTTTTTGTACACAATGGTTTACTTTAAAGGCATTATTATTTCATTAAAATAATGAGATATGAACAAGTTAGCAGCATGGTTGTTAGCTAGATACAAATTTATTTTGCTAATTTGTATGAAAAATCAGTTGTATCTTTCGGGAAATTGAGGAAATAATTGTAATGAAAATATAAGAATTATGTCAATTGAAATTTGAAAGAAATAGTGACACATGAAGGTTTAAGTGCCCTAAGCATAAGACATGATTCAAAAGGAAGGGTAAACCAAATAAGTTTCGAATAAGATCTTATACATGTTTATGCATTCTTGTTAGATTAAACTCAAGTATAAATGTTCAAATTTCAATTAAACATAATTTGTAGCATAAAAGTTTGGAGAATATCTTCAAGAAAAGTTATAGAGATTAGTTAATATTCCGCATTTAGATTTTCTAATCTCAAGATGTGTGTTGATTTGTATAAAAGGAAAATAAATCAAACATATCAATAAAAGATGCCACAAGAAATGGAGATTTTCTTAAAATAATGAATATAGACGCATGTAAATATTTTTCCCTATAATATTTGATATAAGTATTTCATTACTTGTATAGATGATTTTCATGATATGAATATATCTATCTGCTACATGAGAAGTCTCAAGCCATTAGTAATTCTTATAGTACTTCTCATGAGGAGGAATTGTAGTTAGATAGAAATGTGAAAATCATTGAATTGGATTGAAATAGTGTCATGAAAAATATTAAGAATTTGGCTATAATGGTTTATAACTTATATCATAATGCTTTAGAGATTATATTGTGTTTTAGCCTTAATGATTTTTTTTTTTTAGTATGAATTGTTTTAAGGCATATTTATGTATGGGTAGTCAAATTAAAGTAATAATTTATAACCCAAATGAAAGATTATTGAATCTTATAGTTATTGAGTACATTATTATTATTGATTACTTAAGGAGATTCAAATGATTTAGACTATATTGTTTCTACTTATGGTTTGAATTTTGAGAAAATTGAAATATCAAAATTCTTATGGTTGGCAAAATCAGTGGGAGTATAGAAACTAGAAATGTGATTATTGTGAAGTGCATTCTCGTATTTTTTTAAAATTTTTTGTAGTTTCCTTTTATGATTATCTTAATGATAATATGGAACAACAAGCAAATGATCATTCACCTCATCAGAGAAACACCACTGAAGAATTGGCCATAGAGACATCAGAACATGTAACTTCATGTAATCTTCTTGATTTGCTATTTGGTTAAGTTATGTGGTATATCTTCAAAATTTGAATGTGATATAGAAATAAATAAAAGTTTACATATGTTTTCACAAATTATAGAAATAAGTGATTCTATAAAAGATTGATGCATAAAAGAGTGATTGAAATCCATGGATCAATGTAAAGTCTGCAATTTCGTCTAAATTGTTTGAAATGTATGAAAAGTTGAATGTAAATGGGTTTTGGAGACAAAATCTTGACTTCAAGGACAATGTTGAACGATATAAAGTTAGACTTGTAATTAAGGATTTCACTCAGAAATGAGCATTGATTAGAGATTTTTTCTATTAAACCTGAAAGAACTCATTAAGAATCACTATAACATTAGTAACTCATTATGGTCTAGAGTTACATCGAATAGATGTGAAAACAATTGTAGAGTGAAAGTTTGAAATCTACAATAAATGAATAAAAGAATTTCTTAGAAGAGGTAACAAATTTCTTGAAAATTGGTATCTTGATAATACCAATACTGTTTAGGGATTAAGAAAAATATTTATTTGTTAATGTATATACTCGTAAGTCAATGGGAGTATATTTGCATTTTGGTCATGCATGTATATGACTTTTGACAAAGTATGAATTATGGTTTATAGTATGGCATCAAAGTTGTGTATCTAGATAACTTTAAAAATGAAATTTATGAATGATACATCTTTCGTAATTGTGATTGTTTTTTATACCAAGGCAATGACTGTTAAGATTGTTTCAGTATAGTTGCATAAAACTTTGAAAGACTCTGCATGAAGAATAAAATGTGACATGCTCAGTATTTACAATGTTCTCGAATTGATTAGGTCATTAAAGAAATTTTGTATAAGATAGTTATAAGGAACTTGGTGGTTGCACAAATTTGTATACAGCTTAACATCGGTTTCTCATTAACATCCTTGGTTGTTGCTAAAGTAACCCAATGATACTTGACCCAAAAGCTGTGGAAAGAGTACAATGTTATTTGCAAGAAATTAAATATTATATTATTGTCTTAAGAAGAACTTATATTCTTAAGATAAGTGAATATTCAGACCCTATTTTATGTGATTACTGTAATAATAGAAAATACAGTTATGGTTATGTATTTTGCTATCTAGTAGAGTTATTTATGAAAAAATATGAGGCAAATCTTTTACTGCTTCATATGTAATGGGGACTGAGTTTGTGGTATGCTTTGAGGCCACAGTTTATAGTATCTAACTGAGGAGAATTAACTTAGGATTTGGAATTGTCGACTTATGGCCAAGCCGCTAAGAATGTATGGCAAGAATTCTTCAAAGTATTTTTCTCCGAATGATGAGTATTTAGTGAAATTTTAAATACCCAAGTGTTAAATAGAAAGCACAGAAACAAATATGTCAATATCAATAGTGTGTTAATGAGTATAATGTAAAAACATGTTGAAAAGGTGGGTTCAATGCTTATACCCATAATGTGAACATGTTATATAGATCATTGATATGTTGAGTATTTTGTTACTGGACATTGAAAGATATCTATTATGGTTGTTTCTATTTTTTTGTCTTTCCACTTATTTGTACATTGAATAGTTTGGAAGAAAGATGACAAGATAATGTTTGCAACAGACATAAAATGGAACCCAAGGCATCACGTTATTAGCCTTAATTATCCCAATTAAAGATTATGTAAAATTGGTTACTGGTGTTGTGATACATGGAAGGGAATTTGTTGATTATATAACAGAGGATCGCCATGACTCGCATCAGTAGTTGATTTGACATTGATATTACAGAACTCATGTAATGTACTTTGAGCTATGAAAGTTTCAGGAAATGAATTTGCGCAGTATGGTTAATTTCCTGTAATAAACCCATAACAGAAAATATTATTTTATGGGTGTATGGGCCAAGTGGGAGAATTTAAGAGTTTTATTTAAACTCTATGTCCCACACAGCCATCTTAATAGAGTTTGAAATAGTTCAAACTTATCAGATGAAAGATGAGTGATAACGGAATAAGAAAACTCATAAGAGATAAGATTAAAATTCTATATCTCTAATTATAGTCAGATACAAACTCTGAAATTTTTTGATGGAGAAAGAAATCTATAAATAGCACTGATGGGTTAAAGGGTTGTCACCTATAACATTAGAGTGCCTTTTGCCATCGTGAGACACTTGTGAGGTAAAGTTGCTGAGGTGATCCTTCCCTCATAGCCAGATCTAATTCTTTATCAAACTGATGGAGAAAGGTACACATTTATTTATCACTACTTATTATTGTAGATCATATAAAATTGAAGATCCGTTTATTAATGTTCATGTTAAAATATTTAACATATTCTTCAAACATGGCGCCAATAGGAACTGTATGGGCTGAAACCGAACATGGCGTAGTTGTAACCCATGAGTTCTATCGCCAAAGCTTTTGTACGGTTGGCAAAGGCTTTGTCGTTTGTAGTGAAACACTCTTTAACTATTTTCGAGCTGCTAACTGCTATAGCTCTATGCATGCCCAAGTTGATACTGAAGATTGGTCCATTCTTGTCAGCCATGTCACCTAGGGTTATATGGGGTGGTTGCATCCCTCCTAATAGGTGGAGGTGGCCAATTACAGGCCATGCACCACCTGCTTTTGGTGGAAGTTTCTTTTGAGGGGTAGTTTTTTGGGTTTTCCATATTCCAAACAGAAATAAGAAGAAGAGAAACAGGGCAAGTATGCTAGCCATAAAAGGAGAGAAGGACAGAACCCAAAGAGTTTGGTTGTCTTGGTTGTCCCTGGGGGTTTTATAGAGATAAGAGCATACTTCTTTTTGAGTCCTTTGTGTAGTTCAAGGTTGACAAACGGTACCGTTTCCAAAAAGCAAAAATTCGATAAAGTTCCGGATCATGTTTGCTTGGTAGCCAATTCGATAAAGTTCGAAAAAAAAACTTTTTCAGACTATTTAATTATATATCTTCAAATTAAAGGTTTAGAATTTGTCAATCATGATCATTAATTATTCTGCAGACTTCATATTTACCACTTCGTCGAATATATTTTCCGTATTGTAAAAATTATTTCAGAAATTACTATTGAAATTTAGGGTTTCGACAACCGAGCAAGTTCAGACTTTTATCAAATACAGATCAAATGCTAAAGTCACACATGATTGTGTTTAAAAAATAATTTTTAATAAAATTCTGAAATTTTCTTAAATATATATTTGAATATTTATATTTTTATAATAATTTTTGTGTTAATTTTATGTTTAGATAATGATTAAATAAAGTATTTAAATGACATATTTCAGATTTAAAAATATTTAATTTGATTTGAATAATATTTAAAAAAAAAATTAAAAAATCCTTTTGTTTCTGGGTCTTTTAACCGATGGGCTACAGCCGGTGAGGAACGTTATCTCATGTTGATAGCATGAAAAAAGAGGCAAATACATCATAATATTTTTATCTGTATAATAATCAAATCTGACTTTTTTAATTCTAACCCATTTAATTATAATTATAGTTGTAAAAAAATAATATTATATATAATCGTAAAATATGTAAATATTTGTATAGTTATTTTAAAAAATATATATAATTTATTATTAAAAAATTAATTTTTTATATAAATATTATATATATATATATATTTTAAAAAATAATTATAGGACAGTGACTGATATATCATTTCTTGTTGCGGAAAGCATCGGCCTTGACTAAAGAGGTCGGGTCAGCGTCAATGCTTTAGTGAATGTGGAAAAAAGGATGATGCTATCCAATGAATGAAGGAGAAGGTGATGCTCCGCTGGATATCATAGTCGTGCAGTTGACATTTCTTCCCTCCTTGGAAAATTTGCAGATGTGAGATTCCTTCACTTATCCTTAATTTCACGTTTCGACTTTCCCCCATTTGATGTGTTTTTTTAATAAATTTACTATGCCGTTATAGGACGATCATTTTTTAAATTTTTTACTTAATTACTAAGTGATTTTTAACATATTAATAATTTTTTTTATTTTTTAAAAATATAAAAAATAAAAAACATATTTATGTGGCTGTAGGACGACTCTATTAAACAATGGAACAAACATTAGAAATAATTATCGCTTTGCATGTTGGCAAGTTCTCGTCCATATCCAAAATAATTATTGCTTTGTGTTTGTTCTTATTGAGTCCTTTGTGTCTTTGGGAAATGATTACATGATTTCTTTCTTAATTACATTTTGGATCTATTTCTGGAGGCTTTAAGAGAATAATCTTAGTAATTTCTTTCTTAATTACATTTTGGGTCTACTTCTGGCCGGGTCTATATCTTCATTACATAGGCGATGCACCACCAGCTTCTGGTGGAAGTGTACTTTTACGAGCTGCTTAATTTGTGGGATCTCCTCCATATCCATGGTAGAAAGAAGACGAGAGAAAGAAGGTGAAGATGCAAGTCATAAAAGTTGTAATTAAAGATTGAGTGAGGAATTAAAGAGCATATATAATTGCTTTAATTAATGGCTTCCGAAATAGTGGTTTTGGGGATAGTCACTTGCTCGATCAGTAGTCCAATTCATGTGTCAAAATGAAGTGATCTATCTCCAAGTTCACTTCACGTACAGTCTCTAGTGAATTATTGGAGATGTTAATCTTTTTATCTTTTTAAAAGTTTTTATCAGTCATGATAAAGTTCCAGATCTTGTTTGCTTCCTAGCCAATTCTCTATTATGGAATAACACACAGAGGAAACGGATTTAACCCATGCTGGATCTGGATATTTTGGCAGGTAAAATCATAATTTAATAATTTATAACACACGAATAACGGGGATCGTTGTATGGGACTGTACAATAAATTATAATTTAAGAATTTAGCACGCACGATTAACGAGGAGTATTGTATGTGGCTATTCTACGTATAGTCGACATTTGAAATAAATTGTATTTATATGGACTTCTTGGTTCCTATAAATATTCAATTACTCTCGTATAAAGACTTTCGACATTATTTTTCTCTTTAAATATATGGTGCGTTACGATCTTTTAAACTTTTTACACTATTTAATTATATATCTTCAAATTTAAGGTTTAGAATTTGTCACATCATGATCGTTAATTATGCTGCAGACTTCGGCTTCGTTCATTTTTATAAGATTTTTTTATCTCATTTTATTTTATTTTATTATTAAATTTTTTAAATTTTGATAAAAAAATAAAATAAATAATTCAATTTTTTAAATTTTAATACAAACATAATATTAAAATAATATATTCTAATAATATTTTATTTAACTTTTAATTTTAATCTCAACTGAATGATCTCATCTCATATCTAAAACTAAAAGACATATTCACTACTTCATCCAATATAATTTCCATATTGTAAAAATTAATTCAAAAATTACTATTGAAATTTTGGGCTTCTACAATCGAGCTAGTTCAGATTTTTATAAAATAATGGAACAAACATAAGAAATAATTATCTCTTTGCATGCGTTGTTTTCATAATCGACAACAAATAACCCGTGGCTTGTTGGGACATTGCCCATGCACCACGCCATATATCATCAGCCTATTATACATAAACCGGTTGAGTGGCCGATGATATATATATTGTTACGTTCTTCCTGCTTGAGAAATCACCAGAAGAAGACCTCTGCTGCAAGCTACAGAAATAGAACAGATTAACGTAATAAACCTCACAATCTCACAAGGCAAGGAACACACAATCAAAGAATCAAGTATTCACTATATTTCGTTAGTAGAGATTTTCGAGCAATCCCTAAGCTCCATAATTTCTCTCTGTGCCAATTACAAGAATTCAGATAAACCTTTTCACTCACAGAACATTCTTTTTATACTCACTTTCGATCCTAACAGAAACAACTAACAATTACAAGCAATTGAACCGACGTCGCTTTGCTTCCAGTCGACCCTTGCTAAGTCTTCACGCAACGCACCGTTTTATTAATGTTGCAACGCAGTGTATTGTAGCTTCAGAAACACTACTCCTTTAGGATCATACGCACCGTTTCATTCCGGTAGTTAAAGCCGTTAATTCCTTCTTCAGCCTTCAACCATACACACCTTACATTCTCCCCTCCTTAAAGGACTTGCCCACAAGGCCTTCAATCATACACACCTTCACAGTATAGTTCCTACCAAATGAGGATAAAGCCGCCGCAGCTTATACAAACTTTCCCAAGAAGCATCCTCAGCCGTAGCTCTCACCCAACTGACCAACACTTCTGTAACAGCATGATTTCCCTTCTTCTGTAACCTTCTTTCAAGAATCTGTTGAGGCTCAGGTTGCACTTGACCAGAAGAATCCGTAGGGGGTAAAGTAGGCAATGGGGTAATGTGCTGACCAAGTTTCTTTTTAAGGCAAGAAACATGAAAAACTGGATGGATTTTGCAAGATTCAGGCAAGTCAAGCTTATAAGCCACAGTCCCCAACTTTTGAACAATCTGGAAAGGGCCATAGAAATGTGGGGCTAACTTCATATTGTGCCTCATAGCTACTGTTTTTTGTCTGTAAGGCTGAAGTCTTAAAAATACCCAATCGCCAACCTTAAATGACCTATCACTCCTCTTTCTATCAGTAAAATACTTCATTCTGTGTTGTGCTTTGAGCATATTATCCCTTAAGAAATTCAGCAACTCTTCCCTAGACCTGAGTAGCTTATCCACAGCATCATTTGAAGAAGTACTTGGCACATAAGCAAGTAATTTAGGAGGAGGGTAGCCATAAAGAGCCTCGAAGGGAGTGATGTTAATGGTAGAATGGACAGTAGTGTTATAACACCATTCAGCCATTGATAACCATGAATTCCATTCCTTAGGCCTTTGATGGCAGTAGCACCTCAAGTAGCCTTCCAAGCACTTGTTCAAGGCTTCAGTCTGCCCATCTGACTGAGGATGGTAAGATGAGCTAAAATCCAATGAAACCCCTTGCAAGTGAAATAATTGCTTCCAAAATGCACTGGTGAAAACTGTGTCTCTATCTGAAACAATGGAACGAGGTAAGCCATGTAGCCTGAAAACCCCATTAAAGAAGACTTGAGCCACCTTAACTGCTGTATAAGGGTGTGACAGAGAAAAAAAATGAGCAAACTTGGTTAATCTATCAATCACAGAGAAAACCACAGAAACTCCATTAGAAAGAGGCAAGCCTTCAATGAAATCCATGGAAATGTCCAACCATGGAGAATCTGGTATAGACAAGGGCTGCAATAGGCCAGGATACAAGACATTCTCATTCTTAGTGACTTGGCAAACATCACATTCTTTAACCAATCTCCTGATATCTTTCCTCATACCTTGCCACCAAAAATCTCTTCTAGCACGATGGAGTGTTTTGTGATACCCCACATGACCAGCTTGTGGGTTATTATGAATGTACTCGAGAATTTTGGACTGGATAGAGGAGGTAGGAACAACCACCATCTTACCCTTCCTTAATAGCAACCCTTGTTGCATGGAGAAATGTTTAGGAGCTGGTTCCCCAAGCTGCAACTTAGTAACAATATCTGCTGTCCTTGGGCACAAAGAATAACTTCCTTTGAGCTCATCGATCCATAATGGAGTGGGAAAAGAAATTACTGCCAAAACAGCTTGCTCTTCCTCATTCTTTCTAGAAAGAGCATCAGCCACCACATTTTCCTTGCCTTTTTTATAATCCACAGAAAAATCATACCCATTGAGTTTTGAAACCCATTTATGTTGTGCCTCAGTTTCAATATTCTGTTCCACCAAGAACTTGAGTGCTTGTTGATCAGTCTTGATCTTAAAGGAATGGCCAAGAAGATAAGGTCTCCATCTTTGCACAGCAGAAACCAAAGCCAACAACTCTTTTTCATAGGTTGACAGCAATAGTGCCTTCCCCTTCAAGGCTTTGCTGTAAAATGCTATAGGTTGAAAGTCTTGCATCAACACTGCACCGAGACCCACACCAGAAGCATCACACTCAATTGTGAAAGGTTTACTGAAGTCTGGCAATCTCAACACAGGAGGATTGCTAACTGCTATTTTCAACAGATCAAAAGCCACAACAGCTTTTTCAGTCCAGCAAAAAGAATATTTCTTCAACAATTCAGTGAGAGGAGCTGCTATTGAACCATAGCCTTTAATGAATTTTCTGTAATAGCCAGTCAAACCTAAAAATCCTCTTAATGACTTTAAGGTTTTAGGAATGGGCCATTGAGCCATGGCTGCTGTTTTTGCTGAATCTGTCTGCACACCTTTCCCAGATATAATATGGCCCAAGTACTCAATCTCATGCAACCCAAACTTGCATTTGGACATTTTAGCATATAGAGTATGTTGTCTTAATATGCCTAAAACAGATTTCACATGCCCTAAATGATCCTCCAAAGTTTTACTATAGACCAGAATATCATAAAAAAAAACTAACACAAACCTCCTTAAAAAATGTTTGAAGATGTGGTTCATCAACCCTTGAAAGGTTGCAGGTGCATTAGTGAGCCCAAATGGCATCACTAAGAATTCATAATGACCTTCATGTGTTCTGAAGGCAGTTTTCTCAATATCTCCTTCCCTTACTCGAATCTGATGGTAACCAGCCCTTAAATCCAGCTTGGAAAAAATCTGGGCCCCAAACAATTCATCCAAAAGTTCATCTATAACAGGGATTGAAAACTTGTCTTTAATAGTTTCTTGATTTAGGGCTCTATAATCAATACACATATGCCAAGTTCCATAAGCTTTCTTAACCAACAAAACAGGAGAAGAAAATGGACTCTGGCTAGGTCTCACCACACCTGAATCCAGCAATTCATGAACAATCTTTTCTATTTCAGACTTCTGGTAATGAGGATACCTGTAAGGTCTAACAGAAATAGGTGAAGCCCCTTTGTAACAGCCCACTAGAAATTTAACGGTGAAATTTCAATTGGCTTTAGGAATCTCGTGAAAACCCGATAAGTTTTCACTAATCTATTAATCGTATAGTTGATGTTATTACTCACTATGGTATCAGAAGTATGTTTTTGATTATTGGAGATAGTTAGAAAGTTTTAATAGGATACATGGAAAGATTTTAGCCATCTTACTCTTCCAAGTATACTCTCCACTTTTAGAAAATAGCCTAAGCTGATTTTGTGGATATTATTGGATAAAAATAAAAATAAAAAGAAATATCTTGAGGTAATTTTCGTGAATATTATTGGGTAAAAATATTTTGAGTTGATTTTTATAGATATTATTAGATAAAAATATCTTAAGTTGATTTTTTGTAGATATTATTGGATAGAATATTATGAGATAATCTTTTATAGATATGTTGGGTAGGAGAAAACTACACTCAACTTTCAACTCCAGCCTTATCATCTTCCTTATCTCGTCCATAAGTAGCTCCAGTCATCACCTACAAACTTATCTTCATTTACACATTCCTTTAAAAGAATATCAAATACTTTCTCTCAGACAGCTTTTAGGAGTTCTTTTGCACGCCCATTTTGAAGCTTTTGTAAGTGTTTTATCATAAAGTCTCCTTCATATAAGTTGTTCCTTTCTGACTCTAGTTTACATGGATATCTTATTTTTCCCATTTGAAATCATTTGGTGAGTCCAATATTATATAAACTATAGAAAGGTCATTCTGGGAGATAAACTGGAGAATATGTTATAGTTTGGAGTTTTTGACCAAGCTAATGGATAGATATTGGTCCAAAATTTTTATGGAGTATTGTTAACATGTATATGTGACTATTGGTTAAGGATTTTTGCATGATTAAAGGTTTTGATGAAAGATTTTCTTAGATTTAGAAACTGGAAGAAGAAAAACAGTTTCTATTTTGAGAAAGTTAACTCTTTGGTGGTCTAAACCTATTCTAATGACTTTAATAATTTTTTTGGAGGATCCTAAGTATCTTATATACATTTTATATTATTAGTTTGAAGATATTTGATGTTAGTTTCAAAGTTATGAAATTTTATGCAAAGAGATATTCAGATAAGTCAAAGTGTGGATATTCTTTGCTAAATTTATGTTTTGGTTAATTTCTAACCATGTGATCTTGAATTAGAAGCTTATATATGTTTTAGGACATCTTTTTAAAGCATGTGATAGTTTGGTTTGAAGATCATATATTTATAAGTCATAGATCAAGAGATTTATCAAAACTAGTTGAGGAAAAAGTTTCTGTTTTTTGACTAAGTGTAAAACCAAAACCTCCAAATGTTATTTTGTGATTTTGGTGAATTTAGTTTGATGATTTAAAGCATGGTTGATGTTAGGATGATATTATGAATATGTTAGAAGTAAGATTTGATTTTTGAAATTCTTGGAGATGTTTTGATTTAAGGTTAAAACTTGTGATTCAAGTGCTTGGATCTTTTTACAAAAACGTTTGGTGTTAATTATTAGGTTTTTCTAAATGGATGTTTAAAGTATGGTTTTGAACTTAGTATTGGATGATGTTTGTTGCAAAATTTTGGTTTAAGCATGAGTTTTGAAGTTGGAAGGAATTGCAACAAAAATCAAGGGAAATGGCCTGTGGATGTTTCGGCCATAGTGTGTTTTTCATAGTTCTGTTTTGTTTTAAATTTTTCTGAGTTGATATTTAAGTTTAGGACAAAATTTACATGAGGAATGTAAATTTTAGAAACTTTTGGAGTTAGTATGCAAAATCCTTAAGTTATGGGTAAATCGGTCATTTTCCCACATATAGAGAGTAAAATGAAAATTTTACTCTTTAAGTTAGTATTTCCATATTTTAAATTATTAGTGATTTAGTTCTAACTTTTAGAATCACTAATTACAATTCCTCGTGATTGCACTTGAAGTTTTATAAGAAATGCGGAGATCGAGGTAAGTTAGCTTTTAACTTACTAGCAGTCTACTGTGTATGTGTGCTAAGTAAAGCAATTACAGTGTATGTATGTATGTTATCATATATGTCATGCCATGCCAAGTTATCACGTAATTGTCTATTATACAGAATTTATTCTGTCATCAATTTTTATCTGTTACATAATATATTCTGTCATGTATTACTGTACATTACAAGTATGTCATGTTAAATATGTTGTCTATTATATGTTATGCCATGTTACGAAATGTTTCTAACTCAAGTTGGTCATGTATTTCAAGTTATGTTCAAATCACGTTATGTTACGTCAGGGCTCCAGTCCTTTCGTATTCCAGTTACGTTTCATCTTGAGTACATTCAGTTTGTATAGAATACATGGGGCCACAACAACTGTGGAGTACGTATTTAACTGCATTGTGATGTGTAGAATACATGGGGCCACAACAACTGTGGAGTATGTATTTACACGTAGAATACATGGGGCCACAACAACTGTGGAGTATGTATTTTTCATGTTAAGTCAAGTTTGCGTAGAATACATGGGGCCACAACAATTGTGGAGTATGTATTTACACGTAGAATACATGGGGCCACAACAACTGTGGAGTATGTATTTTTCATGTTAATTCAAGTTTCAGAGCAAGTTCATGCTAAGTCAAGTTTCAGATCAAGTTCATGTCAAGTCAAGTTCAGTTCGTGTTTCAATTTAAGTTATGTCAATTATGCTATGTTGTACGCTAAGTTATGCTTTAATTACTTATGAATTTGATTATGCATTTATGCTTTTACTGTCATCCATGCATCATTAGCCTGTGTGGAAGTTTTTGTTAACTTGCTGAGATTTGTAATCAAATCTCACTATGGTAGTCCCAACTACCATTCCTCCCGAATGGTAGATCTTGTTACAGGACTTGAAAGAGGATCAGGAGCTGACCAACTAGACACAGTCAATTGAACAACGGTACATCATTAATGTTAATATGGTAGTTAAATTACTACTTGTATGATGGAGTTGCATATCCAATACTTTTGGATCATAGCTATTTTAGACTAGTGCTGTGATCTTAGTTATTCAATGGATCTTTATATATGAAGTATGTTTTAAGTATTTGAGATATTTTCAGTTTGGTGCATAGTATTGCTAAAAAAAAAAAAATTATCTGCTGTTAATATTGCATAATGTTAGATGCATGTTAGGAATATTGCATCTTATATGTCATGAACGGGGGCAGGTAACCTTGTGTTGCATGTCTCGATACTTCAAATGTCCGTCCAATCCCAAACGAAATTTGGGGGCGTCACAGGGTGGTATCAGAGCAATACGTCTCTGGGCAGTAAATCCACATGTCCTTAGGAAATACACCAAATATTGGGTTTGAAATTTAGTCGTCATTAGGCTTGAATTTCTTAAAGGTATGAGAGGTATTATGTGGTTGTAATACGCATACTCGTGTGTTACAGGAAGGGACAAATGACTCGTGGTAGAATATCTCAAAACCCTGAAGATGGTATCAATCAGGAGAATCGTAATTCCCCGATGGATGGAGGATTAGCTGAAGCTGTGCGTATGCTGACTGACGTGCTTAGACATCAGCAACAGCAACAAGTGAACGTACCTAGACCCGAAGTTAGGGGTTGTCCATATGAGAAGTTTATGATTTACCGTTACCCAAATTTTTTTGGTAATGAAGGGCCATTGAGAGCCGAGAAATGGATTATAGATCTCGAGAGAACGTACGAGATTTGTGGATGTCTTGAGGACCAAAAGGTTCTATATGCTGGATACCTATTCCAAGGAGAAGCTGGAATATGGTGGGATACACGTAGGCAACTTCTAGTTAGGGAACTAGGTAGTATGGCTGCATTGTCTTGGGAGAGGTTCAAGGAAGAGTTTGACAACAGATTCTTCCCAGACTCTATCAAACAATTGAAAGCCCTGGAGTTTGCATCCGTAACAAAAGGTAGTTTGACTGTAGAGCAGTATGCCGCTAAATTCATGGCATTGGGAAGGTTTGCACCACACTTGATTTCAACTCAAAAAATGCAGGCACAAAAGTTTCAAGTAGGACTTCTGCTTAGAATCCGAAGTCAAGTAGCTTGCCTTAGAATAGAGAATTATCAAGAGTTGGTAAATGTAGCAGCGATAGCAGAGGCTGAGCAGAAGGAATTGGCGATCCAAAACATGACCGATCGAAAGAGGGCCATGCCATTTACTACAAGTAGTAGTGCTGAGAAAAAGAGGCCTTTTTCTAGTCATGAGAAAGGCAAGGGAATAATGATAGGAGGACAGAAGCCGCCCTTTCATTCACCATGCCCTAAGTGTGGTAAGCTTCATCCTGGAGAATGTTACAGGGGATATGGAGTCTGTTACCGATGCGGAAAACCAGGACATGTGATTAGAGATTGTCCTAACGCCAAACAAGGTAGTGGAGCTGGTGATCGCAAGTCAAGGCCCCACATCCCGGCACGCGTGTATGCAATAACACCCGGTGATTTTGATGTTGACGCACCTGAAACTGATGAAGCTGGCGTCATGACTGGCATTTTTTATTTTATATATTTTTTCTTTCCTTTTAGTATTTATGATGTTGCAGGTATTATGAATGTGTTAGAATTAGTATTAATATTGGTGTATATATTTTTGTTTTAGGAAGGGTTAATTTGTTTAGGTTCTCGGCTTGTGCACTATTCGATTCAAGTGCGTCGCAGTCCTTTGTGTCTGCAGCGTTTGCATGAATTTGTAGTTTGCAGACTGAACTCTTACCACGACGGGTTGTAGTATTAATTCCCGATGGGAATACAGTATCTTGTACCCGTTTAGTTAAGGATTGTCCATTAGAGCTAGAAGGAAGGACACTGAAGGCTAACTTGTTAGTATTCGGTCAGATGGAATTCAACTTGATTTTGGGGATGGACTGGCTTTTCAAGCACTATGCTAAGATAGACTGTCGGAAACAAGAGGTTGTGTTTGAACCTCCAACTGAAGACAGGATGAGTTACGCAGGAACATCAGTTAAGGCCACCCCACCTTTGATCTCGGCGTTGCAAGCTAGGAAGTGTATCGATGATGGAGCCTCAGCGTTTCTATTGATAACTATAGAGGAGACAACCAAAACTATAGGAATCCAAGGGATACCTATGGTTGAAGACTTTCCTAAAGTTTTCGTTGATGAGTTACCTGGTTTACCACCGGATAGAGAAGTAGAATTCCAAATAGAGTTGGAGCCGGCAACAACTCCGACTCACAAGGCGCCATATCGTATGGTCCCTACCGAATTGAAGGAGCTCAAGCTACAATTGGAGGAACTTTTGGAGAAGGGTTTTATTCGCCCCAGTTCTTCGCCGTGGGGAGCACCCGTGTTATTCGTGAAGAAAAAAGATGGATCTATGAGGATGTGTATAGACTATAGAGAGTTGAATAAGGTGACGATTAAGAATAGATACCCATTACCCAGAATCAATGATTTGTTGGATCAATTGCAAGGAGCAGCAGTGTTTTCAAAGATTGACCTAAGATCCAGATATCATCAGCTAAAAGTCAAGGATCAACATGTGCTGAAAACTGCCTTTAGGACAAGGTATGGCCACTTCGAGTTTTTGGAGATGCCTTTTGGGTTAACCAATGCTCCAGCCGCATTCATGGACATGATGAACAAAATATTCAGACCTTATTTGGATAATTTTGTAGTCGTATTTATTGATGACATCTTAATCTACTCTAAGAACAAGGAGGAACACAGACATCATCTAAGCATGGCTTTAATTATACTTAAGGATCAAAAACTTTATGCCAAACTTAGTAAGTGTGAGTTCTGGCTAGAAAAGTAAAATTTCTAGGTCATGTGATCTCTAGTAGAGGAGTAGCAGTAGACCCGAGCAAGATTGAAGCCGTAACGAACTGGCAGAGACCGACCAGTGTGCATGAGATCCGAAGTTTCTTAGGACTGGCTGGTTACTATAGGAGATTTGTGGAAGGATCCTCCCGTTTGTCTGGACCACTCACTTTAAGTTATGTCAATTATGCTATATTGCACGCTAAGTTATGCTTTAATTACTTATGAATTTGATTATGCATTTATGCTTTTACTGTTATCCATGCATCATTAGCCTGTGTGGAAGTTTTTGTTAACTTGCTGAGATTTGTAATCAAATCTCACTGTGGTAGTCCCAACTACCATTCCCCCCGAATGGTAGATCTTGTTACAGGACCTGAAAGAGGATCAGGAGCTGACCAACTAGACACAGTCGATTGAACGACGGTGCATCGTTAATGTTAATACAGTAGTTAAATTACTACTTGTACGATGGAGTTGCATCTCCAGTACTTTTGGATCATAACTATTTTGGACTAGTGCTGTGATCTTAGTTATTCAATGGATCTTTATGTTTTAAGTATTTGAGATATTTTCAGTTTGGTGCATAGTATTGCTAAAAAAAAAAAAAAATTATCCGCTGCGAATATTGCATAATGTTAGTTGCATGTTAGGAATATTGCATCTTATATGTCATGAACGGGGGCAGGTAACCTTGTGTTGCATGTCTCGATACTTCAAATGTCCGTCCGATCACAAACGGAATTTGGGGGCGTCACACCCTTCCTTCAAGTTAATTGGATGGTCAAATTCTTTTCTTGGTGGCAGTCCAACAGGTTCCTCAAAAACATCAGCAAACTCCTCAAGCAATGCATACACTGGTCCTTCAACACACATCTTAGTAGGCTTGTGGTCAATAAGCATCAATTGCAACAACAAAGCATGCTTATTAACAAAATTAGACTTAAAGCCTTTGGCACTAACCATCATCCGAACACTAGCAGAATTCAATCCTTGCAGTTTAATGGCCTGACCATCCCACTTGAAACTCATTGACATCTCTAAAAAATTCCAAGTAATCGAGTCCAAAGTCTTTAACCATTGGACCCCAAGTACTACATCGCACCCCCCTAAGGAAAGAACATGAAAGGGAACAGGAAACTTAGAGCCCTGAATCTTGATAACTTCCTGTCCACTACCTTGAGTTATGATTTTTTCACCACTAGCCACACAAACTTGCAAACAGGAATCTTGCTGAACCTTCATTTTAGCTTCTTTAACCACAACAGGATCCAAGAAGTTGTGTGTGCTTCCTGAATCCACTAGAATTTCAACAACACAAGAACCAATAGATCCATGCAATCTCATAGCATTACCACCAAGGCAACCCGAGATGGCATTAACAGAAATTTCCACAGTATCAAGCTCTTCAGCAATTGGCTCCTCAGAAATAATAACCTCAGACTCCTCAACATCAAGTTGGTTTTCCATATCAGAATCAAGCTGAATGAAATAAACTTTCGGTTTCTTACACACATGGTTTGGATTCCATTTTTCCTCACAATGGGAACACAAGCCCTTTTTCCTTTTTTCATCAATATGAGAAGGATTTACCTTCTTGAAAGGCAACAAGTTTTTGTGGTCCTTAGAAACTGAGTCAGTAAGGCCAGTGTTATTACTTGGCCACTTATCAGCATAATGATTAGTAGGACGCCAAGATTTCCTAGAAGATAGGACATATTCCTCTTGTAATTTTGCCAACCCAAATGCAGCCCCCAAGTTTAATGGATTAAACATTTTAACAGGGATTCGAATGTCATCTTTTAATACACTTATGAAACAGCTCATCTTGTGCTTTTTAGACAGGCTTTTCAACCTATTAGTCAAAGCCTCGAATTGAAAAGTGTACAAAATCACAGAAGAAGTTTGTCTTAACCTAGTGAGAGCCTCCATAGGGTCATCAAAGGAGGATGGTCCAAATCTGGTTTGTAGAGCTACCACCAAGGTCTCCCAAGAATTAAATTGGCCTGATTCTATGCCATTTTGGTACCACACCAAAGCATCCCCCTCCATGTGGTGTGAAGCAACCATTAACTTCTGATGGAATGGAACCATAAAACAATCAAAGTATTGATTGGCCTTAAAGACCTAACCATCAGGTTCAGTTCCACTAAAACGTGGAAATTCTAATCGTACATTCCTCTGAACCCCAGTCCTTTCATCATGATTCCTGTTGTCATGATCTCTATCACGAGGTCCCTCCCTTTCTCTACGAGAAATTACATTCACAGTTTCAACCAAAGTTTTCAACACATCGGACATTTGATCTAACCTTTCTGCCAGGCCAGAAATGGCAATCTGGTGATGCTCTAATTGTTGTTGCACCACTTCATGCTGTTGACCTTTCAATGCTCCTCGTGTCCCTTCTGCCATTCGTCAGGATCGACCTCTAAGCTGATACCAATTGTTACGTTCTTCCTGCTCGAGAAATCACCAGAAGAAGACCTCTGTTGCAAGCTACAGAAATAGAACAGATTAACGTAGTAAACCTCACAATCTCACAAGGAAGGAACACACAATCAAAGAATCAAGTATTCACTATATTTCGTTGGTAGAGATTTTCGAGCAATCTCTAAGCTCCACAATTTCTCTCTGTGCCAATTACAAGAATTCAGATAAACCTTTTCACTCACAGAACAATCTTTTTATACTCACTTCCGATCCTAACAGAAACAACTAACAATTACAAGCAATTGAACCGACGTCGCTTTGCTTCCAGTCGACCCTTGCTAAGTCTTCATGCAACGTACCGTTTTATTAATGTTGCAACGCAGTGTATTGTAGCTTCAGAAACACTACTCCTTTAGGATCATATGCACCGTTTCATTCCGGCAGTTAAAGCCGTTAATTCCTTCTTCAACCTTCAATCATACACACCTTACATATATATAGGCCATGCACCTCCATATCCATAGTAGACAGAAGACGAGAGAATCAAGGTGAAGATGCAAGCCATAAAAGTTGTAATTGAAGGTTGAGTGAGGAATTAAAGAGTATATTTAATTGCCTTAATTAATGGCTAGCTGTGGGAAGAGGTTTTGGAGAGAGTCACAGCTTGCTCGATCAGTAGTTCAATTCTCATGTCAAAATCAAGCGGCCAATCTCTAAGTTCACTTCACGTACAGTCTCCAGTGAATTAGTGGGGATGTTGATCCTTTATCTTTTATTATGATCTATAAGCTAGCTATATTAAAAGTTTTTATTAGTCATGATAGTGCAGTTGCTAGAGAAGTACTGTTTTTTGCCCTCGATCTCAATTGCGGGCAACTTCGTCTTGTTGACACTAATGGTATTGTATGGTGAGGAATAGAAGACAAATATTTGAATAATTGTTAGTATAATTTTCAATATTGAATATGAGAAGTGATAATTTTTAGGAAACAGAGATAATAATACACGTATGAGCAATTGACACCCATTCATCTTAAATCTCTCTCTATATGTCTCTCGTTTCAATCAACAACTATTTTGGTGATGCTTGCTTTTCCAGTACCGCTGTGATGTAACTGGCTGACTTTAAGCAAAGATTAAAAACTCCATCTTTAATATTGTAATTATTAGGGTTTTGATCATCATGGATACGCAGCAGATTGTACGATGGATACAGTTTATTAAAAATTTGAAATGAATTAAAACTGCAACTTCAAGTGCTTTTCATTAAAGAAACAGAGATATCCATATCATGGCAAATCCAAAACTCTGTCAATCAATATTATATAGTGCGGATAAAAAATTGATCTTTGCACACATTCTGGCTTATATATTATACTAGTGGTAGAGCAATGTCTAAGGGACACTTGCCTAGTTGAGAGAAAAAGACAGGAGAACATGTATTGTAATGTACATGCTAAAATAAAATAAGCTAAACATATATTTGGTCCCCTGCTTAGGGATAAACTAAATACAAATAAATAAATTTGCAACAAGAACATAGGTGTTTGACACCAAATACCATTAACTTTGCATCAAACTAGAAATTAATACAAAAAATCACTAATCATAATTCCCTCAATACAAGAATTAGTACTAGATCCTGATACACAAAATAAAACCGTAATGCCCAATCAATTCTTATATTCCAATGAATGGTGTGCAATTTATATCATGCAGAAAGAATACCTCAGTCAAAAGGGACCTAATATCATTGAACACATCAATTTTTTGGAAATGATAATGGAGTTTCATTTTCACCCTAGAGAAGTCTCTTTCGCCCTTGGTCTCAATTGTGGGCAACAATAATTATTAAGTGAGTTTTAGAAATAATGAACATAATTAATATACTCCAAAATTAATAAAATGGAAAATGATTTATCAAAAGCATTAATGTATCTTCTAGATCATTGTATTGAGAACGCGCGTAATTGTTTGACAAATTTAACACGAGCTTATAATGCCTGCTGTGAAACATTCGGACAACATTTCATTTTCACAAACATTTCAATTTTCACAAGCATTTTCACAAACATTTCAATTGCAATCCCTGTTTTCACAAATGTCTCCATCATTCCATTTACATTCCCTTCCTTAGTACAATACATTGATTCATAGTAAGGATCATAACAATACATTTGCAACATAGCTCAGAAGAAAAGAAAAAATACCAGACAAACAAAAAAAAAAAAATTTGTAGAGATCGACCTCCCTAGTGCAGGAGAAGCTGATGTAATATATATATATATATAAATTTATCTTGAAGATTCCCTCGGAGATGGCCGAGAGGGGACCACGAACTGGTGGGGCCAAACTCATGGGGCTGGGGACGGCGAAACGGTGGGTCTAGAGCAAAGTTTTGAAATCCGTTCCAGAGACCATTCTGGCTGAGGTACTGGAATGGAATATTTCGGTACCGGTACGTTTCGGTTACCGTTTCGAGATTAATTATATATTATATATGAATATTTATATGTATATATAAACTAACAACTAATAAAATAAATACATATATATATATGTAAGTGTGTATCATGTATATGTGTATATATATAGAAGAATTGAAAATTTATAAAATAAATATATATTGAAAAAAATCATAAACTTGAGTTAAGATACAAAAATAAAGAAAACAAATTAAAGAATAGGTAAATTAATAAAAATAATAATACTTTAAAAATAGAGAATGAGGGGACATATTTAAAATTATAAAAAAATATCAATTATATAAATATATTTTATATTTTAGAATGAATTAAATACCATTTAGATTTAAAATTTATAAAAATATCATCTAAGTATAAGAAAATTATAAAAATTGTCTGAAACGGAATAGAGACCGAAACACTCAATTTCGGCCGAAATGGCTGAAATTTGACCGAAATGGCCGAAACAGGACCAGAATTTGAAGCGAAACGGAATAGGGTAGTAGAGTGTACCGGACACTACACCGGAACAGTAAATTCTGACCATTCGGCTGGAACGAAACGGAATTCAAAATATTGGTCTGGAGGGAAAAAAATAAAGAAGGAAAATGCTATGGTGATGCACGGGATAAGAAGGAAAAGGGATAAAGTAGAATACTGTTGCTTTGTGTTTTAAAATGAAAAAAATAGTTAAATGTGGAGGGCCACGTGGAGCGGGATATCAAAACGGGACATTAGAGCGGGGCTAATAGCATTTCCCATAAAAAAAAAAAAAAAACACACGTTACTCTTTTTACCATTCAAAGTAAGAGATTTTGGCTCGTGCACACACGTACATACGTATCTACCTATATATATGCCCTTTTATCCGAAACCTCTATCCACAACCAGAAAGGAATTATATATACTCTTTTATTATCACTCAACCTTTTATATGCCCTATATCATGGCCCGGCATGATCTTTGCTAGCTTCCTTCTCCTTCTCTTCTTTCTATTATGGAAGATAAGGAGAGCCCAACAAACTATACCTCAAAGCACACTTCCACCAGAAGCTGGTGGAGCATGTTCAAAACCTGCCCATATAACCTTGAGTAATATGGCAGACAACTATGGACCAATCTTCACCATTAGGTTGGGCATGCATAAAACCATAGTGGTCGGCAATTCAGAGATAGCCAAAGAGTGTTTTCCTACCAAAGACAAAGCCTTTGCCAATTGTCCAAAACATGTGATAGGAGAACTAATGGGCTATAACAATGCCGTACCTAGCTTGTTCCCTACAAGTCGCCATTGCGCTAAGTTTGAAGAATAACCACACTTGAATTCATTTCAAATCAATGGCTTGAGATATTCAAACACATAGGAGAGTTAGAGGTAAACATTATGATACACCCATATTCCGCTTAGGATCGGACATACATCTGAAGCGTTGAACATACAACACAAGGTTATCTGTCCTTGTTCATGACATACAAAGATGCATTAATATTCCTAACATACATATAGCATTATGCAAAACATTGGGCTTGCTTTAGAAATTGTTTGATATATTTAAAAACATGTCATCGAGGTTCAGCACGTAGAACGAGACTCGCGACCATGAGAGAGAGGAAGGAGTGAGATATTACAACTCGCCTCTCGTTTGAAGGCCCCATTTGCTTCTCAACATGTAAGACCAATTGATAAGCCGCTTCAATGTTGATGGGTTGCATGATTAGCATTTCTTTGCGCATCTCACTACATAAGCCCGTGGGGTAATGAGCGAGAGTTTGTTGCTTGTTTTCACAATCTTACTACAGACAGTCAGCTCATGGAAATAGTCCGTATACTAGTCAACAGTCAATGATCCTTGCCTCAGCTGTAGCATCTTTTTGAACATCATTTGTTTGAAGTCAATAGGCAAATATTTCTCCTTCAGTCACTTCTTCATTTCCTCTCTATTGGACACTGGTGCATGTCGAGTACGATGTAATTGTTCTTCAACACTACCCCACCAAGCTTGTGCATGCCCTTTTAATTTGATATGGACAAAACCAAATTTTCTATCCTCAGACACAGTGAACCAATCAAAATAATTCTCTATGGCCGTCAAACAATCTTTAAAAGCATTGGGGTCCAACTTTCCATAGAAATCTAGAACATCCACCTTCATCCTCTTAGTTAGTTCATCAAGTGGATGATGGTCAATGTCACGCCCATCTCCTCCCCTAGAAAATTCACGGTCGTTATGCCTCAAGCGAGCTCCACGATCACCCAATTCCCTGTCCCTCTACCTATATTCCTCATCCTCTTCTTCCTCTTCACTATCATTCACTACATCCTCCTGAAAAGGCCCATGCGCCCTTCTATTGTGAGGTCCAAACTCATCTCGAGTTCAAAGTTCTTCCATTGCATCCAACCTATGATTAATCTGCTCCAACACAGATGTGAGTTGGGTGATTTGTTCTTGCAAATGGGGTAGGTCAGTGTTTGGGTTTTGGTTAATTGACATATTGTAAGAATTACCACTGCGAGTCACCAGCATGAGACATGAATTCCTTAAGGAAATCTTGCTCTGATGCCAAATTCGGTGCAAATCCTCTAGAGCCAACCTCACATCGACTACCAAGAGGGAAGAAAACACACACACACACACACACACACAAGGAATGTCTTTGTAAATGGAATCTGCCACTTCCTTCCATTACCACGTCTTTAAAAGCATTTCATACAATGCTATAATTTAGGAACTAAACTAGTAAAGAATTACCAACTTAGCAACAGAATTTAAAAAAAAAAAATAGAAAAGAGTTTTAACAACTAGTTAAGTCTCCATCCTTCATGATTCAAGGAGTAATTTCCGCATTGGTGTCAACCTCCAAATTTGCATCACCAAGGCCACCTGAAAAAACCAGACATATATCTGCACTCCAAAAACAATGGCATGACAATAGGGAGATGTGTTAGTATATTCTGACACCAAATATCAAGCAGCAACACCGAGATAGGAAACTGAGATCGATATAAAGAAGTTGGGAGAATAACAACAATACCAAAGCGTGGAGAAGAAATAACAAGAAGAAAAGACATGATTCTGCTCAAGTGTTATTTTGTGAACAATACCTAAACTTACTGCCCACATAGTTGAATGATATCCATGTTCTTGTAAATATGGTTTCATCCGCAAAAAAATAAAAAAAAAAATAATGATAATAATAATAATAATAATAAAATAAAAAGGCACAACCAGTTTACTAAGTAAAGTACAAATGAACTTCTGACTATTAAAAATCTGTAGTGTTGACATTTTTAACGAGATGACCAAACGTATACCTTAGTTTCCTTCCCTACTAGCTCTTAGACCACTATATAGGTTTAAAAGGCTACATGACATTAGGGTGCTAAGATTTACGGTCAATAACAAATAATTTAGTTAGCCTCTTTTAAAAATTAGGAGGATACATATATATACTCATTTTCTAATAAATTTCACAACACTGATATTTGCTCTCTAAAAAACTATTTATGAAAGCTATTAACATGAGATTTTTAATTTTAATTTGTTTGAAACAAAACAGAAGAGAAACAAGAAAAATATCGTTGTGGAGGACGCTATGCGCTAATTTGTCCATTGATAATTAAAGGTCCACTTGGTAGGAACATATCTTAGGAACCGTGGTGGTGGAGGTATGGAGCCTACAGAATTTTTTGGCAGTTTCAAGGATGGAAGTGCAAGGCTTCCAATGTTTCAAAGGGGTGCCTTTCATTGATTTGGGTAGTGAGACTTTATACACCATTTTCTTCTACAACAAACAACTGACGTCAATAGTAGAGATACGGGTCAACTATTGCAAACCCATGTGAAGCTAGTGCTTTGACTGGCAGAGGCCAGTTGGCTTGTATTGGATGATGCACTGCAAGGGATGCTTTGAATGGTAGATGCCAGAGGTTGATAGTCAAGATTCGGCTGCCAATGGCTACGTTAGGGCTAGGGATTCGCTTGGTAATGGTCAGTTTAGGGTAGAGATTCGCATAGCTACTCTGGGATGGTTGTGTTTGAAAGAGGGAGGGAGAGAATGCTTTGCATGGGGGGAGAAGATGGATTAGATGTGACAACTTACCCCCCCTTCTTTTTAAAGTAATGATAAAGTAATGCTATAAACCATACTCTCATCATACTTTCATTCTATTAAGTAAGATGTTGCACGTTCGTCACTATTAGATGATAAAGAATCATGTAATAAACAATCATTTAATAGTAATAAACGTATCACATCTTACTTAATGGAATGAGAGTGAAATAGTAGTATTGGAGGGTCTTTTCGTGAATAGCTTAAAAAATTTATAAGATATGTCTGAGGTGAGAGGTGCTTTATTGAGTGGGCATTTGGACAATTTATGTAATCTCACGAATTAAAACCCTCTCTTATAATTTCTGTCTTGATCTTTGTTTAGTTATACAAATAAGACGAGATAAAATTATTTAATAACAACATAGCTATTTAACATATACTCAAATAATCATGCATATGCTGAAGAAGGAAGGCGTGGAGTGAGATGGACTTCAAGTGGGGTGGCTTTCATAGCTGTAAGTCCAAATTCCTCAGTCATGTCGATTGGTTCATCTTCTGGAACTGTCGTAATGTCGAAGGCATGCAAGAAGTTAGCAAGTGTGAGTTGTATAACTTGTAGTGCAAATGAGATTCCTGGACAAATTCTCCTTCCGCTACCAAATGGTATTAGCTCAAAATGTTGGCCCTTAAAGTCGATGTCTTTGTGAGTTGTAAGGAATCTTTCTGGGTGGAATTCAGCTGGATCTGACCACACTTGTGGATCTTTATGAATCTTTGATAGATTAACAAGAAGACGCGTGCCTGCTGGGATATGATAACCAGCCAAAGTGCAATCTTCAAGGGACTCGTGCGGTGCTGAAAGTGGCCCCGCGGGATATAAACGCATTGTTTCTTTGATGACAGCTTGAAGATAGACTAGCTTTTTCACATCTGATTCCATCACTAGCCTATCTCTACCAATCTGGAGTTCTAATTCTTGCTGGGCTTTCTTCAGAGCCTCTCGATTATTAAGAAGTAGAGAGAGCGCCCAAGTCATTGTCACCGTCGTTGTATCTGTACCCCCTAAGATCAGAGACTGCAAAAGTCCAAGCATGTATGTTTCTATTATTTATAAATTTATCATATTAAACTGAAATAGAACTTAGCAAAACTATTTCCCTGAAAAGTTAAAAAAAAAGAAAAGAAAGAAAGAGCAATGCCTTTAATAAATACTTGCAATTTCCTCTCATTTATGCGGTTTGTTTTGTTTTGTTTTTTTCCCTTCAAATTTTTTATGAGTGCTTGCTTCAAACCTGGGCTTATTTTGTGTTTAAAAAAGATACAGAAACCTTTTTCTTTTCAGTATCGAAATGATTTCTTTTTTGTGGAAGTGTATTAGTAATATTAGATACAGTTTTAGAGTATGCAAGTTTTGTGCATTAACTTTGAACGATAGTGGGGTCACCATTAAAAAGTGAGTCTTTTAATTTTGGACCAAGATTTATCCATTTTTTTTTCAAGATGAGTGCATGAAACTTTTATATCCTAGAATTGTACAAAGCATTTCCCCTTTGGTAGACCACTAGCATATATTTTTGGGTGGACTTTAGGAATAAGACATGTTTCCAACATGCTAGCGCAAGTTGGGAAATCTACCATTTTCATTTTGCAAATAGGAACCAATAGATTCATTGAAAATTTGGAGAGGTTACCCCTTGTAGTTACCATAACAAGAGAGCTGGATTCTTTTTGAAGATGTGAAAAAATTTCCTAATTGTATGTTAAACTCCAGTGGATAATTAGAAGAAGAGAACAAAAAGAAACTTTTGATCAGTCTACTTCACAAATCAAGGATGATCTTTATATTCAATAAAAATAAAGCAAAGCAATCTAATTAGTACCCTACATTAGCTTAAATAGGGTTATCTAAAGCATACCAGACAAGTAGCTTTGGTAATTGTATCAGCATCATAGCTAGAAATCTCTTCACTGTCAAGGACAATAGACAACATCACATCCATAAAGTCTTCATGCCCCTTTTTTACCTCTGCAGAAATTCTTCTTTGCTTGTGTTCTTCGAGCCATCCTTCAAGCTTATGATCTAATGCTTTTGCAGTTTCCTTCATTGCCTTCTCGTACCCACCCAAGTCCAACCACCTTAGATACGGAAGCACATCTGACGCTACAAATGTCCCAGTCAATACAAAGAAATCTCTGATTGCCTCTCGACATTGATCATTTTCTTTATTCTCATCCTTGGTTGCAGCCCAAGAAAATCGCTTCTTTATAACCATCATAAACACAACGTTTAGGGTTACATAGCCGAACCATCTTCTCATCTCCACTAATGCGTTGTTGTTCTTGACCGACAACTCGTAAATCTCTTTTATGGCTATGTTTACCTCTGACTCTCGCATGTGTTTGAACATCTCAAGACGGTGATTTGAGAGAACCTCAAGAGTGACTATTCTTCGAACATGGCGCCAATAGGAACCGTATGGGCCGAAACCGAACATGGCATAGTTGTAACCCATGATTTCTACCGCCAATGCTTTTGTACGGTTGGCAAAGGCTTTGTCATTTGTAGTGAAACACTCTTTAGCTATCTTTGAACTGCTTACAACTATAGCTCTGTGCATGCCCAAGTTGATACTGAAGATTGGTCCGTTCTTGTCAGCCATGTCACCTAGGGTTATATGGGGTGGTTGCATCCCTCCTAATAAGTGGAGGTGGCCGATTACAGGCCATGCACCACCTGCTTTTGGTGGAAGTATCTTTCGAGGGGTAGTTTTTTGGGTTCTCCATATCCCAAACAGAAATAAGAAGAAGAGAAATAGGACAAATATGCTAGCCATAAAAGGAATGGACAGAACCCAAAGAGTTTAGTTGTCTGGGTTGTCGATGGGGGTTTTATAGAGATAAGAGCATACTTCTTTTTGAGTCCTTTGTGTGGTTCAAGGTCGATAAACAGTTCGCTTCTGAAGCAAAAATCCTATAAAGTTCCAGATCATGTTTGCTTGGTAGCCAATGATCTAGATATTTTTCTGTACACGTTTGATCGTTATCCAAAATTGACTAACATGAATTAGTAATAAAATAATTCAAAAAGAAAACTTTTTCAGACTATTTAATTATATATCTTCAAATTAAATGTTTAGAATTTGCCACATCATGATCATTAATTATTCTGCGGACTTAATATTTACCACTTCATCGAATATATTTTCTGTAGTGTAAAAATTAATTAAAAAATTACTATTGAAATTTAGGGTTTCGACAATCGAGCGAGTTCAGGCTTTTAACTAGTACAGAAATGCTAAAGTCACACGTACGTGATGGATTCTAATTGTGAATTCTGATTGTATGTGTGTGTGTGTTTTTTTTTTTTTTTACTTAGTGGTTAAAAATATAATTTGTAATAAAATTGTGAATTTTTTAAAATATTTAAAACCATTAAAACAAATACATGATTTTTTATTTATTTATTTTGGTGCATTTTCAGGATCCCAGTCCATGTGTCGCTTAACTAAGTGATTAAAAAAATAATTTTTAATAAAATTGTGAATTTTTTTTAAATATTTAAAACCATTAAAACAAATACATGACTTTTTTTTTTTTTTGTGCATTGTCAGGATCCAGTCCATGTGTGGCTGTAGGGCCACCCTATCAAATAATGGAACAAACTTTAGAAATAATTATCGCTTTGCATCCGTTGTTTTAATTGACAACAAATAACTGGCTTGTTGGGACGTTGGCTTGTTGGGAAGTTCTCGTCCATATCAAAAATAGTTATTGCTTTGTGTTTGTTCTTCTTGAGTCCTTTGTGTCTTTGGGAAATGATTACCTGATTTCTTTCTTAATTACATTTTGGGTCTGTTTCTGGAGGCTTTAAGAGAATAATAATGTTAGTAATTTCTTTCTCAATTACATTTTGGGTCTATTTCTTCATGATTACATAGGCGATATTGCACTGCACCACCATCTTCTGGTGGACTCTGTGTACTTTGAAGAGCTGCTTAATTTGTGGGATCTCCTCCATATCCATGGTAGAAAGAAGACAGAGAGAAACAAGGTGAAGATGCAAGTCATAAAAGTTGTAATATATTAAAGATTGAGTGAGGAATTAAAGAGCATATATAATTGCTTTAATTAATGGCTGCCGAAAGAGTGGTTTTGGGGAGAGTCACTTGCTCGATCAGTAGATCATATGTCAAAATCAAGTGGCCTATCTCCAAGTTGATCCTTTATCTTTTATTATTTATAAGCTAGCTATATCAAAAAGTCTTTATTAGTCATGATAGTGGAGTTTCATTTTCACCCTAGAGAAGTCTTTTTCGCCCTTGATCTCAATTGTGGGCGACTTCGTCTTGTTGAGACTAATGGTATTGTTCTAGCTCTATAACTTTTAGTAGTTTGTATGATAAGGAATAGAAAATTTTATGGTTTGTTTTATCATCTTTTTGACCTTTTTTTTTTAAGGATAAGTGAATTAAAGATTTCACTCATAATTCATAACTGATATTATATTAATATATATATATATATATTTATATATAAAAGTTGGCCTATTAGATAGACACATAATGTGGTTCTATAAATTTTAACGAGCATTTGACGTCGTTCAAAGAAACCACACAAGAAATTAATACTAAAAATTATAGCATGCATGTCCTATAATTATTTATCTTTCTCACTTGGGACTATCAAATTTGAATACAATTTTAGTCTTGACCCATAATCTCATTCGCCAATTAGAACGGGGCATTTAATTAAGAGTAGATGGTAGACAAATATTTGGATAATTGATAGAATAAAACCATGTCAAATAGACTTTCAATATATTGGCGTGTCAAAAGTTCAATATGTCATTATATTGAATATGAGAAGTGATAATTTTCAAGAAACAGAGACAAGAATACACAAATGAGCAATTGACACCCATCATCTTAAATCTCTTTGTGTGTCTTCCATTTCAATCAACGATGAAGAATCCTCAGCTATATTTTTAGTGATGCATGATATTGTAATTATTAGGATTTTGATCATCATGGAAATGCTACAAGTTGTATGACACAGATAGTTTATTATAAATTCCAAATGAATAAATATTGCAACTTCAAGTGCTTTTCATTAATGAAACAAAGATATCCATATTATGGCCAATCCAAAACTCTATCAATCCATATTACAATGTGTAGATAAAAAACTGATATTTGCATACGTTCTGGTTTACATATATTATATGAAAAATGTTGGAGACAATCGGCCCATGTAAACGGTGCCTGTGTAAAAGAAATGGCACATTTTGGGATTGGATGAAACGGCGCTTTTTGGCTCTTATTCTCTCTCCCTCATCTTCCCTATTCTCTTGAAACTCGTCTTTCCAACTCCCCTTCCCCATTCTTCCCCACCTCCTTCTCGCCCCCATCTGTCGAGGTCCCTACACCCACACACATAACGGTCTCTGACTTTGGGTCAAGTGCCACCATAGCCGGTCACTCTCATTGATTACTGCACTATCTTCAACGAGCTCGAGCCTTGCCACTAGGAGATCCTTCCTGTGAGTGCTTCTGATGCACCCCAGTTTCGCATGGTGTTCTAAGAGAGACATAGAGACAGACTCCAAACTAAAATTGAGAGAGACCCTTTTGATGGAAGGTCTTCCCGGCACTATGTGATTATTCTTTTGGTTCTGAGTTGGGTGAGAAAATGGAATGGATTTCATATGAAGAATGTTTTATTTCTATTACTTTTCTATAACTCTCCCTAGGTGGGATTGTAGTGACAATAATATGTTTCATTGTTTTCAAACATTTGTCTCATATAATTTGAACTTTTGTTGGGCTACCATGTTTGAGATGATCTTCTTTCGGGCGTTAGGTGTCAAAATAAAAAATAAAAAAATAAAGCAACACTACATGGGTTCTAAATTGAAAAGCAGAATTGAGATACCAAAACCAAAAATATAGAAATTGAGAAGAAAAACCAGATGGAAGATGAAAGAGAATGGATGAAATGAAGAAAGAAGAAAGATGGAAAAGTAAAATCCAAATACCCTTGCTTCTTTTTTTTTTTAATGTAACGGATGAAGTGGCATGCCAACTGCTCACCATTTGTGCAGGCCGACTGCCCCTAGAAGAACTTGATGAAAATATTGTCCAACTATCCTTGAACTATAAATGTATGAAAATTGAGCTAAAAATTCAATGAATGTGACAAAAGAAACTCGTCCTCTTGTCTTTAGAAAATTTTGACTTTCTTTAGATTTTTTTTCACTTGTGGATGAGATAAGATAAGATATGATATAAATAAAGCTTTTAACATTGTTATTTTATCATTACTTGCACTGAAAAAAATTTAATTTTTGGATGAAAGTTTTTTGAGATGAATTGAAATCTGTCTATAAAAGTTACTTTTAGGTACAAATTGATTGTTCATTTTAGAATGTCCCAACAGTGTGAGGGTCCTACCAGTGCAAGGGGACAAACCACGAATGGGGTTGAGTGGAAAGAAAGACGAGGGACGCTCCATTGATTTGGTGAAGAAAATAGTTGTGGGGGGTGCAAAGTGCAACTAGTCCAATATGTGGGAGAGCAAGCACATTGTAGAACACTTGGCATATACATCTCAGTGCGAGGTGGAGATGTGCATCTCAGCTTATGGTTGGCAAACTAGAAAAGTCACCTACTGTAAAGGCGACAATGAAGAGCTGAAGAGACCGGTGGCTCAAATTAGATTAGAGCTAATTGCCCAAGGCAAGCAACAGTCTAGGAAAGACTGGAGTAGATATGGGAGCTTTCTGAAACAAAATAGAAAATGGTCAAAAGAGTAGTAGTGTTATAAGTAGAAGCCCACACTTCACCTGAAGGATCACATCTAGAATGGGTCTGTTGAACGGGTTATGAGTAGGAAAGTCATATCATTTGAACCGAGAGATATGACCCGACACCAAGTCGAAGACCCCCATTCAAGAATAGACTAAGGAGTTGGCAAGCAGTAGGGAAGTACAAACCATGTCTTGGTTGTCTATCTCTATCATCTTGCAATATCATAGATAAGGCTAAAGGACACTTATCCAAGCATAATTGGAGTCAGAAGTATATTAGAAAGATGTTTGATAGTCTCACTCTATAAAAGGGATTTGGACATAAGACAAAATTTCAATTTTGAGATCCTAATCACCTGAGACCTTGAGGAGTCACAAAAACTACATAAAATGGAGTCCATTGAACAAGAATCGAAGGCAGCTTCTATTTCATTAGACAAACATACAACTTGCATCAAAGAAAAATGGAAATTGAGTGGAATGGGCACATAACAATAATCTGTAGCATCCTTTTATCCTCTAGCAGAATTGTATAGGAAATGTACCTTTGTTGTAAATAATGTTTCATGTCCCTTTGTACAAAAGTAGCAATGTTGTCTTCTTCTTTCTTTTGGTTGTTTTCTCTTTGTATAAAGGTTAGAAATCTATAATGAATAGGATGAGAAACAAGAATATTTTTCCTCAAACCTTATCACTGTGTTCTCCCTATCAATGCTTTATTTATTCCTTTATCACTAATGTTTTATTCATTTTTCCAACATGGTATTAGAGCCATAGGTTTAGTGACCTATGGTCTCTTTTCTTGCTGTCACCATATCCTTTCTTTTTTTTTCAAAAAAACTTCATAGTCCTCTTCCAGTATCATTTAGAATAAACCCTCAATGGCTGAGTCTAGTGTTTCTTCTCCTTCTCAAAACTTCTCTCCTTCTGAGGATCCTAACAGCCCATTTTATCTGCACCACAGTGACAATGCCAACACTGTGGTGGTCACACCACATTTGATAGGTTCTAATTACCCCTCTTAGCATCAATCCTTTACTCTAGCCTTTTCAATCAAAAACAAAATTTGATTCCATGATGGAACCATTGAGACACCTAACCTTGCTAGTCGTCTTTATGTTCCTTGGCTATGGTGCAACAACATGATCATCTCTTGGATTCTCAACTCTGTATCAAAGGAAATTGCATCTAATGTCTTGTATATCAGTTCAACCAAAGTAGTATGGGAAAAGCTTAAGGCACATTTCTCACAACCTTATAATGTTCACATCTATCAGCTTCAGCAGCAAATTGGATCAATAGTGTAGGGAACTTAGTCTGTAAGTGAATATTTTACCCAACTTAATTTTGTTTTGGAAGAGCTTCACAACTATAGGCCTCTTCCTCATTGCTCTTGTGGACTTTGCACTTGGAAAACCTTAAAAACCCTTGGTGAGACTTAGCAAATAGATTATATATTCAAGTTTCTAATGGGCCTAAACGACACTTTTGATAGTATCAGAGGACAAATTATTCTTATGAGTTGATGGACACCAAGATGGACCTAGTCTTAAAGATCATTTGCAAGTTCCAGATGGGTTAATTACAAGGATTGGTGCAATCCACTTAGAAGGAAACTAGCAAGAGCCCAACACTCAAGATGGGTTTGAGAGAAGGAGATCCAGCTTTTATCCATGTGATTCAAGTTATGGTAGACGTAACTCAGGATTACTTATTTGGACTTAATATTATGTTTATTATTTTTGTTGAACTAGCATTTTGGGAAGGCCTTATATTTTTGGCCAAGGGCTTATTTTGCAAGTTATTATTTAGGAACTAGGGTTTTATGCTTTTGAATCAAAGGGGGGAACCGGCCATAGATTGTCAAGGGGGCATAATTTGGCCAAGGGTAATTTTGCGAAAAAGGGACTTAATTTTCAGCAAGGATTTTGTGAGGGTTTGGTTTAAATACTTCTTGTTGCCTCGTTTTAAAAATTTTATGAAATTTGACAAATTTTATTCATTGTGAGATGAGTCCTCTTGTTCTTGATTGAACTTTTGAACTTATCAAACGTAAATCACAACCTTTGCGACGTTCCTCCTTTGTAATCTGGGTTCTTGAGACAGGTTTTTCAACAAATCTAGATTTTAATAAAATCTAAGTTTTTGAAATGAGTTCCTAAATGGGTTTAGATTCTTCCATCCATTGACTTGATTTTGTCTTTCTTGGGTGAATTTCAAATTGATTGTGGGTTCAAGGGATTCCAATTCCCGAGAGTTCATATCATTTGATATTCGGAGCTCGGTTTCTAATCAGGTTTGATTCTTTTGCATTACTTATAAAATAAAAAAAAAAAAAAAAAAAAAAAGAGGGGCTGTTGAAATTCTATATTTTTCCTTCTAGGAATGGCTGAATTACTCCTAATCCTAGGGTTTTTTGTGTTGGCTGGAATTCCATCTTGTTAGGGTTGCCGAAAATTTCATCATTTAGGGTTTCATTGATTCCCTTCTATTTCCTTATCAATTTTTATATGTTTGAATTCAATTGATTTTTTGTCACATCTGAATATTGTTGTTTGTGATTGAATTAGTATAAAAAGAAAAGAAAAGAAATTAAACAAAAAGAAATGAAATGAAATGAAAAAAAAAAAGGAAAATCGAAAAAAAAAAAGAGTATAGAAAATGTTTTTGTTTTGGTTTGAGCATTATCTACAAAGGGGCTGAATACATTACTGTAAATGGTATCTTGTTTTGTATTTACTCTTTTCCTTGTATAATTTTCTTGATTCTCATGTCATTTTATTCCTTCTGTATTTCTCTTGTTTTTGTTTTCTTAAACCTAATTACTAGTTAAAATAAAACAAAGTTATATTATCTTGATTGAGTTCAATTAGTTCTTAAAGAACTTGAGTGGGAAAACTCTTAAGATAAAAGGCAAAAGAGTGTGAGATTATTATCGGGAAAAAGCCAATTAAAAGTAAAACACGAGTGGAGTGTCATTATTAAAGTGCAAATATGTAAGGAAACATGTGCGGTCTTTTTTCCACTGACATTCTTTTTTGTACAGCGTATATGATATCTCATAAAAGTGACTCATCACTAAAGGGGATGGTAGATAACTCTATCTTTGTGTTGCAAGCCATGCAACAATAGTTTGAGAGGTTGAACATGGTGTTGGGGGAAGTGAGGGATAGGTTGGATCAACAAGATGATGTAATTAGAAATTTGCATGGTGGGAGAGATAGGAGGAGACGTGAGCCTAGAAGAGAACATGAGTATGAAGATGAAGGAGATGGTGAGGATGAGGAAGACTTAACATCTAAATATGGGATGGGTAGGCATAGAGGAGTTAGGTGTGAAAGAAGACTTAGGGGAAAGATAGGGGGTCGAGATGGAGTAGATAGGACCCTTGGGAGCATCAAAATGAAAATACCATCTTTCCAAAGTAGAACTGAACTTGAAGTTTATTTAGAGTGGAAGAAGAAGATAGAATTGATTTCTGATTCATAATTATTCAAATGAGAAGAAAGTAAAGTTGACAGTAATTGAGTTCATTGATTATGCTATTATTTGGTGGGATCAATTAGTGACCAATGGGAGGAGGAATTATGAGAGGCCTGTAGAGACATGGGGATAGTTGAAAGCTCTCATGAGATGGAGATTTGTACCTAGCCACTACTATAGGGAACTCTACCAGAAATTACAAAATCTCACGCAAGGGTCTAGGAATGTGGAGGATTTTCATAAGGAGATGGAGGTGGCTATAATATGGGTTAATGTAGAGGAGGATCGGGAGGCCACTATGGCTAGATTTTTGTGCGGTTTGAATAGAGAGATAGTCAATGTTGTTGAATTGCATCATTATGTAGAAATAGAGGACATGGTGCACATGGCTATGAAGGTGGAGAGGCAATTAAAGAGGAAATGGTTAGCAAGGTACACCTCAGTTTCTAGCACTTATTGGAAACCAAAGTGGGAGAAAAATGATCAAGCTATAACAAAGGGAAAGGCTGAACCACCTAAGGAAAAGATGAGGGAACTAGCAACAAACCCAAGGTAAAATCCCTACCTTCTAGAGATAGAGATATTAAATGCTTTAAGTGTTTGGGTTCAGGGAACATCGCTTCCCAATGTCCAAAAAAGTGAGTGATGATTATGTGTGACAATGAGGAGGTGATGACTGAGAGTGAGGATGATAGTGATGAGATGCCCGAGTTGGTTGATGATAGTGATGAGGATGGGGTGGAATTTCCCATGACAAGTGAGTCTCTTATTGCTAGGTGTGCTTTCAATACAAATTAAGATGGATGATGCAAAGCAATAGAGGGAGAATATTTTCAATAATAGATGTCACATCAACAATAAGGTATGTAGTATGATCATTGATGGGGGGAGTTGTACTAATGTTTATGGCACTACTTTAGTTTAGAAATTGAATTTACCTACCTTAAAATACTCTTGACCATATAAGTTGCAGTGGTTGAATGATTGTGGGGAGGTTAGGGTGGATAAGTGTTAGTTACTTTTTCTATTGAGAAGTATCAAAATGAGGTACTTTATGACATTGTGCCTATGCATGCTAACCATATCTTGTTGGAAAGGCTGTGGCAGTATGATAGGAGGGTGACATATGATGGATTCAAGAATATGTACAGTTTTGTAAAGGAGGGCAAAACAATCAAGATTGCTAATTTAACTCCAAGACAGGTCTCTGAAGACCAGCTGAAACTGAAAAATGAGGTTGTTCAAAAAAGAAAGAGTGAAAATGAGAATGCTAAAATAGAAAGAGTGAAAAGAAAATGGAGAGGTGGCTGATGTGACGCCCCCAAATCCCCACGCCCGAACACGGGGAAATTGAGACGTCCGGATGGTGACAACCCGGGTCACCATCCCATCGACGGGTGCCGAGTGTGTGCAAGGCGACATATGTGTACAGAGAAACATGCAGCGGATAACGAAAGTCGTAACTAAGTACCAAAATTTTTCTTAACATAATACAAGCTGTTTAAAACATACATAGATAAAATATTACAAAACACAAATACAGTTTTGACAAATATAAAACACCACATCAGCAGCCCGGCGGAGCCGCATCCTCGGGCTCAGCCTCCTCCTCTTCGTCCTCTAACTCTGCACCAAAGGCTACGGAACCAAAAATGGTACCGCAGGTAAGTAAAACCCAAACACTACCAGATAAAAACACATAAAACTCAAACAAGATGCATGATACATTCCCAATGCACAAAGCCCATAAAACACAAGTTTTCCACACACGCCAAAAACCCATTTGGCCCAAAAACACATCCTTTCCGAAAAACACGCCAAAAGTCACATTTGGCCGCCAAAAGTCCATTTGGCCCAATATCTCGCCAGAAGTCCATCCGACTCAATATCTCGCCAGAAGTCCATTTGGCCCACGCCAAAAGTCCCATTTGGCCTCACAAACCATTATCCAATTTTAACCGCGTGCACCATGAACTCCCCTAGGGGTCATCCGCACACCCTGGCTCCAGTGCCACACCGCAGAGTACCATCGCGCGTGTGACACCTAACAAGCGATGCCCAGTTCTGTGCCCCGCGCGTGCGTAGCCAAGCATCCTCTAGCCCTCGCCAGCGAAGGGCCACGGAGTCGGTGAGTAGGGCGATGCCCGGTTCCGCGCCCGGCGCGTTCGTAGCCAAGCATCCCCTAGCCCCACTCCCGTCATCGCTCTCGACAACTCAGGGGACATCACTCAGTTTATTCCACTCCCGAGTGACCAGAGGAGCTCCACCGAGATAATAACCCATCCCGGCTTGGGCTCGTGATACACACGCACCCGTAAAACCACTCACGCCAATACACAGGCTTTTCACACAATTCCACAAACACACGTGCATGCACCATGCAATGCCATAACAATGCATAATAAAGTAAACCAACAATCATAAATCAAATAAACAGGCAACTCCGTCCTCCATCCATCCGACCCCCGAAACTCCTCGGACTCAGTTCGGAATCAACAACCAACAACAGTAAATAATTGAATGAGCAATATATATTAAAATCTGAAAATAGGGTTTGGAAAATACTTACAGCGCTATATGGCAATTTTAGAAAACAAGCGGCATTGCAAACGGCGGAAAAACAGCAACGTCACAGTGAAAATTCACTGTGGCCGTGGGTTTGAAAAACTCACTTTTGAACGGGGACAAACTAGGACACGAGATTGATAGGGAATGGTCTAGGGATGGTTGTGAAGCTATTGGAAGTGGTGGTTGGCCGTGGGTGGCGGCGGAATCGCCGGAAATGGCCGGATTACCCAAAACGGAAAGCTAGCTTGTAGGAGCTGTTCCGGTGGTCGTTGGAGGCCGGAAATGGGTGGGTTAGGATGGCAAGGGACCGGTGATGAAGTGGTGAAGAAATGGTGGCCGGAGGTGGAGCGACGGCGGCGGATCGGAGCGAAAACCGTGCGGCTTTGTTGGGCTTTTTCCGGCCAAATGGCCGGCCGGTTGGGGGTGAGCTTGGGTGGGGTGGTGCGCCGGAGGGAGGGGAAGAGAATGGAACCGGTGGGGGGTCAAACGGTGGCCGGACGGTGGCAGTCTGGGCTGTTGAAGGGACGTCCGGCGTGAGGGAGAGGGAGGAGAGAGAGAGAGCTCGGGGGGGGGACCGATCGGGGAGAGAGAAGAGAGAAAAAAGAAAAAGAAAAAAAGAAAAAGAAAGGAAAAAGAAAAGAAGGGAAAAAAGAAAAAGGAGAAAGAGAAAAAGGAAAAAGATATAAAAAGAAATGAGGTCCAATCCTCATTCCGGGAAACGAAACTAAACCGCCAAAAAGATTAAAAACCACAAAACAACTTAAAGAAATAAAACACAACCTCAAATAAATTAAATTAAATTAAAAACCAATTTTAAAACGCAAATAAATTAAAATAATAAACTAATATATTAATTAAAATAAAAACAATTATTTCAGCGAAAATACACTCAAAAGCGGGTCATCACAGCTGAGAGTAAAGGAAAAAGAGTATAGCCATGAGAGAAAAGAAAGAGAGCCTATAGAGAGAAAGGAAAAGACAAAAGTGAGTTTCTATGCAAAAGAAAGTGAGATTAAGAAGGCTTTCTTAGCAGATTGCCCTATGATTTTTCTTATCTATAAAGAGTCTTATCTTAATCTTGATAAAACTAACCAGTCTCTTCCTAATTTGGCTGTTACTTTGTTGTAGAAATTTGAGGATGTATTCGTAGAGGAGAAGTTGAATGAGTTGCCACCCATTAGTGGCATTGAGCACCAGATTGATTTTGTGCCCAGAGCTGCTATTCCAAACCAACTAGCTAATAGGAGTAATCCAGAGGAGACAAAGGAGTTCTAGAGGCAAGTTGAGGATTTGATAAGCCAGGGGTATGTGAGGGAGAGCATGAACCCATGTGCAATACCTATGCTACTAGTGCCAAAGAACGATGGGACGTGAAGGATGCGTGTTGATTGCAAGACGGTCAACAATATTGCTGTAAAGTATCACCATCTCATTCCTAGATTAGATGATATGCTTGATGAATTGCATGACTCATGTATTTTCAGCAAAATTGATCTTAAAAGTGAGTACCATCAAATTAGAATGAAAGAGGGTGATGAATGGAAAACTTCTTTTAAGACTAAGTATGAGCTTTATGAATGGTTGGTTATTCCATTTGGATGTACAAATGTACCTAGTACTTTCATGAGATTAATAAACCATATCCTTAGTGTGTTCATAGGCAAGTTTGTGGTTGTGTACTTTGATGACATCCTAGTATACAACAAGGACTTAAATGAACATAGTGAGTATTTGAGATATGTGTTTGATGTGTTGAGATGTGAAAAGTTATATGCTAATTTTAAAAAATGTATCTTTTGTATGGAAAAATTTATTTTTCTTGGTTATGTTCTTGGTACAAAAGGTATTGAGATGAATGAAGAGAAATTTAAGGTCATCAAGGATTGGTCAACGCCTAAGAGCATCACTGAGGTAAGAAGCTTTCATGGCTTAGCTAGCTTTTATCGACATTTTGTTAAAGACTTTAGCACCATTGCTACACCACTTACTGAAGTAATTAAAAAGAAGTTGGGTTTCATTGGGGGGCTGATCAAGAGAATGCTTTTACTACTATTAAGGAAAGGTTGTGCTCTGCACCTGTGTTAGCATTACTTGACTTTAACAAAACTTTTGAGATTGAATGTGATGCCTCAGGAATAGGGATTGAAGGCATTTTGATGTAGGATAAGCAGCCCATAACCTTCTTCAATGAGAAGCTAAGTGGAGCATCCTTGAAATACCCTACTTTATGCTCTTGTTCGTGCTTTAGAGAGGTGACAGCACTACCTATGGCCTAGGGAATTTGTGATCCACACTGATCATGAGTCATTGAAGCATCTCAAGGGTCAAGGTAAGTTGAATAAGAGGCATGCTAGATGGATGGAATACATTGAGAACTTTCCATACGTCGTTGGTTACAAGCAAGGTAAGGAGAACTTTGTTGCTGATGCATTATCCTGGTGGTATGTCCTTCTTATATGAAAGAAATGTATGCTAATGACACTTATTTTTCTGATGTGTATAAGACATGTGATAAGGCGGCATTTGGTAAGTTTTACAAGCATGATAATTACTTGTTTAAAGAAAGCAAACTGTGTGTGCCTAGTTGTTCTATGCATGAGTTATTGGTGCATAAGGCACATGGTTGGGGATTAATGGGACACTTCGGTGTCAAAAAAACCTTAGACATTTTGCATGAACATTTCTTTTGGTTTAAGATGAAAAGAGATGTCAATCGCATTTGTGGCAGGTGCATTACATGTAGAAATGTCAAATCTAAGGTTTTGCCGCATGGGTTGTATACACCCTTACCCGTTCCTAGTGAGTCATGGGTAGACATATCTATGGACTTTGTTTTGGGGCTGCCTAGGAAAAAAATGGGTAGAGATTCTATTTTTGTGGTTGTAGAGAAGTTTAGCAAAATGACACATTTCATTCCATGTCATAAAACTGTTGATGCCACAAAACATAGCTGACTTGTTTTTTAGGGAGATAGTGTGACTTCATGGCATGCCTAGGAGTATTGATTCTAATAGGGATGCTAAATTCCTTAATTACTTTTGGAAGGTTTTGTGGGAAAAATTGGGTACCATCCTTTTATTTTTCACTACTTGTCATCTATAGACTGATGGCCAGACTAAAGTAGTTCATAGGATCTTAACTTAGCTTTTACGCACTGTTGTTCAAAAGAATTTAAAAACTTGGGAGGATTGTTTGCTATTTGTAGAGTTTGCATATAATAGGACCATGCATACTACTACTTCATACTTTCATTTTGAAATTGTTTTTGGATTTAATCCACTTACTCCTTTAGATTTGATGCCTTTACCTTTTTATGGTAGGAGTAGCTTGAATGGACAAAAGAAGATGGAGTTAGTAAAGTCACTTCATGAGAGGGTGTGGCTTCAAATTGTCCAAAATAATGAAATGGTTGCTTCCCAAGCCAATAAAGGGCGAAAGTGCATCATCTTTGATTAGGAGATTGGGTTTGGGTTTACATTCGCAAAGAAAGATTCTCAACCCATAGAAGGACTAAGTTGCATCCTCGAGAAGATGGACCATTCCAAATTACTGAAAAAATTAATGATAATGCATATAAAGTGGATCTTCCAGGTGAGTACAATGTATCTGCTACTTTCAATGTTTCTGATTTTTCTCCTTTTGCTGTAGTTGAAGATTTGAGGTTGAATCCTTTTGAGAAGAGGGGAAATGATGGGCACAAAGATGAACCAAGTCTTAAACATCCTTTGCAAGTTCCAGATGGGCCAATTACAAGGTCAAGAGCCAAAAAGATTAATGAAGCTATGCAAGGATTGTTACAATCCACTTGGGTTGAAACTAGCAAGAGCCCAACACTCAAGATGGGCTAGAGAGAAAGAGATCCAGCTTTGATCCATGTGATACAAGTTACAGAAGGCATAACTTAGGATTACTTATTTGGACTTAATATTAGTTTATTATTTTTGTTGAACTAACATTTTGGGAAGGTCTTGTATTTTTGGCCAAGGGCTTATTGGGCAAGTTATTATTTAGGAACTAGGTTTATGCTTACGAACCAAAAGGGGGCACCAACCATACAGTGTTAAGGAGGCATAATTTGGCCAAGGGTAATTTTGAGAAAGAGGGACTTAATTTTCAGCTAGGGTTTTGTGAGGGTTTGGTTTAAATACTACTTGTTGTCTCATTTTAAAAATTTTATGAAATTTGATGAATTTTAGTCATTGTGAGTTGAGTTTAACTCATCTTGTTCTTGATTGAACTTTTGAACTTATTAAAGATAAATCACAATCTTTGCGGCGTTCCTCTTTTGTAATATGGGTTCTTGAAATAGGTTCTTCTGCGAGTCTAGATTTAAATATAATCTAAGTTCTTGAAACGAGTTCCTCAATGGGTCTAGATGGAAGTCTTCCATCCATTAACTTGATTTTGGATTTCTTGGGTGAGTGTTCAAATTGATTGTGGGTTCAAGGGATTCTAATTCCCGTGGGTTCATATGATGAGTCATATGCCTATATGTGATAGGATATTTTCACTAGTTTTGCAGGAGGAAAGGTAAAGACAAGCTAGGACTTTGGTAATGCCTAGTCCTGAATCTTCAGCTCTGGTTGCATTTAAGAGTCAAGTTAAAAGAAGGAGAAAGCTTAAATTAGCTGCTACCATTGTGGAAAAAATGGCCACACCAAAGAAAAGTGTTATCAATTGATTGGTTTTTCCCTTAATTTCTAATTCACCAAGACCAAACCAGGACACTCCTTTGGCACATCCTTAGCTGTGCACTCAGCCAACCAAGTGACCTCTTAAAACTAGGAAAAAGGATTTCAAATGATTCACAACTCCCTTTAATTGAAATTCAAATTTAGCAGCTTGTTTTCTTGTCAATGTCCCATCTTCTCAGCTCAATCTCAATGAATCCATCCCTTCAGCAAATCAGCCTAAGACACACTTCACCATGCCAACCAATGCTGCAGTTGGCACCTCTCATTCCTCAAACATGGTAGGTAAAAGATTATGTCTATCGACTACCTTTGATACACCAATTAGTTCCATTTTTTCTGCTAGCCATGATCAACACTTTTTTTCTCTAATGCATCACAAATTTGAAGAACCACAACTCAACCTTGGATTCTTGACTCCGAGGCTATAGATCATTTTGTATGCTCAGTTTCCCTTCTCACTACCATCACCTATGAATCTCAAGCTTATGTTCATTTGCCTAATAAAACTCGAGTTAGAGTTAGTCACATTGGTACCATAAGAATTTCATATTCCCTCATCCTCACCAATGTTCTTTGTGTGCCTACTTTCACCTTTAATCTTATGTCTATTAGTAAACTCACTCACAAATCTTCTTTTTGTCTTGTTTTCTTGGAAGAATTTTGTTTTATACAGGACCCGTCCTCATGGATGACGATTGGTCATGCTAAGTTCTGCAATGGCCTTTATTTTCTCAATCATCCCTCTATTTCCTGCAATGTTGTCAAGAGTTTTCTCTCCTCTAGTCAAACTGCCACTAGTCAAGCCTTCAATGTAAATAAAATGTAGAATTTTGATCTTTGGCACTTTAGATTAGGACATGTATCTCATAAATGAATGGATGTAATCAAATCTCATGTTCCCAATATAAAGTGTAACAAAGATATGCAATGCACCATATGTCATTTGGCTAAAAAAAAACAGAGAACCATTTCATTTGAGTACATCTTCCACTTTTTCTCCCTTTGAATTAATGCATTATTTGGGGCCCATACTCTAATCCATCCTTTCAAGGTCACCATTATTTCTTAACTATTGTAGATGATCATAGTTAGGTCACTTGGTTATACCTAATGAAATTCAAATTTGAAGTTAGAACACTTTTGCAAAGTTTCATCCATATTGTTAAGACTCAATTCAATGCAAATCAAGCAAATACAATCTGATAAGGGATTGGAATTTCACATGCATGATTTTTATAGCTTTCATGGTATTTTAAACTAAAACTTATGTGTCTATACCCCACAATAGAATGGGGTGGTGGAAAGGAAGCACCGACATCTTGTTTCGATTACTTGAGCTCTTCTTTAGCAAGCCTCACTTCCACTCAAATTTTGGGGAGATGCAATCCTAACTGAAACTCACCTTATCAACAGAGTTCCAGCTCTAGTTTTTAACAACAAGTCCCCTTATGAGGTCCTCTTCTCTTCCATTCCCTCTTATACACATCTAAGAGTCTTTGGATGTTTATGCTTTGCCTCCACTCTTAAACACACTAGAACTAAGTTGAGTTTTCTGGCAAGAAAATGGATCTTTATAGGCTATCCAGCTGGTGTGAAAGGCTATAAACTCTATGATCTCAAAGATCATTCTTGTTTCATTTCAAGAGATGTATTCTATGAATATGTTTTCCCATTCCATAGCTCAAGTCCAAACATCACTCATCCTGATCATGCCAATGACCTGGTTCTTCCCCCCATTCTACTAGATTCATCATCATCCTCTTCTTATTATCACTCTCATGTCATGCCTCCGCTTCCCAATACACCCCCTATTGAACAACACATCTCACTAGATCAAACTCACAACCCTCTGTCCAGTTCTCCTTTTCCCCATGAAAATCTTGCTCCATCTTCACCAACTCCAACTTCACCAATTCATGAAAATCATGCTCATTCTCCTGCTAATACCACACTTTCCATCAATCTTCAAAGATTGCATAGAGCTCATAAGCCACCTACATACTTACGTGATTACCATTGCCAAGCTATTCATGCCATTGCGAATCCTTGTGCCCTCTCCATAACTATTGCACATCCTCTACATCAATATCTGTCATATGATCACTTGTCTCCTCATCATAAATCTTATGCCCATTCTCTCTCCCTGCTTCATGAACCCAAAACCTACCAAGAAGTTGTGAATTTCAAACATTAGCAAGATGCAATGAAATCTGAGTTGGAAGCCTTAGAGGTAAGAGGCAAATGGGACATAGACAGTTACTACCCTATCTCTAGGTACAACAGCTATTGGTTGCAAGTATGTCTATAAAGTCAAGTTAAAATCTCAGGGGATAGTAGAGAGACATAAAGAAAGGTTGGTGGCAAAAGGTTACACTTAGAGGGAAGGATTTGATTGTTAAGAAACCTTTAGGCCTGTAACAAAGCTCACCACTATTAGGGTTTGTCTTGCATTGGCAGCCATCCGTAACTGGCACCTCTATTAGTTGGATGTACACAATACTTACCTTCATGATGATTTGGATGAAGAGATTTATATGGACTTACCTCCTAGTTTTTACGGTAAGGGAGAGTGATCTTGTGCAAATAAGAAATTGGTTTATAAATGTGACTCCCCCAAATCCCTACGCACGGACACGGGGAAATCGAGACGTCCGGATGGTGACAACCTAGGTCACCACCCTAACGACGGGTGCCAAGTGTGTGCAAAGGTAACATATGTGCACGAAGAAACACGCAGCGGATAACGAAAGCCATATAACTAAGTACTAGAATTTTTCTTAACGTAATACAAGCTGTTTAAAACATACATAAATAAAATATTACAAGACACTAATATAGTTTTTAAACCAAATATAAAGCATAACATCAGCAACCCGGCGGAGCCGCATCCTCGGGCTCAGCCTCCTCCTCCTCATCCTCAAAACCTGCACCAAAAGCTACGGAACCAAAAATGGTACCGCAGGTAAGTAAAACCCAAACACCACCAGATAAAAACACATAGAACTCAAACAATATGCATGAAGTGATGCCAATGCGCAAAACCCATAAAACATAATTTTCCACACACACCAAAAATCCCATTTGCCCAAAAACAAACTCGTTCCAAAAACACGCCAAAAGTCACATTTGGCCTTTACTCATCTCAAACCATAATCCATTTTAACCTGTATGCACCATGACCTCCCCTAGGGGTCATCCGCACACCCTGGCTCCAGTGCCACACCGCGGAGTACCACCACGCATGTGACACCTAACGAGCGATGCCCAGTTCCACGCCCCGTGTGTTCTAGCCAAGCATCCTCTAGCCCTCACCAACGAAGGGCCACAGAGTTGGTGCATAGAGCGATGCCCGGTTCCGCGCCCGGCACGTTCGTAGCCAAGCAACCCCTAGCCCCCGCTTCCGTTGTCGCCCAGCGACAACCCAGGGGACATCACTCAATTTATTCCGCTCCCGAGTGACCAGAGGAGCTCCACCGAGATAATATCCCATCCCGGCTTGGGGCCGTGATACACACGCACACGAAAGTCCACTTACGCCAATACACAGGTTTTTCACACTTAAACAAAAACACACGTGCATGCACCATGTAATGCCATATCAATGCACAAAAATAAGCAACCAACATATATCAATAAAACAAGCAACTCCGTCCTCCATCCATCCGACCCCCGAACTCCTCGGACTCAGTCCGGAATCAACCAACCAGCAGATAAAATAATTGAAAGAGCAATATATATTTAAATCTGAAAATAGGGTTTGGAAAATACTTACAGTGCTATATGGTATTTTTTGAAAGCTCACGGCGTTGCAAACGGCGGAGGAAAAGCAACGTAACAGTGAAAATTCACTGTGGCCGTGGGTTGTAAAATACCCACTTTTGAACGGGGACAAACCAGGGCTTGAAATTGATAGCGAATGGCCTAGGGATGATTATGAAGCTATTGGAAGTGGTGGTTGGCCGTGGGTGGCGGCAGAAACGGCGGAGAGAGGCCGGATTTCCCAAAAAGGAAAGCTAGCTCGTGGGAGCTGTTCCGGTGACTATTGGAGGCCGAAAATAGGTGGGTTAGGACAGCAAGGGACCAGTGATGAAGTGGTGAAGAAATGGTGGCCGGAGGTGGAGTGACGGCGGCGGATCGAGCCAAAAACCGTGGGGCTTTGATGGTGTGTTCCGGCCAAACGGCTGGCCGGATGGGGCTGGGATTTGGTGGGGAGGTGCGCCGAAGGGAGGGGGTTCGAACGGTATGGGTGGTGTGCCGCACGGCGGCTGGCGGCAGTGGTTCTGGGCGGAGAGAGAAAATGGACGAAAAAAGGGTAGAGAGAGAGAGTCGCGCGGGACGCACGGGGAAGAAGAAAAAGAAAAGGAAGAAGAAAAGAAAAAAGAAAAAGAAAGAAGAAGAAAAAAGAAAAAAGAGTAAAAGGAAAAAGGAAAAAAGAAAAAAAGATGTAAGAAAGAAATGAGGTCCAATCCTCACTCCGGGAAAACAAAACAAAACCGCCGAAACAAGATTAAAAACCGTAAACGACTAAAAGAAAATAAAACACAACATCAAACAAATAGAAACAAGTTTTAAAACGCAATAAATTAAAATAAATAAACTAATATATTAATTAAAATAAAAACAACCCTTCAGTGAAAATACACGCGAAAGCGGGTCATCACAATAAACTCCATAAGTCCCTTTATGGCCTTAAACAGGCATCTAGGTAATGGTACTCCCAATTTTCTGCTTCTCTTACTCATATTGGTTTTCTACAATCTAAATCTGACTACTCTTTGTTTACAAGAAATGATGAGAATGGATTTGTAGCCCTTTTGGTTTATGTTGATGACATATTCATAGGGAGTTCCAATCTTGAAACTGTTAATCACATGAAAGCTTACTTGCACTCTCACTTTAAGATCAAGGATCTGGGTATTTTGAAGTATTTCTTGGGTTTGAAACTTGCTAGATCATCTGGTGGCATCCACTTATGTCAAAGAAAGTATAGCCTAGAGATCCACGAGGATATAGGGCTTCTTGGATGTAAATCAGTTAGTACCTCGATGGAAATTAACCACAAACTCACCACTCTTCCTTTGGTCTATTGGCTGATTCCACGAGTTATAGAAAACTGATTGGGAGATTGATTTACCTTACATTAACTAGACCTGATATCACCTATACTGTAACAGCCCGCTAGAAATTCAATGGTAAAATTCAATGGTAGAATAAGTTTTCACGAATAAGCTAATTGCAAAGGTTTTAGTCTATCAATATAATTAGTGTTACCACTCACTATGGTGCTAGAAATGCGAATTTATTTGTTTAAGGTAGTTAAAAGTGTCAAAATACGTTATGGTCTACGCCACTAGACTCAGTTGAATATTTAGGATTTTATAGCGCAATAACCTATTTTCATAATTTCAAACGAAACGCTTGTTTGAAACTGTGAATTTATTTTTAGGGGCACTTCGGGGTTGATTTTTGGTAAACGATTTTCACTAATTTATGATTTTTCAGTACTAAATTTATTAAGGTTTTTTTTTGGAGTGAATGGTAATCTCGATAAGTATAATAAGTGCAGTGTTTTCAAAATTATAGTGTGGAATGTCTAAATTAGGTTAGAGAAGTTTTATTTGGACACTTGACAGGATCTTAGCCACATATAGTGAATAGTATTAGACACTTGGCACAAAGAGGATCCATTAGATGGATTTATGAAGGAAATCAATGTGTGAGATCATGTCACCTAAGGAAAACATTTTTTATCTGATCAACCAAATTGAGCCAAATCAAATGGGGTTTCAACCCTAGTGAAACCATAAATGGTTGGAATCCAATTGAAACTCCAAAAGCTTGGTTGAAACCTAAACCCTAAACGGTTTTCCCAAATCCTAAATTGGCCTTGAAACCCTTTTTGATCCAATTTCTAGCATTGTGTTTAATCATTTGATTAAATCACTTCCACATGCTATTAATTTGTCAAATCCTTTTTATGACATCATTATCCAACCTTTTAAACCTTGGAAATTTAATTGGGTCAAGAACCATTGAATTTGGGCTTGATAGCATCTCAAAACCTAACCAAACTCCCTTTAAACCCCAAATTGAAGTCCACTTGGTTGAGGCCCACCAAGACCCACGAATTTGGCAACCTTGGCAAAGCTTCTCGAAGAAGTTTCCTCCCCCACATAACATACCATCCACTGCCCTTGGCTGCACCCAATAATGCCTTGATGAGATGGAGAAACCCACCCCATCAACCTCCATACTTCACAACTTCTGCAAGCAGGCCTTTCCCCTCACTATTCTCCACTTTATGTCACATAGCCACCTCAAATCAAGGTTCATTCAAGTCCATATCTTCCCCCTCTAGAAGTATTGAGTTGTGTAAGACATACTTCCTTCCCTTTCATCACTTCTTCACCTCGTTCTTAGAGAGAAATCCAAAAGAGCTCTCTCGGGCAGATTTCGGGGTTTTTTTGCATGGAGATTTTTGACCCTTTGTAAGTATTTTCACATGATGAATCCTTCATAAAAGTTGTTTCCTTTTGAGTATAGTTTCCGTAGATATATTATTTGTATCATTCCATGGATATTTGGTTGTCAAAAGTATTTTTAACCATGGAAAGGTCATTTTGGGCATGAAATTGGAGAGTATCTTATGTTTTGGAGTTTTTGACCAAGCTAATGGACATATCTTGTTTCAAAAATTTTATGGAGTGTTTTTAGCATATGTTTATGAGTTTTCATTGAGATTTTGTTGCATGAATAAAGTTTTTGATGATAGATTTTCTTAGATCTAGAAACTTGAAAACTGGAAGTGGAAAAACAGTTTTTGTTTGGAGAAAGTTTGAATATTTCGTGGTTTGATCTTACTCTAAAGGCTTTGATATTTTTATATAATGATTCCAAGTCTATTATTTTCATGTTAGGATATTATTTTGAAGATATTTAGTATTATTTTCAAATATATGATTTTTCTATGCAAGAGGATTTCGGTTAGGCCTAAGATTTGATGTTTTTGGATTAGATCCATGTTTTATTGATTTGTAGCCATGCGATTTTAATTTTGATGGTTGGATATTCTTTAGGACACATTTTTAAACCATTTGATGCTTTAATTCAAAGATCTCACCTTCTTAAACCATTTATCAAGATATTTATCAAAGCTAGTTGAGGAAAAAGTTTCTGTTTTTGGACTAAGTGTAAAACCAAAAACTCCAAGTGTTATTTTGTGATTTTGGTGACTTTAGTTTGATGATTTAAAGCATTTTTGATCTTAGGATGATGTTATAAATATGTTAGAAATAAGATTTGATTTTTTTGGAAGTCTTGGAGATGTTTTGATCTAGGGTCAAAGCTTGTGATTCAAGAGTTTGGATCTTTTTACAAAAAGTTTGGTATTGATTATTAGCTTTTTTTAACTGGATGTTTTAAGTATGGTTTTAAACTTAGGATAGGAAGATGTTTGTTGCAAAATTTTGGTTTAAGCATGAGTTTTGAAGTTAGAAGGAATTGCAACAAAAATCAAGAGAAATGGCCTATGGATGTTTCGGCCATAGTGTGTTTTCCATAGTTGTGATTTGTTTTAAATTTTTCTGAGTTGATATTTGATTTTAGGACAAAATTTACATGAGGAATGTCAATTTTGAAAATTTTTGGAGTTAGGATATGAAATCCTTAAGTTAGGGGTAAAATGGTCATTTTTCCACATGTAGAGGGTAAAATGGTCATTTTACTCTAAGTTAGCTTGTTTTCATGTTTCTAATTATTACTAATAAAATTTATAACTTTTAGAATACCCTCTTATAGTTCCTCGTGTTTCACACTTTATTCTCGTAGAACGCGACAATCGAGGTAAGTTAGCTTCTAACCTACTATCAGTTTACTGTGTATGTATGATGGGTAAGTGAACTACAATTTATGTATGTATGTTATCATATATTCCATGCCATGCTACATCATTACATGTTTATCTGTTACGCATGATTTATTCTGTCACAAATGCTTATCTGTTACACAATCTATTATGTCACATATTGTTATATGTTGCACGTATGTCATCTTAAGTAAAGAAGTCAGATCACGTTCATGTTAAGTTATTCATGTCAATCACGACCCTAAGTGCTAAGATGAGATAATATCCTAGTGGAACTCCTTTGTTCATGTTGGAGTGTCTAAATAGGTGTGAAATTTCCTGGGTTGATGAAGTATAGTCAACAGGTTACGAATGGGGCCTAATTAGCTGGTCACCGGAGCATGCCAGGCACTAATGCCGATGGATCCATATTTTATTTTACATGTGTTCACAGCAAGTGTGGGCCAAACAATTCATGGGACCACAACAACTATGGAGCATGAAGTGTGGGGCCCCAACAACTGTGAAGCATACATTACGTGAGACATAGCAATTGTGACACATAGAATATGTGGAGCCATAAAAACTATGGAGTATGTATTAACGCACTCACAGCTGGTGTAAATACTTGTGTTGTGATGCAGTAATCGGCAGGGACATACGGCTCAAGGGGACTCGTGTAGCACCCATATGGTCATGCTATTAATTAAGTCTATTGAACAAGATTCCAAGTTTAGGTCAAGAAGTTAAGAATAAGCAATATGTTATGGTCAAGGATAATACGCCCTACCTGGTACTGTGGTCAAGGCTATGCGTTGCCAAGTACTATGGTGAAGGAGTATAATTTGCCGTACTAAAGAAGGATGATATGCGCTACCTGGTACTGCAGTCAAGGCTATGCGCTGTCGAGTACTACGATGAAGGAGTAAAATCTGCTATCATGTTATGTTCAAGTTAAGTTTCAAGTTCATGTCCATAGTTATGTTCATGCTTATGTTATGTTCAAGCTCACGTTCATGTTATGTTATGTTCATGTTCACGTTAAGTTTCAAGTTCATGTTCATATCATGTTATGTTCAAGCTCATGTTCACATTATGTTTCAAGTTCACATTCATGTCATGTTATGTTCACGTACATGTTATGTTTAAGTTCACATCCATGTTATGTTACGTTCATGCTCACATTATATCTCAAGTTCATGTTTATGTCATGTTATGCTCAAGTTTATGTTAAGTTCAAGTTCATGTTTATGTTATGTACGTTCACGTTCTTGCTATGTTTCAAGTTTACGTTCTTGTTATGTTACTAGTCCATGTTATGTTTTAAGTACAAGTTCATGTCATGTCAAGTCAAGTTCGATTCATGTTTCAATTCAGGTTATGTCAATTATGCCATGCTATATATCAAGTTATGTTATGCCATGCATTTACTGCCATGCATGCATCTTTAACCTGTGTGGGAGTTTCCTATTAACTTACTGGGATTTGTAATCAAATCTCACCATGGTAGTCCCAACTACCATTCCCCCCGAATGGTAGGCAATGTGTCAGGATCAGAGCAGAGAGCAGACACTGGTAGATTGGAGGAGGTTGACTAGACATTGCAGACACGATGCGGAGCTTACAACTTCCATAGGTAGTTTTTGGACAGTATTCTAGCCTCGTTAATCGAGTTACATGAGTTACTCGACGAACTTTCTCAATAGTGTTTTTTTGGTAATGTAAATATGGAGTTTGGCCTCTCATGTTTTTGAGATTACAATCTTCTGAGACTTGTACTGAAATCATAGATGTTTATTTTGTTAAGTATGCTTGGTTTACGATTTAACTATTTGGGATAATATAAGTTTGGTGCACAGTATTGCTCAAAAAGAAATTATCCGCTGCGAATATTGCATAATGCTATATGCACGATAGGAATATTGCATCTTATATGTCATGAACGGGAGCAGGTAATCTTGTGTTGCATGTCCCGACGCTTCAGATGTCCGTTCGATCCCAAGTGAAATCTGGGGGCGTCACATATACAGTCATATCTTCAGCCAATTCATGGGCAAACCAGCAAAAACACATATGTGTGTTGCCCATCGAGTACTAAAGTATCTAAAAGTTTCTATGGGGTAGGGCGTATTCTTCTTATCTCAGTCTTAACCATACATCAAAGCTTTCAGTGATTCAGATTGGGTGGCATGCCCAGAAACAAGAAGATCAATCACTGATTTTTGCACCTTCATTGGTGATTCTCTAGTTAGTTGGAAATCCAAAAGGCAAGCCATTGTTTCATGTTCATTTGCAGAGGCAGAATATCGAGCCTTGGCATACACTAGTTGTGAAATTGTATGGCTCATTTCTTTGCTAAAAGACTTCAATGCTGAACATACTAAGCCTACACTTCTATATTGTGACAGCCAAACAGCTTTGCATCTCATTGAGAATCCAATGTTTCATGAAAGGACCAAGCACATCGAATTAGACTATCACTTTGTTAGAGAAAATGTATTAGCCAAGGTCCTCACACTAATACATATATCTTCGAAATCCTAACGTGCAAATATTTTTACTAAGGCATTATCTACTACCACCTTCCATTTTCTACTATCCAAGATGGGCACTTTGAATATCGATACCCATCTTGAGGGGGAGTCACAAAAATTGCATAAAATGGAGTCCATTGAGTAGAATAGAAGGTAGTTGCTATTGCACTAGACAAACATACAGCTTGGAACAAAGAGAAATGAAAATTGAGTGGAATGGGCACATGATAGTAATCTGTAGCAGCCTTCTGTCCTCTAGCAGAATTGTATAGGAAATGTACCTTTGTTGTAGATAAAGTTTCATGTCCCTTTATACAAAAGTAGCAATTTTGTCTTGTTCTTTGTTTTGGTTGTCTCTCTTTATAGAAAGCTTAGGAAATCTGTAATGAATAGGAAGAGAAATAAGAATATTTCCTTAGACCTTCATCACTGTGTTCTTCCTATCAATGCATTCTTCCTTCCTTTGTCACTACTATTTTATTCATTTTCCCAACAAGGAGCTAGATTCTTCTAAGGAGGAAAGGAAGAATAGGTGCAACAAAGTAGTGAACCCGATAATGCAAAGTAGGTTAGATTCTAAGATAGTGTTGGAGAATGTGGGCTGAATGTTGTATGTAAGAGACATTTACAAATTCTGTAACCTTCCCCTTTCTAAACATGAATAAATTTCTTTTACACATTATTCTTATCTTATGGTCATTTCTTGCTTTCCAATACTTTGAATGTGTTTGTTGTTTTTCCCTAACTTATGATCTCAATGTGAATATTTATATATCTATGTGAATAAGTGTACCATGCATTAATAATCATGGAATGGGATGGAGTTCCTCAAAAAATTCATGCTAGACATCATCACGAGTTTCAAACGTGTAGAGGGAGTCCTCGTGACTCATTGGGGTAAGACGGTATTGTGCTTAGCTTCACCTGATTGTCGAGATGTATAATCTGCCAACGTATTAAGTTTTGGTGTTGTTGAGTTGGATGAATAGGTATTAAATTTTATCTTTGGGTGAGAGTTGACATGTGTTGGGGTCCTTCCATCACATATATGTATCCTTCCACTATTACATGAGCGGTTTATTGCATCTTCATGAGCATCATCTCTCATTAGTAGTCTTTCTCATAGTTGCCTAACCTACTTATTACTTCATTCTTAGAACTATAGACTGTAATGCAGAGTTAGAACTAGGAATGATGCCAGAAGAAGAAGAGCCAAGCTTGCTTGAACTTTGAGGATGGAGGATTGTCTTTACCGTATGAGCCATGATGAACAAGCTATTTGGGTTGTATGTAACCCTAAGTTAATATTTATGAGAAATGATAGTAATGATTTCTATGGTGTATTTTAGACTTTTGGTATTAGACTTCTGGTACTACAAGGTGTAGTGTATCGACTAAACTCTTGTTTTTCCACACCAACTTTTATATCTAAAACCTGACATGTGTATTTCCATCTAGACAAGGCAAGCTTAATTGAGGGATGAAATCCTGGGTGTTGATTTTTTGGCTGGCACTCTTGGCACCATGGAACCTTGCCAGGACCTTTATTGAGGGATGAGGTGCCATAGCTTGGTATTAGAGCATGCTTATACATGACTTTAGGTAAACTTATGAGTTATGTAGGATGATATCATAAATGTAGGAGTTCATTTAAGTACCCTAGGTGTGATTTGAATTTAGAAATGAACGATGAGATAGGAAGTGATAGTTTTAGGTTATGTGGCAAGATTTAAGTAGGGTGTGACCAAGAGCTCCATTCAGAGGGCTACCACCTAGTGGATATGAGAGAGGATTATCGAGCGATAGGAGAGAAGACAAATTAGCAAGAGTGATAAACCATATTTAAAAATTTGTTAGATCAGCAATGTGACCTATACTCATGTCACCTGCAAGTTTAGTTGTTAGAATCTCCTAGGGGGAAATAGGGGGGAGCAAAGGGAATATATGTACGAGCGATTCTTGGGACATCGCTACCTAGAATTCTTTGGTAGTAAGGGTCCAATGAGGGGATAAAAGGTGGATAACGGAAAACGAGATGACTTTTGAAGTGTGTAGGTGCATCGAGAGTCAGAAGGTACTCTATGCAAGTTACATGCTGCAAGGGGAGGTAGCACTATGGTGGTGTACTAAAAGACAATTACTTACCTTAGAGCTGAGAGCCTTGGAAAGGATCTCGTGGGAGATGAAAATACATGATCTCGCCCTCCCAAAACTTTCATAATTGGTTTTTTTTCCAAATGGTGCATGAAAAAGAAAAGAAAAGAAAGTATCTAGCTTTTGAATTTTAGGTACCAACCTATTCATATACACAAGTCTTTCTTTTTTAAGGCTTGAATTGTGGCAAAAATAAGAAATACTTTTTGTGCTTGTAGCTATGTGACTCACTCAAAAATGAGTAGCACTAAAGCTATCCCAAGTGCAGGAGAATGTCGTGTAATAATTAGGAATAAATTCCTAGATCGTCTCCTCAGGGAAAGTTACTTAAAAATCAAGCTCGTTGAAAAGGGTGAAAAACTTCATAAAGAGAAAATAAAATGATGGTATGTGCAATGGATGGAAAATGGTACTAGTCATAGACTAGATTCATGTTTTTAGATTTTGATTGTCGGATTGGAATGTAAAGGACTAATAGATTAAACTCAGAAATTAAGAAAACTAAATTAAGAATTAAACTAAATTAGGAAGTAATTGACAAAACATGCACTGAAATTTGAAACGCCCCAAAATCAATGTTCTAGGGTTCATCATTGTATTCAAAACACAAATTCTCAAATTAAACCACCGTAATTGTAATCACTATTAAAATGAAAGTTTAACGAAACGATAAAAATAAACAACATGAATTAAATGAATAACAAATAAATTACTCAAACGTCTAAATCAAAATTCTCCAAAATAATTCAGAAACTCAAAACTGAAATGAAATAGCAAGTAGGGAATTGAAAAGATCAAGCCAATTGAATGGAGATGAAGATTCGAAGCGGTGGAGGAGGCTGAGCTGCAGTGGCAATTGGACCCCTCAAGGAGTTCTTCAATCTGCTGCAGTGTGAGTGAATGATCCAGTGAAAATTGTGTAGCTACGTGAATGATCGATTGTATGAATCCTCCTCTCTGAATCTGAACGAAAATAAAAGGAAAAATGAATTCTAAGTGTTTCTCTAATCAAAACCGAGTTTTCTAGCCAAAAAATCGGTCATAAGATGTAAAAAATCATTTATATACTCTGACGGCTGAATAAACACTAATCTATAAAATGCAATATTCGCTCGAGCGGAGTGTCGAGCGAACATCTAGTGTTCGACTTTGCCTAAATTCGATCGAGCGGAAGGTCGAGCAAACATCGAGCATTCCACTCTGCCTGACTTCGCTCGAGCGGCCAAATGCCTCCACTCGAGCGATCTCCTTTCTCGCACACGCACTTGATCCCACTGTCGGGCGGAAGTCGAGCGTTTGAATCTGGCTAAATTCGCTCGAGCAGTGGCTTTTAATTTTTCCATAATCCATAGTAATCAATAGTTGATAAAATTAAAGCAGAAATTCATGGTTTTAATCAATTAAAATTACAACTTTGATTTATTCATTTTTCCATATAAAACCAATGATAAAGTAATGAATGAATTAAGATATATTGGTTCCAAAAGCATTAAAAATGCAATAATTCAGCTTAATCACACCCCCAACTAGCGTTTTGCTAATCCTTGAGCAAAATAGTGAAAATTAATTGAGATGAATATTGCATAAAGATCGAAATTCAAACAAAAACAATAAAAAACAATTCTGAATTCTCACAAAAGTGATACGTTACTACTCAACTCCCAAGGGTTATACCCACCAAGACTATCTCAACAATTTTTCACATAGAAGTAAGGCAAATGTCTCAGAACTCAAATGTGTATGTGGAGCTAGACCGGTTGTCTGTTCCTCATTACTAGCCATGATTTGCCATAGGAGTTTTCAACCTTAAGATTAATCATTGCTGATTCTAACTACCTCAATGCCCAAGGGACTAGCAGTTTTCACGCCAACTCTGTTTTTAAAGGTTGGACACTCAACCCCCAAAGTCTTGGGTAACTGTTTTTAGCCCTTTTTACTTAGGAAAGTTCACTAAGTAGCCTTTATTCATTTTCTCTCTCTTTTTTTTTCTTCTTTTTGCTTTTTTCTTTTTTTTTTCTTTTCTTCTTTTTTTTCCATATCCTTTTCCCTTTTTTTTCTTTTTCTTTTTGGCATGACTCGGTAGTCCTGCAGTTTACTTCTCCAGTGTTAAATCAATGAATGGTAAATAAGGAACACTACAAGCGTAAGCATGTGCAAAATGTCCTTCAAAATTTGTCTTTCGTTCTACAAAAATTTTATCAAGTTTCATCTCAATAAGCATAACATCCCGGTGTTTCAAGCCACATATCAACAAAATATGATGCATCAAAAATCATGCTCTATGTTTAAGTTTGAAAATAAATCTTCACAAATGATCCCACTCAACTATTCCACCAAGATGCTCAAATTTCACAAATCTTATTTTTTTTATTTTTTATATATTTATTTTTTTATTTTTTAAACTGTGCACACATGCTAACCCCCAACTAGTGAGGGACATAGTCCTCAATGAGTCGAACGAAAGAAAACAAAGTGCACAGAAAAAACAAGCAAAACAAACAAACAACATGAAATATAAAATCAAAGCAAAAGAACAAATAAAAACAAAGCAAGTAAAAAAAACTGTAAAGAAGAAGAAGCAAATGAAAACACTTCCCTGGGGTCTTGCACAAGCAAGATCTCTTCATGTGGATCAAAGACCTTCAGAAATGACTTTAGACGTTGTCCGTTGACAGTGAAGCTATTACCATTCTTCGGATTGACAATGTCTACTGCGCCATGAGGATGAACGGTCTTTACAATGTACGGCCCACTCCATCGGAATTTCAACTTTCCAGGAAAAATGTGCAAGCGAGAGTTGTAAAGAAGAACTTCCTGGCCAAGTGTGAAATGCTTTGGATGAATTTTCTGATCATGCAGAATTTTCATGCGTTCCTTTGCAAGTTGAGCGTTGTCATAAGCATTCCGACGAGCTTCATCCAATTCATTGATCTGCAATTTTCTCAACCCTGAAACTTCATCAAGTGACATGTTAACATGTTTTATGGCCCAAAGAGCTCGATGCTGAATATGAACAGGTAAATGACAAGTTTTACCATAAACTAATCGATAAGGAGACATCCCTAGATTTGTTTTAAAAGCTATCCTATAAGCCCACAAAGCATCAAGAAGTTTAACCGACCAATCTTTCCTATTAGGCTTGATGGTTTTCTCTAAAATAATTTTTATCTCTCTGTTTGCCAATTCAGATTGCCCATTTGTTTGAGGGTGATAAGGGGTAGAAACTCTGTGTGTGATGGCATATTTCTTCATAAGTGTAGAAAATGGTTTATTGCAAAAATGAGAACCCTTTCACTTATAATAACTTTTGGCATGCCAAAACGAGCAAACAAAGATTGCAAAAATTTCAGAACAACATGATGGTCATTTGTTTTGCAAGCAATGGCCTCCACCCATTTTGAAACATAATCCACAACCAATAGGATATATGTGTTTCCAAAAGAAACTGGAAAAGATCCCATGAAGCCTATTCCCCAACAATCAAAAATTTCTAAAGTAAAAATAGGGGAAAGAGGCATCATGTCTCTTTTGCTAATGGATCCCAATTTTTGACAAGGCTCACAAGCCTTGCAAAAATTATAAGCATCTTTAAACATGGAAGGCCAGTAAAAACCGCTTTGCAAAATTTTTGAAACTGTTTTCTTTGCTGAAAAATGACCACCACATGCACCCATATGACAAAATCTCAAAACCGAAGAAAACTCATCATCAGGAATGCATCTTCGAATCAATTGGTCCGAACAATATTTAAAAAGATATGGATCATCAAAATAAAAGTGTCGTACCTCAGAGAGAAACCGACGCTTATCTTGGGTGGACCATTCAGAAGGCATTCGCTCAGTCACCAGATAATTGACTATGTCAGCATACCAGGGAGCTCTATCAACCACAAACAGCTGCTCATCCGGGAAACTATTATCAAAAGGAAGGCTGACATTTGAAGAAGGAGATGATGACAATCTAGAGAGGTGGTCAGCTACCACATTTTCAACTCCTTTCTTATCCTTAATGTTGATGTTGAACTCTTGAAGTAATAGAATCCAGCGAACCAAGCGTGGTTTTGCGTCTTTCTTAGCCAACAAATACTTAAGAGCAGAGTGGTCAGTGAAAATAGTAACAGGAGAACCAAGAATATAAGTCCGAAATTTATCAAGTGCAAAAACCACTGCAAGCAATTCTTTTTCAGTAGTAGTATAATTTTTCTGGGCATCATTCAAGGTTCTACTAGCATAATAAATCACAAATGGCCTATTATCCACCCGCTGCCCCAAAACAGCTCCTAAGGCATAATCACTAGCATCTGTCATAATCTCAAAGGGAAGGTCCCACTGTGGAGGTTGCACAATAGGTGCAGTGGTAAGCGATTTCTTAAGGGTATCAAAAGATTTTTGGCACTCATCAGTCCAAACAAATTCAATATCATTTTGTAAAAGAGTGCACAAAGGTTTTACAATAGAACTAAACCCTTGAATAAACTGCCTATAAAAGCCAGCATGACTAAGAAAAGAACGAATATTCCTAACCGTCCTAGGAATAGGAAGTTTAGATATTAATTCAATCTTTGCCTTGTCAACCCTTATACCCTCAGAAGAAACAATATGCCCCAATACAATGCCCTGAGTAACCATAAATTGGCATTTCTCCCAATTAAGTAAAATATTTTTTTCCTCACATCTCTGGAGAATACGTGCCAAATTATGCAAACAACTCTCAAAGGATTTTCCAAAAACAGAGAAATCATCCATGAATATTTCACAAATATCATCAATCATATCAGAAAAAATACTCATCATGCATCTCTGAAAAGTAGCTGGAGCATTACATAAACCAAAAGGCATTCTAGTAAAAACAAAAGTGCCAAAAGGACAGGTGAAAGTGGTTTTCTCCTGATCCTTAGGCACTACAGCAATATGATAATAACCAGAATAGCCATCCAAGAAACAATAATATGCATTACCAGCCACTCTTTCTAAAATTTGATCCAAGAATGGTAAAGGAAAATGATCCTTCCTACTGGCTGAATTAAGTTTTCTATAGTCAATGCACATTCTCCAGCCAGTAACCATTCTAGTTGGAATCAACTCATTTTTATTATTTTTTATAACAGTCAAACCAGGTTTTTTTGGTACCACTTGAGTTGGACTTACCCACTTACTGTCTGAGATAGGGTAAATGATACCTACTGCAAGTAGCTTACGCACTTCCTCTTTCACAACTTCCTTCATGGTAGGATTGAGCCTACGTTGAGCATCACGAACCAGTCTAGCATCGTCTTCAAGATGGATTCTGTGGGTACATACAGCAGCATCAATGCCTTTGATGTCAGCTATTGTCCAACCAATTGCACCTCGATGCTTCCTTAATACTTCAATCAACTGGGTTTCATCCTTCTGATTTAGCTTTGAGGAAATCACCACCGGAAAAGTGTCTTCTTCAGGACCAAGAAACACATACTTTAAATCTTGAGGAAGTGGTTTCAGCTCCAACTGGGGAACTTCTTCCTCTGAAGATTTAAGCATGTCTGGTGGTGGTAGAGCTTCAAACTGGGGTTCCATCTTCCTCCCGCAAATTATACTTCAAGTCGTAAAGAAGAATCTGCAAAACAATCAAAAAAATCAAAGTCATCTTCATTGATATGATCAATTTTCTCATCAAGTAAAAATTCAGGTGTCTGAAAAATATAATCATCATCAGATAAGGGAGAAGTTGAGCAAATAAAATCTATTGGTGTCAAACTCTCCACAACATTCAAATTACTTGTGTCATCAAAATGTGCTGGCATCTTGCAAGCATTGAAAACGTTCAACTCAAGTGCCATGTTTCCAAAGGTAAGTTTCAAAACTCCACTTCTACAATTGATCAATGCATTTGATGTAGTTAGAAATGGTCTTCCTAGGATGACAGGAGCTTGGTAAATAGTGGAGACCGGCTGCTGCATGTCAAGAACCACAAAATCTACTGGGTAGTAGAATTTGTCCACCTGGATCGACACATCCTCTACAATACCCCTCGGTACCTTAACTGATCTGTCAGCCAACTGTAGCATGATGGAAGTCTTTTTAGCTCACCCAATCCCAACTGCTCATATACTGAGAATGGTAGTAAGTTCACACTACTTCCCAAATCAAGTAAAGCTCTCCCAATGTGTGATTCACCAATCATAATGGAAATGTTGGGAGAGCCGGGATCTCCAAACTTCTGAGGGGTCTCGCTCAATATCAATGCACTAACTTGTTCCATTAGGAAAGCTTTCTTCTTCACATTCAGCTTTCTCTTCACTGTGCACAAGTCCTTCAAAATTTTTGCATATGAAGGCACTTGTTGTATGGCATCCAAGAGTGGAATATTGATCTTCACTTGCTTGAAAATCTCTTGAATCTCCGTGTGATACTTGTTCTTTTGGCCAGCTGCCAATCTCTGAGGATAGGGAACCATAGGTTGGTATCCTTTACTAGTCTCAACATCTGCACTTACAGGCTTCTTCAGCTCTAGTCTCACTACCTCTGATTCTTTCTCAACTTTATCAGTCTTTGTTACATCTTCAGGTGTAGGACCAACTACCTGTGTGTCTATAGGCATCTCTAGTTGGGGAACTTCCTTCACACTTCTCAAAGTAAGAACTGCCTTCGTTGTCTCAATAACATCCTCTGAGACATTATGCACTTGCTGTTGTTGCTGCCTGTATACTTGAGGATTAGGCTGAGGCTGTGCTGGAAATTTTCCTTTCTCTAGGGTGCTCAAGGTTGTGCTCATCTTATTAATAGTGCCTCACAACTCATTTATGGCCTGAGTGTTCTGATTATTTGTGGTGGCCTGAATCTGCATGAATTGCTGAAGTGTATTGGTCATCTGAGCCATACTGTCATCTAGAGTCTTCTTTGCAGATGATGAAGGCTGAGAACTCTGTGCAGCTAAATGAGGCTAAAATCCAGGAGGAGCTACATAAGGATTGCTCTGAGGATTCTGATATGGCAGATACTGGTGCTGAGGAGCACCCTGATTAAATGGCTGCTGCTGAGGTGGTGGGGACCGACCAGGCTGATCATTTCTCCATGAGAAATTTGGGTGATTCCTCCACCCCGGATTATATGTGTTGGAGAAAGGCTGATTCTGTGCTCTATTAACCCAGTTAGCTAATTGCATCTGCTCAGACCCACCTTCTTGAAATACTGGCATAATCGGCTAGTCTTGGGTCTTATGCTTTGAATCAGCACATATAGAACATGCCTCTACTACTTTCACAACCTTCACTTTTTCCATTTCCATTACCTCTAGTCTTCTAGTCAATGCAGCTATTCGGGCTTGAACATCAGTGTCTTCTTTAAGCTCATATCTACCCCCTCCAGAAATAGCCCTCAGTGTCTGTGCTGCTAATGGAACTCGATCAGTACGAGTGTTCTACTGTTGTGCGCTCTTAGCAAGGTAGTCAAAAAATGATAGTGTTTCATTAGGTTCCTTGCTAAAGAACTCCCCATTGCACATTGTCTGAACAAACTGCTTGCATTCTGGAGTGAGACCATTGTAAAAATAGCTCACCAACATCCAAGATTCAAAACCATGATGTGGAAAAATGTTCACCAAATCTTTAAATTTTTTCCAACTGGCCTGAAAGGTCTCATCAGGTCTCTGATTGAACTGGCTGATTTGCTCTTGCAAAAACTGAGTTCTCTGAAAAGGAAAATTTTTTTGTAAGAATTCATGCTGCATATCAGACCAACTAGAAATAGAATTAGGCCTCAAAGAATTAAACCAAATCTTTGCTTTATCCTTTAAAGAGAAAGGAAATAAACGAAGTCTAATAAATTCATTAGTAACAGCCCTAGTAATAAAAATAGTGCAAGCCAACTCAAAAGCTGTCAAGTGCTGGTAAGGACTCTCAGAATCCATCCCGTGGAACTGAGGTATCACTGACATCATGCCATGCTTGATAGAGAATTAGATGCATTTTCAGGTAAAACTATGCATGAAGGTGTAGTGGTGCGAATGGGTTGCAAATAATCCTTAAGAGTGCGTGGTGCAGGTGCAACCATGTTTTCCGGTTCAATTTCAATTTCCTCACCTGACTCACTAATAGAAAAGATAGAAGAGCTATCTATCTCCAAAATGTGTATGCTACTCTCAACACTCGATAATAGGTCTTAAGCAACCTATTTGAACTATCCCTCACCCATGACATGAAACATCAGTTCAAAAAGCATAACAAAAATAACGAGTTTAAATTTAAGCTAAAATACTTTCCCCAGCAACGGCGCCAAAAACTTGACTCACTCAAAAATGAGTAGCACTAAAGCTATCCCAAGTGCAGGAGGATGTCATGTAATAATTAGGAATAAATTCCTAGATCGTCTCCTCAGGGAAAGTTACTTAAAAATCAAACTCGTTGAAAAGGATGAAAAACTTCACAAAGAGAAAATAAAATGATGGTATGTGCAATGGATGGAAAAGGGTACTAGTCATGGACTAGATTCATGTTTTTAGATTTTGATTGTCGGATTGGAATGTAAACGACTAATAGATTAAACTCAAAAATTAATTAAACTAAATTAAGAATTAAACTAAATTAGGAAGTAATTGACAAAACATGCACTGAAAATTGAAAAGCGCCAAAATCAATGTTCTAGGGTTCATCATTGTATTCAAAACACAAATTCTCAAATTAAACCACTGTAATTGTAATCACTATTAAAATGAAAGTTTAACGAAACAATAAAAATAAATAACATGAATTAAATGAATAACAAATAAATTACTCAAACGTCAAAATCAAAATTCTCCAAAATAATGCAGAAACTCAAAACTGAAATGAAATAGCAAGTAGAGAATTGAAAAGATCAAGCCAATTGAATGGAGATGAAGATTTGAAGCGGTGGAGGAGGCTGAGCTGCAGTGGCAATTGGACCCCTCAAGGAGTTCTTCAATCTGCTGCAGTGTGAGTGAATGATCCAGTGGAAATTGTGTAGCTGCGTGAATGATCGATTGTATGAATCCTCCTCTCCGAATCCTCCTTTAGGGCGAATTGTGTTCTTTTAGTTTGGATCTACCATAGGCCTTGTCGGCCTCCATGGTAGGGTCCGTTCACATATTTGTTAAGCTACTAAAGTCGATGCTAACTTAGTCAAGCCTATCTGAGATCACCAAGGTACCACTGGTATAGTTGAATGGGCATCCAACGTTCATCTTTTCAGAGAAGGAGATGGCAACGATAGAAAAGACAATGAAGAACACACTGGTGGTGAAATTCCCATGAGACCGACTATCTTTGGACTCTATCAAAATACATGTTGTGAAGCATTGGGGCCTTGATCAGATTCCAACTTTTGCGATTTTTGATAGTCAAAATATAATGGTGATGATGAAATATAATGCGGATTTTGCAAAAGATTGGGCACGAGAAACACGTGAGATGGAGGGATACAATTATCGTGTCTTCAAATGGCATCTAGATTTCAATGGGCGTAAGGAGCCACCTCTAGCCCCTGTTTGGGTAAAATTTCCTTTACTACCATTGCATATTTGTTTTTTTTATCTTCCTTACTTGTGTATGTTTTCGAGTGCTATGGTGAGGTTTTTGAGAGCGGATAATCCTAATATTAATTGAACTAGACAATCTAGTGCTAGAGTTTGTATTGAAATAGACATTTCAAAGCATTTGGTGGAGGTTTTTTGGGTGGGTACTTCAGATTCGTATGGTTTTTGGCAATCTATAGTGTATGAAAAGATGCTAGCCTATTGATCCAAATGTAGACAACGTGATCACTTGGGAGGTGTTTGTCAAAATGCTAATAAGAACAATCAGTTGATTAAAAGCTGAAAGAACCCAATCTGAAATGCGTTGTAAAAAAAAAACATGAAATGAAGAATAATAACATGGAACCCATGCTTATTAAGGTCCTAAGGATGATATTGGCAAGATGGAAAATATTGAAGGCCAAAATCTGATGATGCGGCCTGGCTTTATGGCAATATCTAATGGAGAGAAAAATAGTGTGAATGAAAAATGTAGTATTGATACTAAGGCCTCTTCTTATATCGAAATACCATGTCAAGGAACAAACAAATCCAATGATCCTAAGTTAGATGGGTAGAGGGAAGAGATAGAAAGGGTGGATATCAAAGATAGCATAATTAGAAAAGAAGGAATAGTAGACCAAGAGCTTGAGCCCAAATCTATTAATTATAAATGCAGAGGTCCATTCAATCCAAAGATCTTTCATATATCAATAATCCTAAGGGGGAAACCAATAAGAATTCTCTTAGATAGGAGGATGCATGAGCCTAGTATTGAGAATTTGTAATACCATTTTTACCCTTTTTCCTCTCTACGAATGCATAGGGTTTACGTTCCAGCCACACGGTTTGGTCGCTCAAGAGGCTGCATGGCAGCTACTGATGGTGGCACAGGTCGGCCTTCCTTTGCCGACCTAGTGGCAGCTATTCCAAAGCCTATCCCTAAGACGGTTCCTGGCACCCCGACCTTTAAAGATGATAGACAGTGAGGTCTACTTTCAGTTCTCCAAGGATGAGATTGAACATTCTGCGGAACCATTCAGATATTTTGTGGTGCTCAAGTTCTTGAAACAACATCCTTCGCTAAACACCATTCGTTTGTTCATTCATAGGCAATGGGGTCTTCGTCATGTATTCATGCAAATGGCTATAGAAGCTGATTTTATGAAACCCTTGTCGAGGGATGTCTATGAAATTAATGAAACTTTCTACCATGCCTTTCGTTGGACTCCAGAATTTAATGAGTGCCTTCAAGGGTACCGGTTTGGCTTTCTCTACCGAGTCTTCCTCCCAATTTCTACTGCGAAGCTTTTTTAAAAATTCTCATGGCGCCTATTGGGACATTTATACGTCGAGACAATCTAACTTGATGTGCTACGAGAATGGATGGAACAAGGTTATATGTGGAAGTGGATGTAGAAAAAATGCCTTTGACTCACTTCTGGATTGAGGCTTCGAGTTTGCTTGCTAGTCACAACAAGAAATTGTGCATGAAACACCTCCTGTAAAATGCAAGGTCATAATTTGTGGACGTGTAGAATAGGAAAATCATAGAAGAATGGGCATGTTCGAGCTAGGAAAAAAAGTCATCAAGAGGCTGTGAAGTCTATTGCAGAACTTGGGGCAGAATCGATGCAAAGTGTCTCTGTTGTTGCGGAAATGGCTCCCGCTGTAGAAGAAAATATGGTGACTGGTCTGGAAATAGAGGGTGTTGCTATAGAAGAGGTCCTGATTTTGTCTAACATTGTTCCTACGTCTGAGCCAGTGGGTGGTGTATTGGTATTCCCTGAGAAAGTAGTTCATTCGGTTTTGTTGTTAAAAGAGGGTGACGCTGAGCCGGTGGGTGACAATGTTCCTCACAGTGATAATATGCTTATTACAAGAACAGAGGGTGGCAAGGCAATTGAATTAGAAAAAGCTCTCCTAGTTTGTGATGAGAATGCTATGGGTGATACAATGGGGGAGACTTCAATAGTCGGTGGTTCTCAGCAGAATCTTGAAATCCTGATGATCTTAAGAAATGAGTGGGTGCAACCGTTTGTGGTGCAGGAAATGCTCATGATGCAGAATGAAACTCTTGGGGAAGAGAAGCTTGTGGAGGAGATACTTGTGCTGGAAAATATTGTCTCGAAACTCGAACCAGATATTCAATTAGAGTCTTCCTGCAAGATAAGGAGTATCTTATAGAACCTGAGGCCAATGAAGGTAAAAAGAAATATAAGAAAAATATGTTTGTTAAAATGCGAAGTTCGTCTCGGGTTCATGCTTGACTTTCCAACCCTGCTTAATGATTGATTCCATTTTTGTATGGAATATTCGAGAGATCGAGACCTCCAAGAGTAGAGTAAAGAAGTTGTTTTGTAAGTTGAAACCAAAGGTTGTTGCTCTGTTAGAACCTTTTCAGAATTTAGAGAAAGCTCGTAAATTGCCACGAGTTTTGAATTTTGATAATTTTGACTTCCAGCGAGGATGATGGGGGAAAAATCTGGATTTTTTGGAATAGTACCTGTGCGGTGCATGTGGTTCTGATGTGAATGCAATCTATTTCTATGTTAGTAGGTGAAGGAGCTAAGATGTTCTTGCTCACAGTGGTTTATGCCAAATGTACCATGGCAGGGAGGCGATATCTCTAGGATGATCTCAGCTCTCATAATTTGGGATCAGACCCTTGTGTGTTTGTTGGTAATTTTAATATTATCCATAATGATTTGAAAGAGGCGAGGTAGGCCTCGGCCTAGTATGGCTATGAAGGATTTTAATAATTGGATTCATCAAGGGGGTTTGATGGAAATGGCTACAAAAGGGAGTATGTTTACTTGGTGTAATGGGCCATAAGGGCTTGTCCAATCCTGGACACGTCTTGGTCGTGCTCTCATGGATAGTTCCTCTTTTGAATTGTTTCCTAATGCTAATTGTTCATATTTTTCACGTTATACTTCAGATCATGCTCCCATGTTCATTGAGTCCAAGAATGATCCTTTCTTCTATGGCCAGGCCCCATTTCGAGTGGAGGGTTTGGCTTTTTAGATATTGACTAGAAATTAAAGCAGACTAAGGTGGTGTTAATGGAGTGGAATAAAAGGGTCTTTGGTCATATATTGGGCAGTATTGATTCTCTTGAAAAACATGTTGAGGAGATCGAGCAAAAACTTCTAGTCAACTGTGAGGAAAATTTGGAGAAAGACTTACATATGGTAGTCTCAAATCTGGCAAGTTAGAGGCAATTGGAAGAGATACAATTGGCACAAATGGCAAAATTAAAATGGAAGGTGGATGGCGATTGAAACTCAAAATTTTTCCATGCTTGCCTTGCTAATAAGAGAAGAAAAAGAGTGCTGGAAATGCAATCAAATGTAGTGGTTTATAAGATGCCGGAAAGCATCCATCTAGGGGTAGTGGAATTTTATTCTTCTTTCCTTCAAGGGGAACCACTGGTTGAGCAGCCAAGACTGGAACAACTAATTGATTCCATCATTTCAGAAGAGGAGAATGCCTCTCTTATTAGTGCACCTACAATAGAGAAAGTTTTTGAGGCTTTGTCTTCCATTCCGTCTCAAAGTGCTCTAGGTTTTCATGGCTTTGGTTTGGGTTTCTATAAAAGTTGTTGGGAGGTGGTTAAAGTTGATGTGTGGAATGCAATTTTGGAATTCTTTATGTCCAAGCACCTTCCTAGGTTTTCGCGGCCTCATATTTGGTTTTAATACCAAAGGAGGATTCGCCTACATGTTTTGATAAATTTGTCCCATTAGTCTTTGCTATATTTTTTATAAAATTTGCTCCAAGATTATTGTGAATAGATTAACAGGTCTCCTACCTCATTTGATATCCCCAGAGCATGGAGCCTTTATTCCTAGAAGGAGTATTTTCAAGAATATTAGCCTTACCCTAGGAAATGGTTCATTCTATTAACAACGTAATCATGGGGGAAATATTATGTTGAAAGTGGATATGGTGAAAGCTTAAGATCATGTGGATGGGGAGTTTTTTTATTGTAGTTTTGAACAAATTTGGCTTTTCTTCTCAATTTTGTAATTTGGTGCATTATTGTATTTCAAATCCTTGGTATTCAGTTATGATGAATGGTACTGTCAAGGTTTTCTATCTGAGAGGCCATAGTCTTCGTCAAGGGGATCCTTTGTTACCTTATCTGTTTATCATTCAGCAAGAGGTCCTATCCAGGATGATTCATGCCAGTGTGATAGAAAATAAATTTGGCCAGTTTTCTCAAGCCCGAGGTATGCCTATTGTGTCTCATTTGATGTATGCTGATGATATAATGATTTTTTCTAATGGAAATCAAAGATTGGTCCAGGCACTTTAGCATATTCTAAGTCAATATGAGAGATATACAAGCCAGGCTATCAATATTTAGAAGTTAGCGTTGTATTGTTTGAACAATATTTCCCCTATGCGTAAGCAAAGACTATTACGTCGTACTGGGTTCATGGAGGGGACTTTCCTTTTAAATATCTCAGAGTGCCAATTATTATGGGGCGACATAAGCAGTCTCATCTACAAGGCATGGTGAATAAAGTTAGGCAAAAAATCAGTAGTTGAAAGATGAGGCTACTTTATACTAGCGGAAAACTAGCTTTGTTAAGGCATGCTATATCTAGCATGGCGATTCACCTCTTTGTTGTTTTATAGGTCCCTCAAGCTACTATCAATAAGATTCATAGATTGATGAGGCCCTTCTTTTGGGGAGAATTCGAGGGGTGGGATAAAATGAAATGGGTGGCTTGGAAACATATTTGCAACCTTGTGGAAGAAGGTGGTCTTGGGTTAGACATCTTCATGACATGCAGAAAGCCTTACACATGCATTTTGTTTGGAATCTTATACAAGGTTATTCTTTATGGGCTAATTTTTTTCAAAGCAAAATATGTGGGTATGAAGCCTTGGGCTTTAACAGAGGTAATGAAAGGGTCAAGATTCTGGAGAAGGGTTGCTAATTGTATTCCGCTATTGTTAAATAATTCTAAGTGGAAGATTAGAGAAGGAGATATTTTTTTCTGGTATGACAAATGGAGGGATAATGGTCATACCACCCTTACTAAAAGTTAAAGAGTGTAGACTGTCGGATGGTTGGGATGTGGATCTTCTGGAGAACTTAGTTGGGCAAGAAAAGGTGAATGAGATTTTAGTCTCTTTATCTATGCCTAATTCTGGAAAAGATGTTTTGGTTTGGACTCTGACGAAGACAGGTATGTTCTCTACCAAATCTGCTTGGCATTGTATTCTTATCAAAGGTTCTCCTCTTGACTGGCTTGATTAGATTTGGCATAAAAGTCTTTCCCTAAAAATGTGTGGATGACTGATTGTGCCGTATTGGTATTCTCCTTGTTTCCAAATGTGATTGTTGTAATGTAGGCCATAATGAAAATATTAATCATGTGAATGTGCTCTTTGAGGGTGTTTTTCCTCACAAAGTATAGTACATTTTTGGCATTTAGTTTGGTATTCCTCTTGGCAGATCTTGGAAACAAAATTATGGGACTTGGTTTAGACGTGCTAGCTCTTCTTCTAAGGTGGGTTTTATAGTTAGCATCATTCCCAGCGTTGTTACTTGGCGTCTATGGAGGAGAAGATGCCTTGCTAGAATGGAAGGTATTCTGGAAACTCAAGAAGGTGTTGTTCATTCTATTTGTGGGTGGCTTGGTTCCCTTTGTCATGCAGCTAAGAATCCCATGTGTTTGTCTCACCGGGATGGCAAGATATTAGAGGCCTTGCGGATTAAACCAATTGTGCCAAAAACTCCTTGTTGCAAATTGGTTAAGTGGATTAAGCCACCGTCAGTATGGTACAAATTGAACATGGATGATAGTAGTCTTGGAAACCCTGGCACTTGTGGCATTGATGGAGTTATTCAAAATGATTCAGGTCATCTTGTCAAGGCTTATGCCTCTCCTATTAGTTACGGTTCCAACAACAAAGTGGAATTTTTGGCCCTCCTTCAAGGTTTGAGAGTTTGCAAATCTTTACATATTTCTAATGTGATAGTAGAAATGGATTCGATGGTGGTTATTTCTTGGTGGATGAAAGGGCGTTGTGGTGTGTGATATCTAGAGGATTTTTTGGAGGAACTTGTTGGGTTGGTTTGCACTATACATTATCATTTTCAACACATGTTTCGTGAAGGTAATATGATGGCAGATTGGTTAGCCAAGGAAGGGGCCTTAGGCACTAATTTGGTTTATTCTAATAATTGCACTTCGCCGAGGATTCTTCAAGGTTTGTTCCGTTTGGATTTCTTAGGCCTCCCATCTATAAGATGTTAATTTCTTTGGTATTTGTGGTTTTGTTTCCTTTGTCATTACATAAGATTGTCATAGATTGGTTTCTTGGTTGCAATCTTGATGGGTTTTTCCTATGGGCCATTTTTGTTACTACGGTATTCCTCCGCCATAATTGAGAGCATTATTAATAACTTTGGTAGGGGGTCACTATTGGACATGTGACTTCCTGCTCTTCTAAAAAACAAAATCATGCTAAGGGAGAGAATACTAGGTTTATAATGGATTCAAATAAGGGATAACACAACATGAGGTTGACTTTAGCAAAGAAGCTACAACTTTGAAACTTAGATCTGCATAATTTCAACAAGACTCTAGCCCAATAAATAAGGGTGAGTTAGATATAGAAACGGATTTCATGACTTGTCTCTCAATTTCTTTCAATTCACTAAAGGATTTAGATGATGAGAAATGATTATTGCAAACCATAGTTAGTGCTCACAAAGGGTATGAATCAAATTCTGATAGGTAATTGCAAGTTGTGAAGAAAAAGGAGAAAAAGAAAAAATATTTGTCCATGGTTTATGGGACTTTTTTACTAATTCTCAATGATTCCAAAAACTCTAGTGTGGAATATACATGTGACTGGGAATATTCCCACAGTTGGAAAACCGAAGAAATTGGCTAGGAAATGTCAACCTCAAATTATTTCCATATTTGAGCCATTCATTGCTTTTAGCAAAGTCAAAATGATAGCCAAGAATATGAATATGCAAAATGTGTTATAGAATGAAGATCAGCAAGGCAAGTTATGGGTTTTTTGGAAGGATGATATTAATTTCTCTCCTATTTCAATGCATCCACATGCCATGACTGGGGTTATTACTAGTGGTAACCTATCTATCATGACCCTATTTTGTATATGCTAGTTGTGGGTACCTTGACCGAATAAAGCTTTGGACTCAGCTGCAAAGAGTCTATGTGCTGAATCCAAACTGGATTAAAAGTGGTGATTTTAATACTATAAGAATCAATACTGGAAAGATAGGAGGAAGAGCGAAACCGCAAGTGGTTATGGATGATTTTAATACTTTTATTCATAATTGCCATATACTAGAACCTAATTTGGAAGGATCCAAATGCACCCGGTGTAATGGGCATGAGGGGCAAGCACAAATATGGGCCAAGTTGGATAGAACGCTAGTTTCTTACAATTTAATTGCAATTGTTCATCAGATATATACTTTTGTTCTAGCAAGGACTTGTTTAGACTATAGTCCCTTACTCGTTCAAGCCAAAGACGTAGAGTCGAGATATGGGCCCCCAATTTTAAGATTTATGTGGATGTGGTGCACTCACAAATACTTTGACCAACTTATACATGAGAACTAGAAGTAACCTATCTATGGGGGACGTCTCCTCAAATTTGCAGCTAAAGTAAAGTGATTGAAACCGATGCTCCGTACATGAAACAAAGAGATATTTGGCAGAGTCAATGTTCAAATTTAGAATGAGGAAGATGATATTATGGAAATAGAAGCTTAGTTGATGGTTAATCACAAGTATTACCTTGAAATGCAACTTATCTTAAGACAAAAGGAGCTTGAACAATATTTACTCCAAGAAGAAATATTACTCAAACAGAAATCCAGGGTTAAATGGCTTAAGGAAGGGGATTCGAATTCTAACTTTTTCCATGCCGTTTTAAAGCTTAAAAGAAATAGAGGGATGCTTAAGAAAATGAGATTGGAAGATGAAATAACTCTTAGCTCTACTTAGGAAATTCATAAGGGAGCAGTTAAGTTTTTGCAAGGTACATTAAGTATTGAAGGGGTGCAACATCTGGATGCATGACAAGACTTATGCCATGCAGTTATCACCAAAGAGGAAAATGATGCTCTTTGTAAAAGTCCAACTTTGGATGAAGTTAAAACAACTTTATATGATATTCCAAAAGATAGTTGTCTTGGACTGGACAACTTTGGATCTTGTTTTCTTATAAAATGCTGGGAGATTGTTAAAGAGGACCTAGTTGGAGCAGCTGCAAATGTTTCCAATGGGACTCCTCTTACTAAGTTCTATACTTCCACGTTCATTGTTATTATTCCCAAAGAGGAGAATCCATCGAATTTTTCTAAATTCAGGCCAATTAGTCTGTGCATAGTGATTTATAAAGTGTTTTCTAAGATTATGGTCAACAGACTAAATCCCCTTATTTCAAAAATTATCTCAAAAGAATAAGGAGCTTTCATTAGAGGGTGAATTAACATTCATGAAAATATCACACTTGCCCAGGAAATGCTTCAAAGCATTAACTCTAAGGTAAGTGGAGAAAATGTGATGATTAAGGTGGATATGACTAAAGCATACGATCTCCTTGAATAGAGCTTTCTCTTTGAAGTGTTAAAAGTGGGGCTTTTCTAATAAATGGAGACGACTGATAGAAAACAACATTAACATGCCATATTTATTTGTTTTAATGAATGGCACCAATAAAGGTTCCTTTCAATCATCACGGGGATTGAGACAAGGGAATCCATTATGTCCCTATCTTTTCATTATTGCTGAAGAAGTGCGAAGTCGTTTGCCTAACAAGAGTGCTACAAATGGAAAAATAATGGGCTACAAAACCCACAGAGGATGTCCTCATATTTCCAATCTTTTTTATGCTGATGACCTTATACTTTTTAAATGGCTCTAAAAATTCTTTGAAGATGTATAACTTTACACACATTGAAAGCATTTCTGTGCACAAGGTCAACCACATCAAATCTGGGATAAATTTTGCTAAAAAAGCTTCCAGAGCACGGAAAGTGATTAGGCTTTAGACTATCGGTTTTCATGAGGGTTGTTTCCCTTACTCATATTTGGGTGCTCCTATATGTCTAGGCTATATACGAGCCACTCATGTAGAATCCTTAATTCAAAAAGTGTTAAAGAAGTTGGCCTCGTGGAAAGGTGTGTTACTCTCACGGGATGGTAGACTTGTTTTATTAAAACATGTGTTGTCTAGTATTCCTACCTATACATATGTTAATTGTGCTTAATACACATCGTAGTGTCATACACAAGTTAAATTATATTTTTCTAGCCTTCTTGTGGGGCAATAAAGAGGGGAAGAAGAAAAAGAAATGGATGGCAAAGGATATTGTTTATCGACCTACAGATGAAGGTGGTCTTGGAATAAGGAAGTTGGAAGACATTGAGAAAGCTCTTTCTGTGAAATTTGTTTGTCAATTTTTTTTGGTAATTCTATTTGGTCTAATTTCTTTAGAGCCAAATATAAAGCTCACTATCACCCTTTCTCCCTGAATCATTTTTCTTATGAATCACACTTTTGGAAGGCCTTAAAACCATTGATCAAGTTAGTGATTAGAGGATCTGGATGGATCATAAATGAAGGTAAGATCTCATTTTGGTATGAAAATTGGTCATCTCTAGGGATTCTTGGTTAATTATTTAATGTTATGGATCCCTTTATGACTGTAGCTGGAGCTTTTTCTAATACGAGAGGTAGTTGGGAGAAAATTCAGGAGCTAGTGGGGAATCACATTTGTGAAGAGCTGAAGTCACAACATCTTCAACTTTCCTCTGGCTCAAATATTCTTATATAGAGAGTGGGGTAGAATGGAATTTTTTTTACCTCTTCAGCTTGGTATTATAATCATGAACCTAAGGACAAACCACCATGGGCCAAATGAATTTGGCATAGATATCTTCCAACTAAAATCTCTACGTTTACGTGGAAATGTATGTATAATGGTTTGCCTTTTGACCAGAATATAATGATGTTGCATATTTCTATGGCCTCTAAATGTGAATGTTGTAAAATGGTTGGTTGTGAATCTTTAAATCACTTGCTACTTCTGGGAGAGATTCTAGCCTTTGTTCGGAATTATTTTGAGGTAGCACTGGGTCTAAAATTTAGGCCAACTTGTACATGGGGTGGTAAAATTCATCAATGGATATTCGAGGCTCAGGCAGTTTCACAGATCAATGTAGTGATTAGTATTCTTTGTTCTTCAATGAGCTAGTACCTATGGTTATATAGATGCAGAGCTCATATGGAGGGGATTGTTGAAACAGCGGAGCAAGTGGTTTATAAAGTCAGGAATTTGTTGACTCAAAGTATCCATCATCAAATGCTCAGATGATGTGATTTTACAGCAACTAGGTGTAATGAAGATGCTTGTATAGAGAAAGAATATTCAGATTTTGAGGTGGATGCACCCAATACATGGTTTTGTGAAACCTAATGTAGATGAAAGCAGTCTTGGTAATCCAGGCAGAAGTAGAGGTGGTGGTATTCTTTGAGATGCAGATGGCAAAATGATCTTTGCTTTCGTCAGGTTCTATGGTATAAACTCCAACAATATTGTTGAGATTAGAGCCCTCTCAAATGGTCTTAGATTATGTGCTCAAATGAATATTACCCACATAGAGGTTGAATCTAATTCAAAACTAGTGGTTAATTGGTGGGAGAAAGATGGGCAAGTTTGTAACATCCCGCTCCTTTTTTCTCTCATAGTTACGAGCCTCGTTCTGCCTGTTGAGCCTCGATGGCTTGTTTCAAAAGATATTAAGTGATTTTTTAAAGAAAACCCAGTATTTTAAAACTTACGAATATTATAAATGTCCTAGAAATATTTACATGGGATATTTCCAGTGTTATCAAACCAAGCTTGATTTTAAATAAAAAAATTATAATATTTTTTAAGATCTTCAAAAATATTATAATTGTGAAAAATTATTTTATTTAAATGATTTTAGTCATTTAAAAATATTCTAATATTTAAATTATGTTGAAAACTCTAAATTAATTTAAATGGTTTTATTCTTTTCAAATAATTAACAAGACTTCATTATTTTATTAATTTTGAACGAATATTATTTTATGAACTTTAGTTTATAAAATAATATTCTATTTTAATTCCTCTCAGTATTTTAAGTTAAATAAGTATTTTAATTCCTTACCATTAAATCGTTTTGTAGACCAAGACAAAGAGCCTTGATTAAATACCTAAGCCCCTACCCTTTTCCCCTAACTTTTCCATTTTCCCTCTCTCTCACCTTTTCCCCCAGCTTGGATGGAAAGCCTCACTCTTCTCTCCATGGCTGTGCGTCTCCTTCTCTAGCCTGGTTCTTCCTCGTGCTGTCCATCCTCACCAACACCACCGGTGAGTCCAACCCCACCAATGGTGAGCCCCACGGCAACCCTCACTCTCTTATCCTCCCTCTTTTCAAAATGGGTAAGAAAACCCATTCCTCTTCCCTTGCGCTGTCGTACACGGCCAACGATGCCTTCGAGCACCACCAGCAACTCCACCTCCATGGCTTCCTTTTCCCCTAACTCTCTCCCTCTTCGTTGGACCAGCTTACTCATGCACACACACCATGCACGGGTTCTCCACCGTGCATTGCCGTATGTGGCAACCTAGGCCACCAACCACCTCTCAATGGCCTCCCTTATCATCGGTGGCCCCCCTCCACCAAACCTAGTCTCTCTCTCCCTCTCCATCACACACATGGACACAACCCATAAATGGGTCTTTGACCAGGTTTCACCACCATTGATGGCCCTAGCGCTGTCGTGCATAGGTTCTAGCCCCACCGAACATCTCCCCTGACCATCACAGCTCCTTCATGCCAACCAAGTCCTCCCTTTCCATTTCTCAGTTAGGCCACGCATGGCCTCCACCACCACCAACGCCACCGTGCCCCCACCATGTGCCACCTAGGCACCAGGACCAAACCTTTCTCCACTCAGATCCACTCCTGCAGCCACCTCTAATAGCCCAAATAGCCACCGTATGCGGTGTTAGCCGCCACGTACAACTCTTCTGACGCCACTGGCCATGCCGGACAACGAGTAATGCATGGGTTATCTCTTAGTAATGCTATAACTCTTTATCCCTCGTTATTTATGTTAAATATTAGTCGGTTAATTGTGGAGTTCGCTATGTAATAAAGTGTTGGGCGTAGTTGTGGGGTATGTTGTGTAGTGTTGTGGACTATACTGTGAAGTGTGGGTTTGAAGTGTGTGTTGTAGTAGTGATGTGGTGTGGCGTAGTGTGAAGGGAGTACATGTGATGCGTACTCCATGTAGTGCAATGATGCACCATGTGGTGTGTGTCGTAGTGATGTGCGGTCTAGTATGAATGAAAGAGAGTTCACATAGAGTATACTCTCTATGGTGTTGTGATGCACCAGATGGCGTGTCATGAAAGCTTTGATGGTGTAGTTGAGGAGCTTAGAGCATGTGAGTAGTGTCGGGAACTGTGGAACAGTGTCCTGAAATAGCTGTAATGTGGCCTGTAGTCCGAGGTGACAGGTGTCGCCTTGTAGTTGACTTATGGCTGAGAGTAGAAATGGCATAATAGTGTAAAAGTAGCACAACGGAAGCAAAATGGGGGAATGTCATGAAGTGAGATGGTTAAACAAGCTATAAGGCTTGTGATGGGTGAGGGGTTAGTGTAAGAATGATGTAGTAGGATGTGAGGTGATGTGACAAGGTCACGATGTAGCTTGAGATTAGTCTCGAGCTACGCAATGAGACTGAGGCATAGCATGAATGGGTCCTATCGTGTAAGTGTTGGGATAAACTTGTAAGGGGCTAGGAAGTAGGAAGGTCCTGCTGACCGGGTTTGAATAGAAGTTGTTATTAGAGTACGGAGCTTATTTATACAAATAGGCGTTCAACGGACTATAAGTTGATCTTAGGTGGTGAAGGGTAAGGTATATGTGCATCTAGTGAGACACGTGTACTGGACGGATTTACCATATATAACGGGTAATTTGTCTTAAGCATGGTTACATGATGTTTAAGCCTTAGAGTTGGCTTAAAGTCATGTGACATGCATGGATGGGAATGAGGATTGAGTATGGACTAGGATGCATGAAGATAGTAATGGGTATATTATCTAGGATTGAGATGCATGACCTAGTTGGCCTGAGTCATGCATCGAAATGTGGTTAATAGAAGAGTAAAACAAAGGTCTTAGTGTCTTAAGCCTAAGGTGAATCATGAAGGTTCACTTTAAAGGTTAAGACCTGAAAGTAGAATGCTGAATTTGGAAAAGGTGACCCAAATGGGTCCCAGAAAGAGGAAACATGGTAAGAAAGACATAGAAGACAGAGATAGTGATTGTAAATAGATCCCAAAGGTTTTAGCATAGTAAATTGCATGTAAGAACATGGGATGGAATGAGAATGTTCCCAGTGAAGTGTATTACTATTTCTAGTTTAGTTGCTTATGTACTAAGATAGAGAATAATGTTAAAGTTATGTGTATGCATGTAGGTTTCCATTTGACACGCACATGAATGGACTACATGAAATGAGTATGTCATGGAGTTCAAATAAGTATTATGTTCATATGCTTCTAGAGTTTTCTTAAGATATGAAAAGGAAAAAGAAATGCTTTTCCTTTACGATGCTTTATGAAATGAAATGGACGACACTTTACAAAAGAATGCTAAGTATAAGTTTTCAAGTATATGTATGGAACGATCCTCCTTAGCAGCCCATTTTTATGCATCCAAAGTATTAAGTGTATGCATGTGAAATAAAATGAAATGCGAGGCTGAAGTGTAATATCTGCTCCTTCTTTCTTCTTCTTTATGAGCCTCGATCCACGTGTCAGACTTCGGTCAACATGCCGAGCCTTGTTCCACGTGTCGAGTTTCGGTCTACGTGCTGAGTTTCGATCTACGTGCTGAGCCTTATCCCACGTGTTGTATCTCGATGGCGTGTTCTGAAAGTCATTATGCGGATTTCAAAGTAAGATAGATATTTTAATGCTTACGAATATTTTAAATATTATGAAAATATCTATAGAAAATATCTATAGAAGATATCTATAGAAAATATCTATAGAAGATATTTTCAGAAAATATCTATAGAAGATATTTTCAGTATTATTAGATAAGCTTGCTTTTAAAGTAACACAATTATAATATTTTAATGAGCTCTGAAAATATTATAATTGAGGATAATATCTTATATTAAATATTTTAGTTGTTTTAAAATATTAAGAGGTTTAACTTTACGTTGAAAACTCTTATTTAAATTAAATGGTTTTATTCTCTTTGAGTGATTAATGATACATTATCAATTTAGATAATGATGAAGAAATATTATTTTATAAACTTCAGTTTATAAGATAATATTCTATCTTAATTCCTCTCAGTGTTTTGTTTAAGTGTTTTATGCACTTTGATTAATTAATGATACTTTATCATTTTATATAATGATGAAGAAAATATTATTTTATAAACCTTAGTTTATAAAATAATATTCTTTCTTAATTTCTCTTAGTGTTTTATTAAAGTGTTTTATTTAAAATAAAACACTTACGCATTTTCAAATCAGTGTTTTAATTCATCGTTAGATCCTTTTGAGGATCCCGAAGCGTAGGACTGAGATTAAATACTCAGGCCCCTACCCTTTCCCTTCAGTCTTTTCTCTTTTTCCTTTTTTCTTCTTTCTCTTTTCTCTTTCCTCTCCTTCTCTTCGTGCTCGACGTGAGCCTTCCTCCATGTCCGTTCGGTTGAAGCTCCAGCCGGCGCCACCTCCGACCACCGTGCCTCACCTCCCACACCGGCGTGACCCTCTCTCACTGGCGACCACAACCTCACCGGTGGTGAGTTAAATCGGCAACCCATTCTCTCCCTTTTCTCTTCCAAAGAAATGGGTCTTCAACCCTTTTTCACCTCTTTGGACCACCATACACGGTTGAAACGGCCACCAAGCACCACCAATGGAACCACCATGTCAAGGGCTTCCTCCCCATGTCCTTCTTTCTCCCTAACTATCACTCTTTCTCCGATGGGTCTTCACACACACACGTTTGGTTGCACCGCCGTGCACCACCGTACACGGCCACCCATGGTGTTTCACCACCACCATCTTGTTCCTCTCATCACCACGAACTTCCCCAAGAAATTCTATGGCCAACGGACCTATGTGTAACTCTCACTCTCCCTCACTCTCCAAGGCCGAAAATGACTTCAAACGGCCGATCCGCTGCCGTGAGCCACCGTATGGCCACCACCTCGCCACCACAACTCCACCACATCTTCATCTACCTTTCCCTAGCTTTCCATGAAGTTTTATGGCTTTCATCCACCTCAAGCAAACTCCTAGCTTTCGGATTTACTGTTCACGACATGATGCCACCGTGCTCCGCCACCCTTGACCAGCACGAGGCCACCATGAGCCTTCCAAGGCCACGCCTAGCTTTTCTCAAGCTCAAACTACCACTTTATGTGGTGGACAGCCACCGTACGCGGTGTTACCGCCACGTATGCTCCTCCGACGCATGATCGTGACTAGCAGCGAGTGACGCACGGGTTATCCCGTCGATGGTATAACCCTCTATCTCTAGTTATTTACGTTTAAAGTAATTGATTGGTTGGATTGTAGACTGCGTAATTAGTAATTGTGGAGTTCGATGCGTAGTTGTGAAGTGAAATGTAGTTGTGAAGTGTTGGGCTTGAATTGTAGTATTGTGGATTGTACTATGAAGAGTGGACATGAGATGGATGCCGTAGTTGTGATATGGCATGATGTGTGAAGAGAGTACGCGTGGAGCGTATTCTGTGTAGTGCAGCGACGCGTTGTGTGACGTGTGTTGTAGTAATGTGTGGCGTAGAAGAAAGGGAGTGCACGTGGAGGGTACTCCGTGTTGTATGGCGATGCACCGTGTGATGTGCATCGTGATGATGAGTGTTGTAATGAAAGGAGTACGCGTGGCGCATACTCCGTGTCGCGTAGCGATGCACCGTGAGGCGTGTATCGTAGTGATGTTGTCATAGTGTGGATGGAAGAGAGTTCACGTGAATGTACTCTATACGAGGTCGTGATACACTGGATGGTGTGTCACGAAGGGTTGGATGACGTAGCAGAGAAGTGTGGAGTGTATGGTCTAGTGTCGGGAACTGTGTAACAGTATCCCAAAACAATGGTGACATAGCCTGTAGTCCGGGGTGACGAGATTTACCTTGTGGTTGACTATGGCTAAAGGTATATGGAAGTGGTGAAAAGGTATCAGAGAGTGCAACAGAAGCACAATGGGCCCCGTATTGTAACTCGAGATTCTGTCTTGAGTTGCATAATGTGACAGAGGCACATTTGTGGATGCAGTCCTCTTGTCAAGTGGCGGGAACTGTGTAACAGTGTCCCGAAGCAGTAGTGATGTGTCCTGTAGTCCAAGGTAACGGGTATTGCCTTGAGACTGACTTGTGACTAAGAGTATAAGGAAGTGATGGAGAAGTATCAAAGCGTGCAGCAGAAGCATGATGGGTATCGTGATGTGACTCGGGATTTATCTCGAATTACGTGATGTGACAGAGGTGCATTTATGGATGCAATCCTCTCCCATTAAGTGTTGGGATGAACTTATAAAGAGTCGGGAAGTAGGAAAAGTCCTATCGACCGGGTCTTAACAAGTTGGTATTGGAGTTTGGAGCTTGTTTATACAAGCAGGTGTTTATTGGAATTATAAGTTGCTCTTAGGTGATAAAAAGGGGATGAGATACATGTGTCTCTGGCAAGACAAGTGTATCAGACAGATTTATCATATGTAATGAGTAATCTGTCCTAATCATGGTTACATGGTATTTTAGCCAGAGAATTGGCTGACTTCATGTAGCCTAAATGGATGGAAATAAGGATGTAGCGTGGGCTAGGATACGTGAAAGTAGTGAAGAGTATATAGTTTAAGGTTGGGATGCATGGTTCTGTATGTCAGAATCATGTGTTGGATTGTGTAAATAGAAGAACGAGACAGAGATCTTAGTGTCTTAACCTAAGGTGAATCACAGAGGTTCACTTTAAGGAATAAGACCCCGAAAGTTTTAGCATAGTAAATAGTACGTAAGAGCCCAGGGATGGATAGAGAATGTTTCAAGCAAAGCATAGTTCTATTTTCTAGAATAGTTACTTATGCATTAGATAGATGATGACATAAAGTTATGTGTATGCATGTAGGTTGCCATCTGACACGCACATGAATGGACTGCATGAATTGAGTATGGCATGAAGTCCAGGTAAGTGTTACGTTCATACTCTTCTAGAGTTTTCTCTATAAAAATGAAGAATAAGACGAAAGCTTTTCTGTAAAAAGGAAAATAAAACGTAAGTTTTCAAGTATAAGTACGTAGCGGCCTTCCTTGGCAGCCCCTTTTTATGCACCCAAATTATGTACGTGTATGCATGTGAATGGATGCTATAAGTAGTACGTGTTGTATGTATATTTATGAAAGGAAACGAAATGAAGTTTTAAAAGATGTTAGAACTGTTAAGGATTGTAAGGTTTGACAAAGAAAGAAAATTATCTTTTCTAAAATAAAATAACTCTTTCTAAAATAACTTTAATGGAAAAGAAAGAAAATCAGTTTCCTCTTAAAGAAACTTCTCTTAAAGCAACTTTTAGGAAAAATAAAGAAAATTATGCTTTAAACGATACGAATAAAAAGGAAAGGACTGTAAAGAAATGAACGGATTGAATGTATGATGTATGAAAATACGTAATGGCCACATGGACTGGACTGGAAATGATATCAAAGAAATGGGCAGATTGCAATGCCGGGTAAGTAGAACTGGTAGTGCACCCAGTGCTGCACCCTGACTGAATGGATTCCCAACCTGCGGCCACGGGCGGAATCAGGTCCAAAAGACCGCTAACCCCAGCGCACGGGGCGTAACAATGTGCAACGGCCACATGAAAGTGATAAGAATGAACGAATGCATGTTAAGAATGGATGCATGTATGTATGTATGAATGAATGGACCGAATGCATGAATGTACGTAAGTAAGAAAAGATGATTTAATGAACGTATGTATGCATGAATGTACGTAGAAATATAAATGCATGAAAAGATTCTTTAAGTAACGAAGGCAGCGATGCGTGGGGAACTGTTTTAAAGAAGAAATCATGTTTTAAATAAAAACCCCACCTCGAAACGTTTTCAAACGAAAAGAAAGACGTATGCATGCTACGTAAGATATGTATGTATGGAATGATAACTACATGACTGAAAAACTATGTTATTATATTTTGACTGTATGAAGTAATGCTTACGAGTCATCGACTCATTTTAGTTTTTATGTGTGCCCTCCCAGGCACCAGATGAGCATGACAAGTCAGGACAGGCACAGCCCAAGGGGAAGAGCACTAAGTCCTAGGCAAGATGTTTCATATTAAAAGCTTTAATTATGAAATGTAATGTTTTCCGCTGAAAGCTTTAATTAAATAAAAATGAGATTTTATTTATGACATGGAGTCTTTTGTATCCTGGTATGTATGGAAAAGAAATTGAAAAGGAATCGTAATTCCCATCGGTTTTTATCAAAATCGATATGAAAAAGGACCCACCACAAGGACGGGCGTTACATGAAGCCTCCTTCTTTAAGCGATGCTTTAAATGACACAAAGAAAATGTGTTAAAATGTCTATGAACTGAGGTTTTAAAATGCACCTATGAAAGATGGTGTTTTAAATGATGTTATGAAAGGTGATGTTTACAGATGCCACAGAATGATGTTTTAAATGATGCTTATATCATGATTTCAAAGACTGCTTTTAAATGTCAAGGTTTAAGCTTATGCTTTTAAATGATGCTTAAGAATTGAATGGACTAAAAGAATGAATGAAAAGGATTGAAAGGATTGAATGAACGGAAGGACTAAATGCTTTAATGCATGAAAATACGTAACAGCCACATGAATGAATGAATTGCAATCTAAGTAGTACTGGTAGTGCACCTAGTGCTACACCCTGACGGAATGGATTCCTAACTCGTGGCTACGGACGAAATCAAGGTCCAAGTGACTACTAAACCTCACACACAGGGCGTAACAGTGTGCTACGGCCAATAAAAGTGATAAGAAAGAATGTATCCATGTTAAGAAAGAATGCATGTATGCCTAGACTCTTTAAAAAATGAAGGCAGAAGGCGTGAGGAAATGTTTTACGAAAGAAAATCCTTTTTCAAGAAAAACTCCGCCTCAAAATGTTTTAATGAATGAATGTCTTATGCATGATATGCATGGAGTGATGAATACATAACTGAAAACCTATGTTATGATATTTTAACTGTATGAAGATGGTTACGAGTCTTCAACTTATTTTAGTTTTTATGTGTGCCCAAGGGGAAGAGTATGGAAGCCTAGGCACAATGTTTTGTGCAAAAGATTTTTAATTATAAAATTTAATGTTTACTGCTATAACTCTCTTTAAATTAAGAATCATATTTTATTTTGTAAACATGGAGTTTGTCGTATCCTGGCATGGAAGGAAAAAATTTTAAACAAATGGTAATTCCCGTCTCTTTTCATAAAATTATTTTTTAAAGGATACACCACAAGGACGGGCATTACAAAGTTCCTTGGTGGAGTTAGAGGTACTAGAACGAGGCAAGATTGATTGCTTGATCGAGGGTGATGAAGTTACATCATACTTTTAGTGAAACAAATCATGTTGCCATCAATTAACCAAAATGGGCACCAATGACTGGTATGCTACTGGTTTTTCTTATCTTGATTTTTGGTGTAGGTATGTTATGCTATTTTGGTTTTGTATTTATTAGAATTTTGACTTTAATATTTGGTATAATGGTTTGTGGTTTTGTTTTGGGTCTTGTATGTTTTATACATAGGTTTGGGTTTTTCGATTATTTGTAACCCCCAAGTGTCCGGAGATAACTATGGTTTTCATCTGCCATAAGTGAAGGCTATAAATAAACTCGGGGTATCGTCTTCCTCTTTTTTTTTTTTTTTTTCGCAGAAAAGAAGATGAAGAAGAAGAGATTTCAGTTAGACCTCATTATTCACACTTACAAAATTTGTCCAAAATTTTTGAAATATTTTTAGTATTTTTTTTTTTTGACAGTGAAACAGTATTTCATTCATTCATATAACGGACAATTACAACTTCTGACTTGAAAAATACAAGCCAAATTATAACATTTACTCGCTCCCCAACCCACAAATTTCTTTGTAGTTGACATGGTCTTGCCCAATTCCTCCAAACTAAATCATCTAAGAGACAGCCCTCCAGACTAGCAGTGTGAGAGACAAACCTCTGTCTTAGACTATCGTCTAAGACAGCCCACACAACTCCCCCTCCCAAGGAGTGGAGTACAAAACTCTACGGACCCTAGGCCCTAGAGACTATGATTTCTGAATCTACCTAAAACAGACTAGATAAATGAAAATACATGAAAAAAATTCAAAAACCAAAAAAACATGGACTGACAAAAGGACACCTTGGGCCCGGCCCAAACAAAGGTTCAGCTATTTGCAAGTGGGAAGACCCGGCCCCTTAGGGTTTCATTTCTATCAATCTCGCCACCCCCTTCCTCTTTTTCCTTTTTTCTTCTGTTTGCTGCTGCCTACGCCCGAGCTCCATCCCGTTTCTCTGCATACCGTCGCCCACCACAAGCAAACTGTATCCACCACCTAAGGTTGAGTCGCAAGCCCACCCCTACATGCCGAGAAAACTCTAGCTCTGAAACGCTGCCACCACCGACAGCAGTAAGCGTTTTCAACCGTAAAACATCACCCTCGACTGTAGCCGAGAACCTCTAGCTCTAAAACGCTGCCACCACCAGCAGCGAGAAGCATTTTCAACCGTAAAAAACACTCTCGACTGCAGCCCAGCAACCTCTATTTCCCTAAGCAGAAACAGAGCATCATAGGTGGACCACGCCACTCACTTCGAGGATCTCCAGCTCCATCAACGCTGACACCCAGCCACCATTTCGGCGGCACAACAACAGAGTTATCTTTAAAATGAAGCCTTTGGAGAAGTGGACGTGAGCAAAAGTGCAACAGCCATGCAAATAGGTCCCTTGAGCCTCCATAACTGCAACCACCGAAGCCCTTATTCTCAAGCACCTAAACCAAAACAAAAACAAAATAAAAATTGGAGAAAAGCCGGTAAAGAACAAGGAAAAAAACAGGAAAGGTGGGAGGGAGGGAGGAGCCGAGGCTCCCACCTCCCTCGAGTTGGCTTTTCTGTTTTGGATTCTAGAGAGAAGTTAGAGCCTCTCTCTCTAGAAAACATTAGAAGAAAATGTGAGCCGAAATATTTTTAGTATTGATAACTAGGGGAAAATTACAAGTTTATTATTTAGTGTATAGATTGATTCGCCCCCCTATTTGCCTTATCTTGTCTTTCCTAGTTTCAACAATAATTATTGAGTTTTATAAATCATTACTATAATTAAGGCAAGGCTCCAAAAAAAAAATGGCAAATGATTTATCAAAAACAATTGATCTTCTAGATTGTATTGAGAAAGCGCGTAATTGTTTGACAAGTTTAATATGGATGTAATAAAAAGTTGGAGGTGCCTAACAAAACTAAAACCATAGATGCCATTATTCAACTGCACGTGAAGTTGAAATGTGAGAAAAAGAGACAGCGATCAATGGTAGTCAATTGCACGTGTAATATTCTTCACTTTGCGCCATTTCTCACCGAATAAGATGTTGCATGCGCGCCCCAAGAGTCAGATAAAGGACAAAAATGACTTCCTAGCTAGGGCTTTAAAACAAAAAAAACTCACGTTACTCTTTTCACTATTTTAAGTAAGAGATTTTGGCTTGTCCACACACACGTACGTATCTATCTAAATATATGCCCATCTCTCCGACACCTCTATCCACAACCAGAAAGGAATTATATATGCTCTTTTATTATCACTCAACCTTTTATATGCCTTATATCATGGCCAACATCTTTGCTAGCTAGCTTGCTTCTCTTTCTCTTCTTTTTATTATGGAAGATTAGGAGAGCCCAAGACCCTATTCTTCAGAGCACACTTCCATCAGAAGCTGGTGGAGCATGGCCCATGATTGGCCACCTCCACCTATTAGTAAGTTCAAAGCCTGCCCATATAACCTTGAGTAACATGGCAGACAAGTATGGACCAGTTTTCACCATCAGGTTGGGCATGCATAAAACCATAGTAGTTGGCAATTTAGAGATAACCAAAGAGTGTTTTACTAACAAAGACAAAGCCTTTGTCAATCGTCCAAAACTCGTGGTTGGAGAACTAATGGGCTATAACAATGTCGTACTCAGTTTGTGCCCTACTGGTCGCTATTACACCAAGTTCGAAGAATAACCACACTTGAATTCTTTTCAAGTCAATGGCTTGAGATGTTCAAACACATAGCAGAGTTAGAGGCAAACGTTGTGATGCCCTATATTTCGCTTGGGATCAGACAAACATCTAAAAAATTAGAACATGCTACACAAGGTTATATGTCCCCGTTCATGACATACAAAGATATATTAATGTTCCGAACTATTGAACCCAAGGTTTCAAGTTTTGTGTAATTATATATCTACACATGGGATTTTGATGATAACAAATGAATTTAAAGAATAAAAGAGTCTCAAACTCAAGTTGTCTACACAATGGAGTCAAGCACATCAAAGAAACAAGCATGAACAAGAAGAGAACAAGTTCACATTAAAGTCATAGAGTAATGTTGTAAATCTCTTAAAAATTTGAAATTAGGATTAAGGCTCAAAATTAATATTTTATCATAAAACATTAAAATACATTTTCTACGTGTGCATGAATATTTTAAAAATTAAATTTGAAAATTTTGAAAGATGATTGGTTGTCATCTTTCACATGTGCATTACATGATTAAAGGTTTGAACTTTGAAAATATTAAAGATAATTGATTGTCATCTTTCACATGTGCATGTTTTATTTGAATATTTTCAAAAGTGATTGATGCTTCTTTTATCATATGCAAAAAGTAAAAAGATTAGGTTTGAAATATTTGAAAAGTAAAGTGTGCTCCTTTTGTCATATGCCAAAAGTAAAAGATTATGTTTGAAGTTTTTGAAAAATGAATGATGTTGTCTTTGACAATTAAAAAAGAAGAACCTTTTATTTGAATTTTTTAAAAAAGTGAATGATGTTGTCTTTGACATATGAGTCTTTTTAAATTTCAAATATGCCTATAAATAGATCATTTGAAAGCTTCACATTTACAACACCAAGAGCATACAACATTCATCCAAAACTTTCATTCTTTCTTCTCTAAGCATTGAGCCTTAATCCTTGTTCATTTTGAAAGATATAGTTTGCGCTGTATTGTTCTTATTTCACTCATTGATGAGTGTTTTTTGATAACCTACCCATTATCAGCTCTTGTATCAGTAAAAAGGTGTGTATAACCCTTGTGCGTGTAGAAAGTGTTCTATACAGGGAATAGTTGAATCACCACATGTAAGGTGATTGCTAGTGTAGAGGGTGTTCTACACGGATCCTTTGTAGCGGTGTTGTTCAAAGGTGTAATAGGTCTCTATCTCCACCTGAAAGAGGTTGAATAGTGAATTTGAAAATCCTCAAGGGGTAGCTTGAGGTGAGGACATAGGTAGTGGAGCCAAACCTCGTTAATATACTGAGTTTGCTTCTCTCTTACCCTTACTCTTTATATTTATTGGTATTTCGTATTTTGTTTATATTTTATATTGTATATTTGATTTATAATTGTTATTTTTTTTAATACAACTCAATTCACCCCCCTCTTATGTTAGTCATTTGGGCAACAATTGGTATCAGAGTTAAGAGCTCTATTATAAGATTAACTATCTTTTGAATTAATAAGATCTTATGCCTAACATTGCAGCTTCATTTGGTAAAGGTCAATCTAGCAGTCGGCCTCCACTCTTTTGTGGAGACAATTACTCATTCTGGAAAATTAGAATGAGAATATTCCTTCAGGCTCAAGGTAGAGAAATCTGGAAATGCATTGTAAATGGACCTTATATTCCAACAAAAGTGGTTGATAGAGTAAAGGTCAAAAAGGAAGAAGAAGAGTTTGATCGTGAAGACGATAGATTTTATACTTTGAATTTAACTCCTATGAATTTATTATTTAATGCTCTCAATGGAAATGAGTTTAATAGAATAATGACTTGCACAACGGCAAAAGAAATTTGGGATAACTTGGAAGTTACTTGTGAAAGAACTTCGCAAGTCAAGGAATAAAAAATTTATATTCTTACTCATGAATATGAAATGTTTAAGATGATTGATGATGAATCTATTTCTAGTATGCACACACGTTTTACTAACATCATAAATAGCTTGACAGCTCTTGGCAAAATTTATTTCAAGGTGGAGATAGTAAGAAAAATTCTCAACTCTCTATCAAAATGCTGGAATCAAAAGTGACAGCTATTCTTGAAGTTAGGGACCTCAAGAAGCTCGAAGTGAATGAACTCATTGGGTCACTTATCACCCATGAGTACACATTGAAAAGAGGAGAAGAAGAAGGAAAGCCAAATAAGAGTTTGGCACTTAAAGCTGTTCCTCATGAAAGTGAAAGTGATGAAGATGAGGAAAATGACAACAAAAGATGAAGAAGTTGCGATAATAACAAGAAGAATTCATATGTTCTTAAAGAAAAATAAAATTCCTCCGAGGAAATCTTTCAAAAAGTTTTCTAAAAAAGATTCAGGTAAAAATAATACTTTAATTTGTTATAAATGCAATAAACCTGATGATATCAAGCCAGATTGTCCTCTGCTAAAGAAAGATCGAAACAAGGGTAAGAAAGCAATTAAAACTATATGGGATGATGATTCAAGTACATAGCTCAGATAGTGAAGCAAGCAATGGAGAATCAACAAATCTTTGTCTTATGGCTAAAAATGACATTGAGGTAACAAATCTTGATAATATTGAAAATCCTTCATATGAAGAATTGTAAAATATTTTAGAAGAGGTATATGAGGAACTTGAAAAATTGGGTATCAAGTATACTGCTTTGAAAAAGAAAAATTCTTTTTTAACAAATGAAATTGATATTTTAAGAAAAAAAATCATCGTTTTGAAAGATGAAAATCTTGAGTTGAAGAAGAAGAAAACTGATTTAGAAAATATTGTTGAAAACTTTACGAATGGAAAAAGAAATTTTGAAAAACTTCTTGGTAATCAAAGATATGTTTTTGACAAGGCAGACTTTGGATATATGTCAAAATAAAAATACAAACCATATAAAAGTTTCTTTGATAATCCTTCTAATTCAAAGTCCAATATTTAAAATTCTTTTCATAAAAATAATTTTGTCAAAAAAATATATTATTATAATCACTCAAGTTCTTCATATATGCTACATGCTATTTGCAATTTTTGTAATAGAAATGGTCATAATTATCATGCTTGTCCTATTAGAAGAAAGCATACAATGACTATTAGGGGCATATGGGTACCCAACAATCTTGTTTTTTCTAATACTAATAAATAAAGGACCCAGAGAACTTGGGTATCAAGAAAAATCATTTTAATTGTTTTTATAGGTATGCATGAAGTCCTCCACAAGCAAAAACAAATGGTTTTTAGATAGTAGATGTTCAAGACACATGACGAGAAACAAGACTAAGTTCTTTGATCCTAAATCTAAAAAAGAAGGACACGTGACATTTGGAGACAACTCGAAAGGGAAGATCGTGGAAATAAGTAAAATTGGTAATGAATCTTTTCTCATAATTGAATATGTTCTACTCGTTGAAGGTCTAAAACATAATCTTTTGAGCATAAGTCAATTATGTGATAAAGGATTTATAGTTATTTTTAAAATGGATAAGTGCATTTTTTTTTATGATCATGATTGTAATATTTGTTTTATTGCTTTTAGAAATAACAATGTTTATACAATCGATTTTGACGAAATTACCTAACAAGATTCTATTTGTTTTTCAGCTCAAAATGAAACTAGTTGGTTATAGCATAGAAGACTAGGTCATGCCAACATGGAACTTATTTCCAAACTTTCAAAAAATGATCTTGTGAGAGGTTTACCAAAAAAAAAAAATTTTTTAACGACAAAATTTGTGATGCATGCCAATTTGGTAAACAAACAAAAACTTCTTTTAAAACCGAGAAACATATTTCCACTACTAGACTATTGCAACTGATACACATGGATCTTTTTGGACCAAATAGAGTTGCAAGTTTAGGAGGAAAACATTACACATTTGTTATTGTTGATGATTTCTCTAGATATACTTGGGTCATCTTTCTTCCTCATAAAGATAAGGCACATAATGCCTTTACCAAGTTATGTAAGAGAATTCAAAATGAAAAGGGCTATACTATTTCAAGTATCCGAAGTGATAGGGCAAAAGAGTTTGTTAATAAAAATATTGAAACATTTTGTGATGAAAATGGTTTTGTGCGTAATTTTTCTGCTCCTTGAACTTCTCAACAAAATGGGATAGTAGAGAGGAAAAATATATCTCTTTAAGAGATGGCAAGAACCATGCTCAATGAGAACAACTTGCCTAGTTATTTTTGGGCCGAAGCGGTAAGTACTGCATGTTATGTTATAAATAGAGTTATGCTAGGGTCTAAGTTAGATAAAACCCCCTATGAGCTTTGGAATGAGAAAAAAGCCTAACATTGGTTACTTTCATGTATTTGGATGCAAATGTTTTATTTTAAATGACAGGGATAATTTAAGCAAGTTTGATGCAAATCTGATGAATGTATCTTTCTCGACTATTCTACTAATAGTAAAGCTTATAGAGTATTCAATAAAAAGACTTTGACTATACAAGAATCTATGCATGTAGTATTTGATGAATCTAATTCTCCACTCTCCAAGAAATCTATTGATGAAGAAACAGGAGGTATAAATAACATGGAAAATCTCAATCTCAATAAAGAGAACACAATAAAGAAAGTTCGACATGGAACCATCAGGAAAGATCGTCAAAATTTAATACAAGATGTAACCAAACAGTGAAAATTTGTGAAAGATCATCCAGTAGAACAAATTTTGAGAGAACCTTCACGAGGTGTAAGTACTCGATCATCTCTTAGAAATATTTGCAATGATACTGCTTTTCTATCTCAGATTGAACCCAAAAATATTGATGAAGCACTTCTTGATGAATCTTAGATTCTAGCTATGCAAGAAGAGTTGAATCAATTTGAAAGAAATGATGTTTGGACACTTATTCCTAGACCCAAAAATCATACTATTATTGGAACAAAATGGGTTTTTAGAAACAAAAAAGATGAGTCCAGAATCATTACTAGGAATAAAGCTCGACTTGTAGCCCAATGTTTCAATCAAGAAGAAGGAATCGATTATGATGAGACATATGCACCAGTCACAAGATTAGAAGCTATTCGAATACTACTTGCATATGCTTGTTATAAAGATTTCAAACTTTTTTAAATGGATGTTAAAAGTGCTTTCTTAAATGGTTTTATAAATGAAGATATATATGTTGAGCAACCTCCAGGTTTTGAAAATCATATTTCCCAAAATCATGTTTTCAAACTCACAAAAGCACTATATGGACTCAAACAAACTCCTAGAGCTTGGTACGAGAGACTCAGTAGTTTCTTGATTGAAAAATGTTTTTCAAGAGGAAAAATTGACACAACATTTTTCATTAAATATGAAAATGATGATATTATTTTTATTCAGATTTATATTGATGATATAATATTCGGTGCTACTAATGAAAATATGTGCCAAGCTTTTGCTAAGACTATGCAGGAAGTATTTGAAATGAGCATGATGGGAGAACTTACATTCTTTCTTGGATTGCAAATTAAGCAAGCAAAAAGTGGGACATTCATCAATCAATCAAAAATATATTAAGGAATTGCTGAAGAAGTTTGGGATGGAAGATGCTATGGAAATTGGAACACTAATGAGCCCATCAACTAAACTTGATAAAGATGAAACCGGTAAGCCAATTGACTCGAAGGTATATCGAGGTATGATTGGTAACTTATTATATTTGACAGCTAGTAGACCAGATATTATGTTTAGTGTGTACTTGTGTGCACGCTTTCAATCATCTCCAAAAGAATCACACTTAATTGTAGTTAAGCACAATCTTAGATATCTTAGTGGTACAATTAACCTAGGGTTATGGTATCCTAAGCACACATCTTTTGATCTAATCAGCTACACAGATGCTGATTATGCTAGTTTTAAAATAGATTGAAAAAGCACTAGTGGAGCATGTCATTTCTTAGGTCAGGCACTAGTTTCCTGGTTTAGTAAAAAAATAAAATTCTGTTGCACTATCTACTACTGAGGCAGAATATGTTACTGTGGGTAGTTATTGTGCTCAAGTTCTTTACATGAAGCAACAACTTGAAGATTTTAAACTCATGTATAATCACATTCCAATCAAATGTGATAATACAAGTGCTATAAATCTTTCAAATAACCCGATACAACATTCTAGAACTAAGCATATTGAAATAAGATATTATTTTCTTCGAGATTATGTGCAGAAAGGTGATATAGTACTAGAGTTCATAAACACACACGATTAGTTAGTAGATATTTTTACAAAACCTTTACCAGAAGATAGATTATGTATGATTAGAAGAGAAATATGTATGATGCATGCTATGAATATCTCTTAAAAGACAGACCAGAGTCAATAAAAATATAAAGAGAGATTTTTTAAATACTTTTTCATAAACTTGAGATTCTTAGCCTCATGTTTGAGACACTCATTCTCTTCATACAATACCATGTCATTTTTATCCATGGGAACTGGCAAGCAGAATGAAGAATCTAATAGAGATTTCAACTGTTTATTCTTTTGCTGAATGATTCCTTCCCTTGTGTGAGACTCTTGAACAATTCGTTGAAGTATAATAATTTGTTCTTTGAGTTTTTCAACTTTATGACTTCTGACTTGTAGCTGCTGAGAAAAAGCAACAATAGAGGAAGACTAGCGAGTTCTGAGACTCACCAAGTCATAGATAGCATCGGAGCCTGACTTGTTAGCCAAATTATTATTTTCTTGCTGCAACATGGCACCAATGGAAGCTGCAGAAAGGACAGGAGGTTAAGGTGTAGAATACCTCATGGATGGATCTAGAGAAATGTTAGAAGAATGAGCCATTGAGAAAAGAATTGAAAGCTTAAAGTGAGAATATTGAAAGAATGCAGATGAGTTATAGAGATAAGAAGAAAATTTGATGCAGATTGTATGAACTTTAAAACTGATTTTATAGATATAGCATAAAGAACAAGACAAGCTATCATCCAAGTCAAGGATCAATATGAGTTTTTTTACCGATCAGTGAAAATGACATTTTTTTTAGAAACTCGGAGCCCTCAATCTCATTTGTCAACAACATCAGGCGATTTTTTTTCAAATCTCCAGCCACACTTGTCTGGTCACGAACGGATCCATTTTTCAACTATCTATAGTTTCTACTAACACACTGTTTTCTTCAGTCTATTTACTTGCTGCGAATCCTTTTTAATGATGCCAAAAGGGGGAGAAGTGTTAGACGAGAACGTTAACATTATTTGAATTGCTAAACTTGTTATATATGTTTGGAATTATATTTAAACTTTTGCTTGAAAAACTAACGCACATTCTTAGGAGGAGCTTAAGTATTAATACATGTTTCAGGTTCTATCAAGTATTTGTCATCATCAAAAAGGGGGAGATTGTTGAACCCAAGGTTTCAAGTTTTGTGTAATTATATATCTACACATGGATTTTGATGATAACAAATGAATTCAAAAAATAAAAGAGTCTCAAACTCAAGTTGTCTACTGATTGAGCTGAAATATTGTATATTTTAGCTATTTAAAACCAATGTATTTTAAATTCATCATGACATTATTATTGGTTTTAAATGAAAAAAATGGTTAAAGTGAATAAATCAAAGTTGTGATTTTAATTGATTAAAAGCATGAATTTATGCTTGAATTCTACCAACTATTGATTACTGCTCCTAAATCCAATGGTCATGGGAATTTTGGGAGCTCTGATCCTGAGCTTAATTAAATTCTTCGTGACGTTATCATTGATTTTAGATGGAAAAATAATTAATAAGAATAAATACGAGTTGTGATTTTTAAAGAAAAAAATAAAATCCGTTTGTTTGATGAGAAAAGGTGGAAAGAAAGAAAAGGAACACTTCTTCTACAATCTACTCAAAGATATATTTTTTTGTCTCCATTTTTTTAATATGTTTCCTCCAGCAGCTACCGCACTTAGAGATTTACCATGAAGTTGTACTCACAAGGATCTTGTTTATTCTATTGTGAAAATGACTAGATCTCTCGAAGATGATGGCATGGGACTATGGGATCTTTGATAATACAACAACATTGTTTTCAGAAAATTCTGGTTGCACATCCAAATAGCAGCACACGGCAAATGGAACATGGATGCAGAAAATATGTTGCCAAAATTGGGAGAACATATGATAAAAGATGAAGCAGAACACAGCACTCAACCGATCGGAATTGAAGTGGAATAGTTGTATTCAATGCATGTGAAGATTGGAGAATAATCAAGAGGCAAGTGGAAGACAAGTGGGGCTATGGGGTGAGTGGAAGAATGAGTGGAAAAGGAATAAAGGAGTGGAAAGTGGAGTGTGCGAGATGAAGGAGTGAAAGGTGTGCTTGATGTGAATTATATATATATATATATATATATATAATGATGGACGACAATTCAAGGTGGAACAAAAGAAAAGTGAAGGTGAAAGGTGGGGGACAAGGAGAAGAATCTGAATAGCCGAGTGATAGAGAAGAGAGTAATGAGTGGAGTTTAGTCAAGAGAGGGGCGGCTGAAGCAAGAAGCAGCAGCACGGAATCTTTCAGAAATGTTTTTGAGGGAGAGTAATACCGGTTGGAGATTAGCTGTGATTAAAGAAAAGGGCATTCTTTTTTTTCGGCGGGATTGGAAAGCTGCTGCAGCAAGAAAGAAAATCACAATGCAACCACATTACACATGCAATGAACACAGCAACACACGGCTATAAAAGGAAAGAATGAAATGAAGAGGAGGGGATTTTTAGGAGCAGTAGCTTAGTTTAAAGTTTCTTTTCTTTTTGTTGAAACGATGGAAGTTGTTTCCAGGGGGAGTTTTTAGTTTTATGTTTTCGAGTAGCAGGAGTGGGGGTAGGAGCTTGAAGTACTCTCTCGGGCAGTAGCTTAGTGGGGCCTTTCTTATTTTGTTTTGGTTGGGACTTCCACTTGAGCTGGAGTGAGACCAGCTGGGGGGATTCGGACAGTAGCTTAGTTTAGTTTTGTTTTTGTTATACTTTTCATTTCGGACTTAGGAGTTTTAGGGGAGTTGAACTTGTTGTTTTTCTTTTTATTCTCATTCGGACAGCATAGGAAGGTTGTTTATTTTCTGTTTTCTTTGTTTTCTCATTCGGACTAGTTGTTTACTTGTTCAGTTGTTTACTTGTTAAGTTGTTTACTTGTTTGTTTGGTGGTAATTGTTTTAGGAGTTCAGTTGCTTTATTTTTCTGTTTAGAAGCAATGGCACGGAAGTTTTCATTTAGTGTATTGTTTTCTTGTTTTATTTTCTGTTTAGAATCTAGTAGTAGCATCACGTAAAGTTTTAGTTTTTGTTTACTTGTTTCACTTTCATTTTTTGTTTACTTGTTTACTTGTTTTACTTCTCATATTTAGTTTTTATTCTTTCGGTTGTAGCATTGAGCTTTCTTTTTCCGTTCTCTCGTTTGTGTTCGTTGTTTGGAGTTTGCAAGTTTATTTTTCTTCATGCACTTTTATTTTTCCTTTCACCTTTAATTTCTGTCTATTTAAATTACTGTCATTTATTTTTCCTTGCACCTTTAATTCCTCTATTTAAATTAATGTCATTTATTTTTCTTGCTCCTTTAAATTTCAGTCTATTAATTTCAGCAATTTTAATTTACTTTCTTGCATTTTAATTCCTTACATTTCATCGCTACACTTAAATCCAACAAACAAACATGAATCTGGTTCACGACCAGTAAATTTTGATTTTCATTGCACTTTTCCATCCATTGTACATATCATCCTCTTATTTTCTCTTTGTGAAGTTTTTCACATTTTTCAACAAGTTTAATTTTAAGTAACCTTTCCCTGTGGATTCGATCCTGTAAGATACTACAACGCCTGTATACTTGCAGGTAAAACTGCACTAGATTTTTGATTCATTAATTTGAGTCAAAGTTTAGTCACAACAAGTTTTTGGCGCCGTTGCCGGGGAAAGTAGTCTAACTTGAATTTAAACTTGTTATTTTATTTTTTTTACTCATCTCATTTGCATCAACCACTCATCTCCACCATATACGATCGATGTATCATAACATGCCAGTATTTCAAGGAGGTTGGTCTGAGCCAATCCAATCAACTAGCTGGGTCAATCAAGCACAAAATCAGCCCTTCTCCAACACATATAATCCGGGGTGGAATAATCACCCAAATTTCTCATGGAGAAATGATCAGCCTGGTTGGTCCCCACCTCCTCAGCACCAGTATCTGCCATATCAAAATCCTCAGAGCTATCCTTATGTAGCTCATCCTGGATTTCAACCTCATGTACCTGCACAGCCTCCACATAATGAAACCCTTGAGGAAACATTACAGGCTTTTATGCAGGGACAAGCTCAGACAATGCAGGCCATTGCTGAGCTGAGAAGTTCTATCAGCGACTTGAACTCTGCAATAGATGCTCAAGAAAAGGGAGACGTTGTTGAAACAGCAGAAGCTGCTCTTACCTTGAGAAGTGGGAAGGAAGTTCCCCGACCTGAAATGACAATAGACACAGAGGTAATAGCTCCTACGCCTAAAGATGCAGCAGTGACGGATGAAGCTGAAAAAGAACCAGAGGTGGCGAGACCAGAACTGAAAAAGCCTGTGAGTGCGGATGCTGAAACGAGTAAGGGATACCAACCTGTGGTACCCTATCCTCAAAGATTGGCAGCTGGCAAAAGTGGAGTTGTGAAACTTACCTTTGGGAACGTGGCACTTAAATTGAACGTTTTCAACACTTGCAAGATGCCGGCACATTTTGATAACACAAGTGGTTTGAATATTCTTCTCTACCATTTCAAGGGACTGAGAGAACACCTTATGAATGGTCCACTCAAAATAAACGTCGGTTTCTCTCCGAGCTGAGAAAACAGTTTCAAAAATTTTGCAAATCCCGATGGAGTGGGCTGTACATTGTAAATCCCAGGGAAGTGTCTTGATTTGTTTTTCCTCCTTTACAGTTTTCTTTATTTGCTTTGTTTTTTTTTTATTTGTTTGTTTGCTTTGATTTTATGTTGATTGTTTGTTTTGCTTGTTGAGATCTGTGCACTTTGTTTTCTTTCGTTCGATTCAATAAGAACTATGTCTCTCACTAGTTGGGGGGTGTGGATTAAATAAAACGGTGCGTTAGTAGACACTGTAGATAGTTTAATAAAAAAAAAAAAAAAAAAAAAAATAATAGTTGGATCCGTCCCGTGATCCGACAAGTGTGACTGTAGATAGTTGAAAAGAATAATAATCCGTCCGTGATCTGACAAGTGGCTGGAGATTTGAAAGTTAAAAGAATAGTTGGATCCGTCCGTGATCTGACAAGAGTGTCTGGAGATTTGAAATCACCTGATGTTGTTGAAAAATGGGATTTGAGGCTCCGAGTTGTCATTTCACCGAAATCAGATTACTTTTTGACTGGGATGATAACTCGTCTGTTCTTTGCGCTACCTCTATAAAATCAATCCTGAACTTCATCAAATCCGCATCAAGTTTTCATTCTCATCTCCATAAACTCATCTGCATTCTTCCAACTTTCTCATTTTTAAGTTTCTAGTCTTCTGTCAATGGCTCATTCCTCAAGCATCCCTCTAGATCAATCCATGAGACCTTCTGCATCCCAACCGCCTGTTCTTTCTGCAACCACCATAAGTGCCGTGCTGCAACTAGAAAACAATAGTATGGCTAATAGGTCGGACCAAGATGCTATCTACGACCTGGTGAGTCTTGGGACTCGCTATTCATCCTCCATTGTGGCTTTTTCCCAAATGGTACAAGCCAAAAACAATGAGTTTGAAAGGCTGAAAGAACAAATCGTTGTACTTCAACGAATTGCACAAGAGGCTCACATAAGGGAAGGAATCGAACGACAGAAGAATAGACATTTGAAATCTCTTTTAGATTCTTCATTCCGCTTGCCAGCCCCCATGGCTAAGGATGACCTGATGCTGTATGAAGAGCATGAGCGTCTCAAACTTGAGGCTAAAAACCTCAAGTTTATGTAAAAAAAAAAAAAAAAAATTTCTTACTTGTTTTGTATTTTGTTTATTTTGTTTATTTTGTATTTTGTTTTGTATTTTGTTTATTTTGTTTTGTATTTTGTTTATTTTGTTTTGTGTTGTTTTGTTTTTCCTTCTGTTGTTTTCTGTTATGTTTTTAACTTTGACAGAAATCTACTCCTTTTGTGCACTCGAATAGCTCAAGTGAATTTGTTTCCTCTCTGTTTAATCATTTTCAATATCTGTTTAATCGAATATTCATTGCTGAACATTGAGGACAATGTCACATTTAGTTGGGGGGAGAGTTTTCTGTTGAAAATGTGTTTTAAAAAAAAAAAAAAAAATTTAATTAAAAAAAAAATTAATAAATAAATAAATAAATAATTAAAAAATAAAAAATAAAAATAAAAATAAAAAAATTTGTGAGGTGCACGATTAACACACACTTCTGGCATTTTTTGTGAAATTTGAGTATCTTGGTGGAGTAGTTGAGCGGAATTATTTTGTGAAGATTTATTTTCAACCTTAAACATAGAACATGACTTATGATGCATCATATTTTGTTGAGGAGTGATTTGAAACACCGGGATGCGATATTTACAAAAATGAGAATTAGTATAATTTATATAGAATGAAGGGCAAGTTTTGAAAGAACATTTTGCACATGCTTACACTTGTAGTGTTCCTCATTAATGTTCATTGATTTAAAACAGGAGAAGTAAACTGCAGGACTACCGAGCCTTATATAAAAAATAAAAAAAATAAAAAAAAAAAGGAAAAGAAAAGAAAAGAAAAAGAAAAGAAAAAAAAAATCGTGTAAGTTTTCCTAAATAAAGGGTTAGAAACAGTTACCCAAAACTTTGGGGGTTGAATGATCAACCTTTAAACAGAGTTGGCGTGAAAACTGCTAGTCCCTTAGGCTTTGAGGTAGTTAGAATCAATAATGATTAATCTTAAGGTTGAAAAATCCTATGATAAATCATGTTTATTAGTGAGGAACATACAGAAGTTTAGCCACACACACATATCCGAGTTCTGATACATTTGCCCCAATTCTATGTGAACAATTGTTGAGACTTTCCTTGTGAATACAACTCCTGGTGTTGAGTAGTCATGAATCAATTTTTTGTGAGAATTCAGAATTATGTTTGAATGTTTTTGTTTGAATTTCGAGCTTTATGCAATGTTCATCTCAATTAATTTTCACTATTTTGCTCAAGGATTAGCAAAATGCTAGTTGGGGGGTGTGATTGAGCTGAAATATTGTATATTTTAGCTATTTAAAACCAATGTATTTTAAATTCATCATGACATTATTATTGGTTTTAAATGAAAAAAATGGTTAAAGTGAATAAATCAAAGTTGTGATTTTAATTGATTAAAAGCATGAATTTATGCTTGAATTCTACCAACTATTGATTACTGCTCCTAAATCCAATGGTCATGGGAATTTTGGGAGCTCTGATCCTGAGCTTAATTAAATTCTTCGTGACGTTATCATTGATTTTAGATGGAAAAATAATTAATAAGAATAAATACGAGTTGTGATTTTTAAAGAAAAAAATAAAATCCATTTGTTTGATGAGAAAAGGTGGAAAGAAAGAAAAGGAACACTTCTTCTACAATCTACTCAAAGATATATTTTTTTGTCTCCATTTTTTTAATATGTTTCCTCCAGCAGCTACCGCACTTAGAGATTTACCATGAAGTTGTACTCACAAGGATCTTGTTTATTCTATTGTGAAAATGACTAGATCTCTCGAAGATGATGGCATGGGACTATGGGATCTTTGATAATACAACAACATTGTTTTCAGAAAATTCTGGTTGCACATCCAAATAGCAGCACACGGCAAATGGAACATGGATGCAGAAAATATGTTGCCAAAATTGGGAGAACATATGATAAAAGATGAAGCAGAACACAGCACTCAACCGATCGGAATTGAAGTGGAATAGTTGTATTCAATGCATGTGAAGATTGGAGAATAATCAAGAGGCAAGTGGAAGACAAGTGGGGCTATGGGGTGAGTGGAAGAATGAGTGGAAAAGGAATAAAGGAGTGGAAAGTGGAGTGTGCGAGATGAAGGAGTGAAAGGTGTGCTTGATGTGAATTATATATATATATATATAATGATGGACGACAATTCAAGGTGGAACAAAAGAAAAGTGAAGGTGAAAGGTGGGGGACAAGGAGAAGAATCTGAATAGCCGAGTGATAGAGAAGAGAGTAATGAGTGGAGTTTAGTCAAGAGAGGGGCGGCTGAAGCAAGAAGCAGCAGCACGGAATCTTTCAGAAATGTTTTTGAGGGAGAGTAATACCGGTTGGAGATTAGCTGTGATTAAAGAAAAGGGCATTCTTTTTTTTCGGCGGGATTGGAAAGCTGCTGCAGCAAGAAAGAAAATCACAATGCAACCACATTACACATGCAATGAACACAGCAACACACGGCTATAAAAGGAAAGAATGAAATGAAGAGGAGGGGATTTTTAGGAGCAGTAGCTTAGTTTAAAGTTTCTTTTCTTTTTGTTGAAACGATGGAAGTTGTTTCCAGGGGGAGTTTTTAGTTTTATGTTTTCGAGTAGCAGGAGTGGGGGTAGGAGCTTGAAGTACTCTCTCGGGCAGTAGCTTAGTGGGGCCTTTCTTATTTTGTTTTGGTTGGGACTTCCACTTGAGCTGGAGTGAGACCAGCTGGGGGGATTCGGACAGTAGCTTAGTTTAGTTTTGTTTTTGTTATACTTTTCATTTCGGACTTAGGAGTTTTAGGGGAGTTGAACTTGTTGTTTTTCTTTTTATTCTCATTCGGACAGCATAGGAAGGTTGTTTATTTTCTGTTTTCTTTGTTTTCTCATTCGGACTAGTTGTTTACTTGTTCAGTTGTTTACTTGTTAAGTTGTTTACTTGTTTGTTTGGTGGTAATTGTTTTAGGAGTTCAGTTGCTTTATTTTTCTGTTTAGAAGCAATGGCACGGAAGTTTTCATTTAGTGTATTGTTTTCTTGTTTTATTTTCTGTTTAGAATCTAGTAGTAGCATCACGTAAAGTTTTAGTTTTTGTTTACTTGTTTCACTTTCATTTTTTGTTTACTTGTTTACTTGTTTTACTTCTCATATTTAGTTTTTATTCTTTCGGTTGTAGCATTGAGCTTTCTTTTTCCGTTCTCTCGTTTGTGTTCGTTGTTTGGAGTTTGCAAGTTTATTTTTCTTCATGCACTTTTATTTTTCCTTTCACCTTTAATTTCTGTCTATTTAAATTACTGTCATTTATTTTTCCTTGCACCTTTAATTCCTCTATTTAAATTAATGTCATTTATTTTTCTTGCTCCTTTAAATTTCAGTCTATTAATTTCAGCAATTTTAATTTACTTTCTTGCATTTTAATTCCTTACATTTCATCGCTACACTTAAATCCAACAAACAAACATGAATCTGGTTCACGACCAGTAAATTTTGATTTTCATTGCACTTTTCCATCCATTGTACATATCATCCTCTTATTTTCTCTTTGTGAAGTTTTTCACATTTTTCAACAAGTTTAATTTTAAGTAACCTTTCCCTGAGGAGACGATCTAGGAATTTATTCCTAATTATTACACGACATCCTCCTGCACTTGGGATAGCATTAGTGCTACTCATTTTTGAGTGAGTCATCTACACAATGGAGTTAAGCACATCAAAGAAACAAGCATGAGCAAGAAGAGAACAAGTTCACATTAAAGTCATAGAGTAATGTTGTAAATCTCTTAAAAATTTGAAATTAGAATTAAGGCTCAAAATTAATATTTTATCATAGAGCAGTAAAATACATTTTCCATGTGTGCATGAATATTTTGAAAATTAAATTTGAAAATTTTGAAAGATAATTGATTATCATCTTTCACATGTGCATTACATGATTAAAGGTTTGAATTTTGAAAATATTAAAGATGATTGATTGTCATCTTTCACATGTGCATGTTTTATTTGAATATTTTCAAAAGTAATTGATGTTTCTTTTGTCATATGCAAAAAGTAAAAGGATTAGATTTGAAATATTTGAAAAGTAAAGTGTGCTCCTTTTGTCATATACCAAAAGTAAAAGATTATGTTTGAAGTTTTTGAAAAATGAATGATGTTGTCTTTGACAATTAAAAAAGAAGACCTTTTATTTGAATTTTTTGAAAAAGTTAATGATGTTGTATTTGACATGTGAGTCTTTTTAAATTTCAAATATGCCTATAAATAGATCATTTGAGAGCTTCACATTTACAACACCAAGAGCATACAACATTCATTCAAAACTTTCATTCTCTCTTCTCTAAGCATTGAGCCTTAATCCTTGTTCATTTTTAGAGATATAGTTTGCGCTGTATTGTTTTTATTTCACTCATTGAGGAGTGTTTTTTGATAACGTACCCACTCTCAGCTCTTGTATCAGTAAAAATGTGTGTTTAACCCTTGTGCGTGTAGAAAGTGTTCTATACAGGGAATAGTTGAATCACCACGTGTAAGGTGATTGCAAGTGTAGAGGGTGTTCTACACGGATCCTTTGTAGTGGTATTGTTCAAAGGTGTAATAGGTTTCTATCTCCACCTGAAGGAGGTTGAATACTGAATTTGGAAATTCTCAAGGGGTAGCTTGAGGCGAGGACGTAAGCAGTGGGGCCGAACCTCGTTAACATAGTGAGTTTGCTTCTCTCTTACCCTTACTCCTTATATTTATTATTATTTCATATTTTGTTTATATTTTATATTGTATATTTGATTTATAATTGTTATTTTTTTTAATACAACTCAATTCACCTTCCTCTTGTGTTAGTCATCTGGGCAACACGAACATATATTATGCAAAAATCATAGTGGATAATTTTTATGAGCAACACTATACACCAAATTAATAATATGCCAAATACTTAAAACATGATCTATGTATACTAACAAGATAAGCATCTATGATTATATTACATGTCTTAGAAGACTATAATCTCAAAAGCATGGGAGACCGAACTCCATAATTACAAAACTAAAAATATAACTACTTGGCTAGTTCATCGAGTAACTTGCATAACTCGACCAACGATGGCATAATATTGTACAAAAATCTAGCTAAGGAGGCCACGAGCTCTGCGTCACGCTACCCTTGCCTAATCGACCTCCTCCAATTAGTCAGGCTCATTCCCTCTCTTCGACTTGACACATCTCCTACCATTCAAAGGGAGTGGTAGTTGAGACTATAATGGTGAGACTTGAGTACAAATTTTAGCAAGTTAACATAGAATTTCAACATAGGTTAATGATGCATGCATGACAGTAAAGGGATGAATGCAAAATCAAAGTCATAAACAAGCATAAAATAACTTGACATGTAATATGGTATAAACTGACATAACTTGAATTGAAACGTGAATTGAACTTGAAACTTGACATGACATGAATTTGATTTGAATAACATGAACTTGAACTGAAATATGGACTGAACATGAACTTGAAACATGACTAAAAGTGAACTTAAAACATAGTATGAATGTGAAATACATGAACTTGGAATCTTGTTCAATAAGTTTGATAAATAAAAGTAGGTGCTAAACCGGTTCTCTTGAGCCGTGTGTCCTTGTCGATTACTCCATAACAACACAAGTATCTATACCTGGTGTGAGTGTGTTAACATATGTGCTAGTTCACAAGTATCTATACCTGGTGTGTACACACATATGGTACGTTCCAGTTCATAGGTACCTGCACCTGCTGTGGACACATGTACTGTATGTATCCTATGTCAGGTATCTACACCAGCCCACACCTACACAAGTATGTATAACATGAATTTGAAATGTTACACCATCGGAGTAAGTGCTTGCTGTGCTTCGGTGACATGTTAATTAGGTCTCATTCACAGTTTTTTGATCTTTACCTTGTCAACCCATAGAATTTCACACTAGTTTAGACACTCCAATGTAAACAAAGGAGTTCCACTAGGATATTACGTCATCTTAGCACTTAGAGTTATAATAGACGTATATAGACTTAACATGACTTGAAAGGCAATTCCCGAGATACACAAACTATACTCGAGATGAAACGTGAAATGAAATGAAAGGACAAAAGCCTTGATGTAATGTAAAAAGACATGAACATGAGTGTATAATATAATATGTAATAGACAATATTTCATAACATAGCATAAAATATAACAGACAATATTTCATAACATGGCATAACATATAATACACAACATTTCGTAATATGACATAATGTATAATAGAAAATATTATGTGACATGACATACGTGTAATAGATAGCATTACTTAACATGACATAGTTGTAACAAATAGAAATACATGACAGAATAAATTATATAACATATAAGTGTTTCGTGACAAAATATAATATGTATAACATATAAACATGTAGTGATATGGCATATATGATAATATATATATACACACATAAATTGTAGTTTTCTTACCCATCACACATACACAATAATCTGACAGTAAGTTAAGAGCTAACTTATAGGGATTGCCGTGTTACTAGGATTAAGCACGAAACTCAAAAAATTGAAAGTAGGAATTCTAAAAGTTAGAAATTTTATCAAACAATTAGAAATATGAAATTGCTAACCTAGAGTAAAATTACCGTTTTACCATCTACATATAGAAAAATGACCATTTTACCCTCTGCATGTGGGAAAATGATCATTTTATCCATAATTTAAGGATTTCACATTCTAACTCAAAAAGTATCAAAATTTACATTAATTTTGTCTTAAACTCAAATATCAACTACTATCATCAAACAAATTTATCAAAGCCATTGGAGTAAGAATAGACCACAAAAGATCCAAATTTTCTTAAAACAAAAACTACTTTTCCCCTTCCAGTTTCTCATTTTAGGTTTAAGTAAATCTTTCATCAAAAGCTTTAATCATGCAACTAGTCTCCAAAAACCATTCATATAAACATGTTGAAGAAACACTCCATAAAAATTCTAGACCAAGATTTGTCCATTAGCTTGGTCAAAAACTCCACAATACAACACACTTTACAAATTATCACCCAGGATAACCTTTTCATTGTTAAAACAATTGTTAATTGAACAAATGATCAAGAAATCAAACAAAAAAGGTACTCACAAAAACTAGACTAAAAAATGAACAACATTTATGCTAGAATCATTGTGAAAAAATATATACAATGGTTCACAAAATGTCATGAAAAAATGTTCAGAAAACTACTCGAGAGAGCTTCTAACTGTTCTCTCCAAGAATGGGAACGAGAAGTGGTGAAGTTAGTGGAAGGGTACCTTGCACGCATATTAGATTTATGAAAAGTGAAGTATAGGCTTGAGTGACACCTTGATAGATGGTGATTATGTCACAAAAAGGTGCAAATGGTGAGGGGGAGTGAGGTGGATCTTCCTCTCACATCAGGTGATTATTTTAGGCTGCCAAGAGCAAAGGTTGGTCTAGCATGGGTAGGAGAAAACTTCCTTCAAAATTTTTGCCAAGGTGGCAAAAATTCATGTGCCTTAATAGGCCCTTAAAAAGCGGGCTTCATTTGGGGTTTAAAGAGGGTTTGGTTAGGGTTTAACATGCTATCAAGTCCAAATCTAATTTTTCTTGACCCAATCAAAATTTAAAAGATTAAAATGTTAGATAATGATACCATAATATGAATTTGAGAAATTAATAGCATGTTGAAATGATTTAATCAAGTGATTAAATATAACACTAGAAATCAGATCAAATAGGGTTTGGAGGACAACTTTAGGGTTTGGCGAAATCATTTAGGGTTTTGATTTTCAACCAAGCTGTTGAGATTTAAGTTGAATTCCAACTATTTAGGATTTCACTAGGGTTGAAACTCTCTTTGATTCAGCATAATTTGGATGGTTGGATGGAAAATGGTTATGCTTAGGTGGCATGATTCACATATTTATTCCTTCAAAATCCATCTCATGGTTCCTCTTGGTGTCAAGTCTCCAATACTATTCATCAATTGTTGCTAAAATCTTGCCAAATGTCCAAATAAAACATTTCTGATCTAATTTGGACATTCCACACTGTAATTTTAAAAATACTGCACTTGGCGCTATTATTAAGATTACTATTCACTCTTGGAAAGTAAAAAATAAACTTTGCACTGTAAAATTCTAAATATTCAGACAACGCGTTTACAATCTTAAAGTGCCTCAAAATAAACAAATGTATTTTCGAACAAGCATTTCGTCTGAAAACTGAAAATGAGATTATTGTGCCATAACATCCTAAATAATCAACTGAGTCTAATGCCAAAAACTATATCAAATTTTGATACTTCTAATTATTTCAAATAAATAAAACTACGCTTCTGGCACTATAGTGAGTGGTAACATTGACTATGTTGACAGACTAAAACCTACACGATTGGTCGATTCACAAAAATTTATAGGGCTCTCATGAGGTTCCTTAAGCGTATAAAAATTCCATCATTGAATTTTAAGCGGACTGTTACAAACATATCTATAAAAGAAACATATCAACTCTTGGTTAATAACAACAAGCTCATTTGGTGGAGATGAAGAGATGGTTTGGCAACATCACGCTAAACACTATATTTAGGATGGTTGTAGGGAACCAATTTGCTTGGGCCGCCACTAAAGATAAGGCCGAAGAAAATGATCTCTGCTGCCGGAAAGCATTGATAGATTTCATGGTGTTCACCACAGAAGTTGTGGTGTCAGATGCACTTCCATAGCTAAGGTGGTCGGACTTGGGTGGGGACTAGAGGGCCATGGAGAAAATCGCAAGAGAAATGGATCATGTGTTTATAGGTTTCCTAGAAAAACATAAACAAACAAAGCTCTCAAGTGAGGTGAAGAATAGACACCAAGATTTTATGGATGTGTTGCTATCCTTTGTCACAAATCATAACGATGATATTTCCAGTTTTGATGCTGATACGATCACCAAAGCTACTTGCCTAGTACGTTCATTATTTATATTTTTGTTAACCAAAATAATTAATCAATTATCCACTAGTATCTAGTAGAATAGGCATTGGTAACATCATATATAGAAAAATGACCCCACAAATAGAAACTAACAACAGGATAAGTAATTGCTTTAACATTTGAAAGTGTGATTTCTTCTGTCTCCTAAGTATTTCAGTGGATTGAGACCTTTGTATGTTTCAAGCAGTAGTTTATTACGATTCAAGTTTCTTGTGAACTATTTACAAACACTAGTCTATGATCTCAAGCTGCATATATGTACAAACATACTTCCCAATACTCGATACTCACTCACTCGACGATGGTCTTAAAGGGATATTCTAATCGATCTCTAACCTTGCCACTTTTGTAGACTCTTATCTTAGCTATCACAGATACAACATTTGTGACCTTGAAATGGGCTCTCTCTCTACTTCTTAACAACTGGGAGGTTCTAGAGAAAGTCCAACACGAATAGACCTCCAGGTTGGCAAGGAAAGGCAAGTGAAGGATTCAAATATGAAAGACCTAGTCTATCTTCAAGTTGTCATCAAACAAACTGTAAAGGCAAAAATTGGCTAGGATTAGATGAGTAAATGATAAGACTTATCTTATCATATTATTTAGTATTGTTGGATGAATGTAAAAATAAGTATTGATTTGTATCTAAACAATATTGAGTCTATCTAGAAGTTTTAGGAGTTGTTTAGATAAGTTCCCGAAGTCAAAATCGAGTTCTGATAGTTTTGCACTTATCCAGAAGACATCTAAACAGAGTTTAGTCTATAATAGAAGAAGTTATCATGAAATGTTAGCTGTCCGTCGGGACGCATTTTTTCATCTGTTGCTAACCGTCAGCAGAGTCCTATTGCGACTAGAACTCTTTCCAGAATTTCTATTTAAAGGGTTTCGATTTTGTATCTTTTTAAGGACTTTGAGCCACGAATTTTAGAGAGAATATTCTGAGCATTTATGAGAGAAAATTCACTTGAGAATTTTCATGGGATTTTTCATATCTTCTTGAGTGTGATCGTGCTTTGAGGATAAAGCAACATCGATTGGATTTCAGCCTCTAGAGTTCCAGAAGGGAAGTCAACATTTGAAGATCGCCAGAGGTTTTGGCTGCTACTGTGGTAGAAGACAAAACGGATCGTTTGTCTAGGCAAGTAAGAGAGTCGAATTGCAAAAGTTTTGTAATTGATTATTGCTTGTAATTGTTCTTGAAATAATAAGATTGACTTTCCTGGGTTTGGCTACCCCGTAGGGTTTTACCTTTAAAGAGTTCTTTAAAGGGTTTCCCTTCGTAACCAATTGTTGTGTCTTGCAAGTTTGATTATTTATTTTAAAGTATTTGATTCGTTTCATAATCTTGATAAGTGAGGTCTAACTTTTTCATTCAAGGAAATTGGAAGACAATTTCATGGTTTTACAGGGGTACGTTGGGAATTTCAATTGGCATCAGAGCGTGGTTCACTCTTTCGAGTGTGATCCATGCCCCTGCAATATATCATCATTGACTGCCCCACCACACTTCAATGGTGAAAATTATGCATATTGGAAAGTATGCATGCGAGCCTTTCTCAAAGCATTGGATGAGCGAGTGTGGTACTTGGTTGTACGAGGATGGATCAGACTAGAAACAAATATTGATGATTGGACGAAAGAAGAAATCACCAATTGTAATTAGAATAGCAAGGGGCTGAATGCTATATTCATGGCTGTATCTCCAGAAGAATTTAAGAGAATCTCCATGTGTGAGATTGCAAAAGAGGCATGGGATATCCTAGAGGTTACACATGAGGAACAAAAATTGTGAAGAACTCAAAATTACAATTGCTAACTTCTAAATTTGAAGAGATTAAAATGCTGGAAGAAGAAAGTTTTAATGACTTTTATGCTAAACTGAATGATATTGTGAATTCCAGGTTTAATCTTGGAGAAAAGGTGGAACATTCAAGAGTTGTAAGGAAAATTCTAAGGTCTTTACCTGAAAGATTTTGTCCCAAAGTTACTGCAATTGAAGAAAGTAAAGATCTGGATGCAATAAAGGTGGAAGAATTGGTAGGTTCTTTGCAAACATATGAATCTTCACTTCCTCAAACAAGAAAAGGTAAGTCCATTGCTTTAAAGACTATAGAAGAAAATTATAAAAATGTTTCTGATAAAGAAAGTCTAAATGATGAAGAGATTGCTTTACTTGCTAGAAAATTCAGAAAATTCATGTTTAATAAAGAAAATGGTAAACAAAAACGAGGAAAAATTATTTTTGTTAAGAAAAATGAATCTGAAAATTGGAAGAAAGAAAAAACTGAGAAAAAGGATAAAGTTCAGTGTCATAAATGTTCTGGGTATGGTCATATAAGAATTGAGTGTCCAAACTTCAAGAAAAACAAAGGGAAAGCGTTGAATGTCACACTTAGCGATATTTCAGATTCTGAAAGTTCAAACTCATCTTCTGATGATGAAAAATATTTTATGGCTTTCTCTACTATTGTGAATGATTTTCCTGAAATTACACTGACAAAATCTGAAAGTAGTTGTGATTACAGTGATTCAAATGTATCAATTGTTGATATTGGTCAAGAACTGAGTTTACAGGAGGCTTACAATGATGTGTGTGAAGAAATGATCAAATTAAAGAAACTCAACAAGAAGCTGTATAAGAAGTTCACTGATATGGAGAGTGAGAAAAACAACATATCTGAAACTTTAAAAATTTATGAGAGTGAAATAGCCAGATTAAAGAATCAAAATATTGCACTAGAAAAGGAATTAGAAAAGATTGAAGAAAAAACAGCAACACAAAAATTAGAAGAAATGTTGAGTTTTCAAAAAAAGAGTAGTGACAGCACTGGCCTAGGGTACATGACTTCTAAAGGGAAAGAAAAATTGGTCTCATCATCAGCTGCCACAACCTCCAAAGGTATTGTTTTTGTTAAAGGAAGTCAAGGTAAGAGTTTTCAAAATCATGTTGAACTTAAGCCAGTTTATTCAAAAAATCTGCATGGTAAATTTGTCCCTACATGTCATAAGTGTGGAGTAGTAGGTCATATAAGACCACATTGTTTTAACATGAATCAAGTGTAGAAATTTGAAGGAAAAAGAAAAGGGAAGAGCCTACAGACTCAAGTTGATGACATGAGTCAACAAATCAATTTCATAAATCTTAAGCTTGAGGAACTAGCAGATATTTGCCTTCAAAACAAAGAAAAACACAAGTCAAAACTCAAGACAAAATGGGCGAGAAAGAAAGATGCAGTATGTCTTGTTGCTCACACAGCACTTAGATCAATGGAAGATTATCTGTGGTACCTGGACAGCGGCTGTTCGAGGCACATGTCTGAAGACAAAAACTTATTCAAGAAAATTGAAACATCTCATGGAGGCACTGTGACCTTTGGAGATGGGAGTAAGGCTGTCATATAAAGGAAAGGGAGTGTTGAAATACCAGGACTACCTGTGTTGCATGATGTTTTATTTGTTAAAGGTTTGAAAGCTAATTTACTCAGCATTAATCAGTTTTGTGACAATAATTTTTCTGTGCAGTTTTCAAAAGATGCATGCAACTTATATGATAAAGGTGGAGAATGGGTCTTAAAAGGTACTAGAACCTCAGACAATTATTATGGAATTTCTCCAAAACCATTGGAGAAATGTCATATAGTCACACTTGATGAAGCTGAATTATGGCATCAACACCTTGGGCATATTAATTTTAAAAATTTATCAAAAATCTCAAAAAGAAAAGTTATTGATGGACTGCCCAAGGTAATAAATGTGAAGAAAATAGTGTGTGGAGCATGCCAAGAAGGAAAGCAAACTAGAGCTCAACACAAGAAGATTTCTCATATTCTTACCTCTCGGCCTCTTGAGCTATTGCATATGGATTTGATGGGTCCAACACAAATTGAGAGTCTTGGAGGAAAGAAGTATATCATGGTGATTGTAGATGACTTTTCAAGATTCACATGGATAATGCTCTTAAGAGAAAAATCTGAAGCTTTTGATCTTGCCAGAAAGCTATTCAAGAAACTACAAACAGAGAAGGAAGTTTCTATCTCTAGAATATGCAGTGATCACGGTCGAGAATTTGAGAATACTAATTTTACTTCTTTTTGTGATGAACAGGGAATACATCAAGAATTTTCTGCACCTATCACTCTAAAATGGAGTGGTGGAAAGGAAAAATAGAGCAATTCAAGAAATGACACGAACAATGTTAAGCAACAAGAAGATAGCTTTATAATTTTGGGGAGAAGCTATGAATACAACAAATCATATCTTGAATCGAGTGGTTCTAAGACCCGATACCAATCAAACACCTTACGGTTTGTGGAAAAATAAAAGGCCTATGGTAAAGTATTTCAGAATTTTGGTAGCAAATGTTATATTCTGAGAGACAGAGAAAAAAATTATAAATTTGAAGGCAAAAGTTATGAGGGATTGCTTTTTTGGCTATTCCTCCAATAGTAAGGCTTATAGAGTTTACAACTTACGTACACAATCTGTTATGGAATCAATTAACATAGTTATGGATGACATTTCAGCTGAAACTACCATGAAAGAGCTTGAAAATATGAAGGAACTGGGGTAGACCAGTGGAGAAGACTCACAAGTGCAAAATGAGGAAGATCATGTAAGGGAGACATCACGAAATCCACAAAACAAAGAACCTTCTTAAAGAATCACTCAAAATCATCCTAAAGAAAACATTCTCAGTGAGCTAGATGAAGGTATGAGGCTTAGAAGAAGAGTACTAAATCAGATTTCTTTTGCATGTTATTTGTCACAGGTTGAACCCAAGAAAGTCGAGGAAGCATTAAATGCTGAAAGTTGGGTCAACGTCATGCATGAAGAACTCCATCAATTCACTAGAAATGATGTATGGGAGTTGGTTCCTAGACCAAAAAATTATAACATCATTGGGACTAAGTGGATCTTTAAGAACAAATCCGATGAGCATGGTACTATTGTGAGAAATAAAGCAAGGCTGGTTGCACAAGGTTACACACAAGTAGAAGGGATTGATTTTAATGAAACATTTACTCCTGTGGCCCGGCTAGAATCTGTCCGCATTCTACTGGCACTCGCTTGTCATCTAGACTGCAAATTATATCAAATGGATGTCAAGAGTGGCTTCTTAAATGGAGTGTTATAAGAAGAGGTATATGTTGAACAACCGAAAGGATTTATTAATCATCTCTACCCTGAATATGTTTATAGGTTGAAGAAGGCGCTGTATGGACTAAAATAAGTACCTCGAGCTTGGTATGAAAGGTTAACAGCTTACTTACTTGATCATGACTTTGTCAGAGGACAAGCTGATAGGACTTTGTTCATAAGAAGATCAGGTAAACAACTCTTAATTACTCAAATATATGTTGATGATATAGTTTTTGGAGCAACACTCGAATCTCTTGCCTATAACTTTGCAAATGAAATGAAATCTGAGTTTGAGATGAGTATGATTGGTGAGTTAAATTTTTTCTTGGGTATTCAAGTAAAACAATGTAAAGAAGGAATATTCATATCACAATCTAAATATGCAAGAGATCTTGTGAAAAAATTTGGAATGGAAGGAAAAAACAATGCTCGCACTCTCATGAGCACTTCAGTAAAAATCAGCAATGATTCTATAGGTAAAAATATTGATCCCACTGTTTATAGAAGCATGATAGGAAGTCTATTATATATTACAGCAAGTAGACTTGACATAGCTTTCAGTGTTGGTGTGTGTGCTAGATTTCAAGTTAATCCTAAAGAATCCCATCTTACTGCAGTAAAAAGAATCATAAAATACCTTAATGCAACTGTTGATTATGGGATATGGTACTCAAAAGACACTAATCTTACACTTGTTGGCTATCCGGATGCTGATTGGGCTGGGAATGCTGATGATAGGAAGAGTACTACGGGTGGATGTTTTTATATTGGTGGAAATCTTGTAGCTTGGATGAGTAAAAAGCAAAATTCTATTTCCTTATCTACTGTTGAAGCTGAATACATAGCTGCAGGGAGTTGTTGTACTAAGCTTTTATGGATGAAAAAAATGCTTGATGATTATGGTTTTTCTCAAGATACTATGACAATATATTGTGATAATTCAAGTGCTATTAAGTATTTCCAAAAATCCTGTTTGGCACTCTCGAACCAAGCACATTGATATTAGACATCATTTTATAAGAGACTTGGTTGAGTCTAAAATAATATCGTTGGAACATGTGTCTACTGAACATCAATTGGCTGACTTGTTTACTAAACCTTTAGATAGACTTAGGTTTGAGTTTTTAAGAAAAGCCATTGGTATGATACCAAGTGAGAGGTTTTCTATCATACTAGTTTTAGGATATTTTCTTCCAGATTTTTTTTATTTGATGCACAAATGTTTCTGTTTTTTTTTTAAAAAAAAACAAATATATAATAAAAAAATATAAAAAACTGGGTTGTTTGTTTTCTTTTAAGGTACATGTTTGACACATCAAAGTTTGAGCATGTACGAAATTGCTTTAAAAATTTTCTAATCTTATGTATTGCTCTTCTTTGTGCAATTCTCTTTAAGTATACTAACCCTATAGGTCAACTTGGCAAAGTTCATTTATAATGCACTGTGAGGAACCTATATGTAAGCATCCTATAATTAATATGTTTCTTTTTAGATACTCATCAAAGGGGGAGTTCATACCTTGAATTGACTAATACTAGTTAAACCTAGTATATATATAAAGAGCTCTCTTCTTGCCAAACACAGAGAGTGATCCATATAGAAAAAGTCGGTGTTAATTCATTGTGGAAAAAGACAAACACCCTACACGGATCTACCACCTTGAGTTATTATAGAAAAAATCATTGCTCTAATCATTATGGAAAAAGATGGGCAACCAACATGAACAAAGGGGGTGTACAAACTAGTGTTTAGAGGAGATGCTCATGTATCTAGGCCCTAGCATAAAGTTTGACTTTTAAGGTCAAGCAACAAACTCTTAAGAGCATCTATCAAAAGTAATCTTTCATTGAACAAAGGTCTCAAAGATATATTAAAAAAAAAGGGAAGCAATACGAGAAAAAAAAAGGGGGGAGTTCATAACGTGCTATGGTATAAGTATACTCACTCACACACTCACATGAACTTTGACATTGCTGATTCTATGAGGAATGAACATCGAAAAGGGACTGTTGCAAACATGAGTGTGCTAAGGATTATTGATTTTTTTTGTAAATTCTGTCTTGATTAAACTAAGGTGTTTATAGGCATGTTATCTTTTTTTTTTTTTTTTGTCACCTTCCTTCTTATTAAAAAAAAAAAACATTGAATAAAAAAATATAGAGCTTTTTTTTTTTTTTCATATCTATGTTTTTGTTGTTGTTCCCTTAATAAAAAAAAAAATTAAAAATAATTTTTTTTTTTCAGTATGTTAAATAGTGTATCGGGTGCTTGTATTTCTAAGTATAGAAGTCCCAATGGGACTCTTTGGTCCAGCACGTGCACCGGGGGGGGGGGGGGGTCTTCTTTTAAAACCTTTTAGCATACCTCTTGCCCTTTTTCTCCTGCACTCAGCCCCGACCCTCATAACCTCCCCTTTACCCATTTTCACAGCATCTTGATTCCTCCACACAAGTCTCCATACACGGTGCTCCTTTTACTCTCATTCCTCCTCATTCCATCTTCAAGGTAAGTATTCTTGGCTCCTCTGTTTTTTTTTTTTTTTCTCTTCTCTTCTTCTCTCAGTTTCGGCATTTTGAGTGGAGTATTTGTGGAGGGTTTTGTTTTTATTGAAACCTTGGTTGTTTGGTTGAGCTGCACTACTAGTAAATGGGTTGTTTGTGTTGATTCTATCCACTCTATACATGTATTGAGGACAAAGCTTCATTGCACATGGACTCTCTGTTTTCGTTCTCCACGGGTGCACACCAAGTGTTTGTGTTATTTCCTGACTCATCTCCGTTTTGTTTTGTGCAATTGTTAGGACGTTTTTTTTCTTATCTATCATAGTAAGGTTTTATGCATATATAGTTTTTGTTTTGTTCTCAACATTATGTTTATAAAAAATAAAATAAAATTAATATAATGGTTATAAAGAAAAATTCATATGTTTTTTTTTTTTAATCTCAATCTATTCTTACCTTCTAAAAAGTCTGATTTTTTTTTTTTCTCTAAACTTGATTATTGTACTGCTTCAGATGAGATTCAAAGAAAGGGCAAAGCTCAAAAAGATCACTCCTCCTGTACCATCTGAGCACTCCTCAAGTGAGGATGTACCCTTACCTGAACCAATGCAGTTAGGAGACACTTCAGCTCCTCCCCCATCTCCATCTCCATTTGTGCCTATGCCCACAGAAGCACCTCCTGATTACTTCACATCCATTGAAGTCGAGAATGCATATGGGAATACCTTCTCCAAGAGACCCATATTGGGTGAACGGGAGGTAAGCATAAATGACTTCCCTATGAATGACTTCCAAATTATTCGCCGTATATTCATTGAAAGAGGATGGGAGAAGCCCACTCATGCCTTTCCTACACCTTGCGTCGAGGTTGCCCAGGAATTTTATTCAAATATCGCTCACTTCAATTTAGATGATCATAGCATCATCTCTACTGTTCGAGGGATTCAAATTGAGGTATCTCCTACTATTCTCCGAAGTCTATTTATTCTTCCTAAGGTGGAATCCCCTCTATACCCATATAAGGGCATGGGAGCTCCAACAAAGACTGCGATGCGCAATCTATTTGTTGGTCCCACTGGCCCCAAATGGACCGCCAAAACACACAGACTGCCTCTTCACAATATGCTCCCTTAGTATAAGCTCCTGGCCAAAATAGTATTGACCAATCTCTGGCCTATTAGTCGTCACACAAAAATTTCTCTAGAGAGAGCTTATTTTATGTATGCTCTTGCTACTGGTGTGTCTATTGATTTTCCATGAAATGTCATTGATATTATTCATCGTTCACATGTGGAAAAAGAGTTAAATCTCCCGTTTGGAAGTCTAATTACTAAATTGGCCATGCTTGTGAAAGTTCCACTTCAAGCAAATGAACCTACCATGAAGCTGCCAGGGCCTATTTCAGCCTTAACCGTGGTTAAATCAGAGCTTGTGATCACTAAGAAGTGCCCCCTAACTACTGAGTCAGCACCTTCTCCATCTAAACCTTCCATCCCCATCTCTCAAGTTCTTGAGCAAATCTCTTTGTTATCTCAGAAGATTGATGGCTTCACAGCTAAGTGGGAGGCAAATCAGTCCAAATTGGAGCAACAATTAGCTGCAGTACGCTCTGATTGTGTACAGGCAAATGATCGACTGGTTCAACTTTCATTGGATGTGCAACACATTATGGCAAATGTAACTGATTCTGACGATGAAATATAGAACTCCATGGCTGATTGTTGACAAAAAGGGGGAGAAAAGTTTGAGGGGGAGCAGCAACATCAAAGGGGGAGCACAGTGACACAACTGAAAAAAAAAAACTGAAAAACTTTATCTGTTTTATGTTCTGTTTTCTAGTTTAGTTTTTTTTTTGTGTGGTTGTAATGCAGATACAATTTGGCATGTGTTTTGATTAGGATAACTGTCAATTCTGTTTTTATTAAATCACAACTCTTTATAATCTTCTATATTTTTTGTGATTTGATAATTGACATATTTTCAGAAAATTTACATTCATCAAACTGGTTTCGTCATCAATCCGCCAAAGGGGGAGATTGTAAAGGCAAAAATTGGCTAGGATTAGATGAGTAAATGATAAGACTTATCTTATCATATTATTTAGTATTGTTGGATGAATGTAAAAATAAGTATTCATTTGTATCTAAACAATGCTGAGTCTATCTAGAAGTTTTAGGAGTTATTTAGATAAGTCCCTGAAGTCAAAATCGAGTTCTGATAGTTTTGCACTTATCCAGAAGAAATCTGAACAGAGTTTAGTCTATAACAGAAGAAGTTATCATGAAATGTTAGCAGTCCGTCGGGACACGTTTTTGCGTCTATTGCTAACCGTCAGCAAAGTCCTACTGCGACTAGAACTCTTTTCAGACTCTCTATTTAAAGGGATTCGGTATTGTATCTTTTTAAGGACTTTGAGCCATGAATTTTAGAGAGGATATTCTGAGCGTTTATGAGAGAAAATTCACTTGAGAATTTTCATGGAAATTTTCATATCTTCTTGAGTGTGATCGTGCTTGGAGGATAAAGCAACATCGATTGGATTTCAGCCTTTAGAGTTCCAGAAGGGAAGTCAACATTTGAAGATCGCCAGAGGTTTTGGCTGCTACTGCGGTAGAAGACAAACCGGTCATTTGTCTAGGCAAGTAAGAGAGTATAATTGCAAAGATTTTATAATTGATTATTGTTTGTAATTGTTCTTGAAATAATAAGATTGACTTTCTTGGATTTGGCTGCCCCATAGGGTTTTACCTTTAAAGAGTTCTTTAAAGGGTTTCCCTTTGTAACCAATCATTGTGTCTTGCAAGTTTAATTATTTATTTTAAAGTATTTGATTCATTTCATAATCTTGAAAATTGAGATCTAACTTATTCATTCAAGGAAATTGGTAGACAATTTCGTGGTTTTACAGGGGTACGTTGGGAATTTCAGAAACAATTCATTTATACCTTGTAGCCCCAGTCACTTTGTTGCATGAGTCCACTTAGGATTGTACTTTGGCTGGTTACCATGTCCTAGCTAGCATGCACACGCCTTCTTGTTAATCTAACAAAGATCCAACAAGACCCACTTGTGTAGCCTAATCCAATTGAATTTGGACCAAAAATATTCCTTACTACCCACAAAGATATCAATGTTGGGGAGTTAGAATTTTGAGTTGATACCATTTGGTAGTGGTAGAAGAGTTTGCCCAAGAATCTCGCTTGGGTTACAACTTATTCAACTCACACGTGCTACCTTCTTCCATGCTTTTGACATTTCAACCCCATCAACTAAACCAATAGATATGGCTTAAAAAGACATTAGACTTACCTCTATGAAAGCAACACCACTCGAAGTCCATCTCACTCACCTTCTTGCTCAAGTATATATCATGAGTAATTTAAGTGTGAACAACTAGGACGTGGGTTGCTTAACTAGGTGTGTATTCTAGTGATGCTTATCTTATGCATGCAACATGTGGATCTAATAAATAACAATTACGTTCACTTTTTATATAATATTGTAGGTGTTCTTATTATACTAAGATCATTGTCCAAATCTTCTTGGCCTAAATGTCGTATATTTCTTAGACAAATAATTACTTTACATGAAATCAATGGTAGTTTTGTAATATTGAAATTTATATTTATTGGAGTAGCATGATTTCATTGGTTGTTTGAAAATAAGATATAAAATGGTTGTAAAAGAGTGAAAAATTATGTTTCTACTCCTTAAACCATCTCCCTAGAATCGCTAACACATATTAATATTTTTTAGATCTTCAAATATAGTACAATATTCAACCCGTTGTATTTTCAAGATCATTGAATTTTTAGAGCTTCAAGCAATACTCTTTTTGACATTACCTCAAAGTGATGAGATATGAAATGAAATTAATCTGTCATACAGTACTTATTAGGCCTGCAACCCGTGAGTCCAAGTCAGTTCTGTGCATGATCCGATCCGACTTGGTTACCCAAAACGAGCCAACCCGACCCGCCCGTACATGCGGGTCCGTTTGGACAAACCGATTTTTTTTTTTTTGAATAAAATGTCAAAAGCAGTACATCCACATCTCACAATCTCTTTCTTTGTCAACCCATATGAAAATGACACTATTCCATGGCCAACAGATGCTCAGGGGATTCTTTTTCATTTCATTGCAATCACCAACTTTTTCATGGTGCAAAGTAACATTTTATTGGATAACTAAACTAAGAAAAGCTGCGGAAATCTTGATTAAACCACCATTAAGATGAATTTTTCTAAGACCTATACATGAACTTTACTTGATGGTTTTTGACCCATAATTAGCTTGGCAGGTCGGCGAGGTGTGATGAGAACCTCGAGTGGAGTGGTTTTCATGTGTGTCAGTCCAAAGCTCTGATCAGTAACATCTACTTTAACTTCTTGTGCATTCGAGGGAGTTGATGTAGAGTTTTGTTGAATGGAATGTCTTAGTATGGTAACACTTCCCGTGAAAATATAATTTATTCTACAAGTTGGAGATGAATAAAGAAGATTTCAAATATGCTAACTATGCATAAATGGTCTCTATTTATGGACCATGAGACACTGGTTAGCGAGGGGCATAATCATTTGTATGTGACACAAATTTTTGATTTAGTCAAAAGGTTGTGTCACTTGACACTTCCTCAACCATGACTCTTATGAGAACCATCATCATGGAGAATGTGTCATTTCAAAGGATAAATTTTTTGATAATTGCATCCCTTAGAATTACATCTCCCACTTGATCACACAAAATGATCATGATCCAATTGAGTATTTTCACCTTAGTACCAATTTAGCCTTTCCACTATTCATTTCTCATTTGTAGACTCTTGCATATCGGTGTCAGAGCATGCCAAGCCTCTATAAGCGCATGCTTTTGTCATTATCTTATATCACCACACCCTTCACTATATGTACTCCCACAAACCACATATAAAGGGTGAGTTCATTTCACCCCCCCAACAAAAAAGAAAAAACAAAAATTAGTGAATGATATTGATTCTCTGTGATTGGATCAATAATCAATATTCCTATCATAATTGATGACTTCAGTCTAATACATAACACATGTATCAACCTATGCTGAGTTTTCCTTAAGTACTTCCTCTGGAGACTCTTTCTGAGGCTTTCCCTAATCACTTTTGTTGGGAAGAGTTTTCCCAAATTTACAAGCCCAGCCTAATTTATTGTGTCACTATCCGGGATTAGGCCAAAGCTCTTTCACCCCTTGATGGCCCACCTAGGGAGCCCTCGGTCTGGTATAGCATGGGCTGGGCTTACGAGTTGGGTTGGCCCGCATTCAGAGGACATCGGACCTCCTCTTTCCTAGACATGGAGGAAAGAACACGCCACCTTGATGGGACTATACGTTTAGGCACCCTTCACCATGGTGGCCATGTTGTGTTTATTATCCCTACAAGGGAGCCACGTCGCATTAAATGAGCTCTGTCAATTGGCATTTCCCCACTCAGTCACAGGGCATGGGTCGCTGACCCCAGATTTAGGTATAAAAGTAGCCCTCCAAGTGCCAAGTTGTTGGTTGGGAACTCATTAAACTCCCTAGAAAATCTTCTTCCTTCAAAAATCTCTAGCTAACTTAAGCATTAGAGGCTCCATCCGCCCACCCCTTTAGTTGTCGGACCTTGGAGTGTTTCCTTATTTTTAGGAACAGGTTGAAAACTCGAGATGTCGAGGACCTTGCCAATACGCGTATGAAGCACGTTATTAATACTTGGCGCTGTCTATGGAATTCGAAAAATTAAAAACTCAAACGTGTCCTTTGTATGCTCGTGAGAGCCCAAACTCAGAAGGCTAGGAGGGTGGGTAGAACACTAAAGCTGGTAAGAGCCAAGGGAATGACCACGAAAGAGAGATGATAGGAAAGGGTGTGGATGATAATGCAAGGTGAAATAGGCGACAATCCAGAGAACATTGGTGTGGGAGTTTGAGTCACGCTACCAGGAAGGGAGGCGCTCCCAGACCCCTTATTGGTTCCAGAATGCATCCCCGCAGAAAGTGAAATGAGAGATGAATATACATTGAAGAAGGCATAGGCGAATGAGCCTTTGGAAATGATTATGCTAGATCATAGCCGAACGGAAGCAACCGTTAGGATCGACACATGAATGATTGCCGACATGAGAGAAGTGCCACAGAAGCATAGAAGCTTCAGTGCGAAGAAAAATGCGGCCATTGCGGCAGAAGTTGATAGCCTACTTGTTGCGGAATTCATACCAGAAGCATGCTACTTGGAGTGGTTGTCCAACATGGTACTGGTGAAAAAGCCCAACAGTAAGTGGAGAGTATGCGTGAACTAGATCTAAACAAAGAATGCCCCAAGTACAGCTTCCCTCTCCCTTGCATTGACCTCATCATGGATTCAACGGTTGGCTATTGTATGCTAAGCTATATGGATGCCTCCTCGGGGTACAATCAGATTTGTATGAATCTCAGTGACGAAGAGAATATGTGATTCTTCACTGATTGTGGGCTGTACTGCTATTCTGCCATGTCGTTTGGTCTGAAGAATGCGTGGGCCACCTACCAACGACTGGTCAATCTAATATTTAAAGGCCAAATCAAAAGGAATATGGTGGTATATGTGGATGATTTACTAGTCAAGAGCAAGCACCCAGTGTAGCATTTGAGCGACCTCCAAGAAGCCTTTCGCGGTCCTGAGACAGTACAAAATGAAGCTGAATCCAGCCAAATGCACGTTTGGGGTGGGCTCAAAAAAATTTCTTGGGTTCGTGGTATCAGAGAGAGGAATCGAGGCCAACCCTAAGAAAGGGAACTCTATCTAAGACATGTCTCCTCCTTGGAGCATTAACAATGCATGCCCTCAACCGATTCATGTCACGGTCAATGAACAAGTGTTTGCCTTTCTTTAGAGTGTTGCGGAAGGCTCAAGATTGGAATGAAGAGTGTGATGCCGCGTTCAGGTTGCTTGAGGAATATCTAATCAATCCTTCATTGCTTAGTCAACCCCGGTGTAGAGAAATGCTAATCCTATATCTATTTGCTTCTTCGCAGGCCATTTCTTTAGCCTTGGTTTGAGACGACGACAGAATCTAGAGATCCGTCTACTATGTCAGCCGAGCATATAGGGGAGCGGATGTCAAGTACCCCCACATTGAGCAGCTCACTTTCACACTAATAATAACCATCCGCAAACTCCGACTATATTTCCAAGCACACCCGATCAGGGTCATCATAGAAGCCCCCCTAAGGAAGGCCCTACAATGCTCAGATGCCTCAAGCCGCCTCACTAATGGGGCTATGGAACTGAGCGAGTTTGACATCAAATAAACCCCACGCACCTTCTTAAAAGGATAGGTCCGGGCCAAAGGTTTTTGTATTTTTATGTAATGATCCTAAGCCTCTTATATGCCTATTAAGATGTTAGTTTGAGGATATTTAGTATTAGTTTCAAAGATATGATTGTTCTATGCAAGACGATTTCAGTTAGACCTAAGATTTGATGTTTTTGGGTTAGTTTCATGTTTTGTTGATTTATAGCCATGTGATTTTAAGTTTGATGGTTGGATCTTCTTTATGACACATTTTTAAACTATTTATTTTTTGTTTGGAAGATCTCACCTATTTAAGCCATGGATAGAGTGATTGATCATAACTAGTTAAGAACAAATTTCTGTTTGTGGACAAAGTGTAGAGCCGAAAACTCCAAGTGTTGTTTTGTAATTTTTGGTGACTGTTTTTTGGTGATTTAAAGTATGGTCAACCTTATGATGATGTTATGAATATGTTAGAAGTAAGATTTTATTTTTTTGGAATTCTTGGAGATGTTTTGATTAAGGTCAAAACTTGTGATTCAAGGGTTTGATTTTTATTAAAAAGTTTGGGTCTTTTTACAAAAAGTTTGGTGTAGATGATTAGCTTTTCCTTAATGGATATTTTAATTATGGTTTTAAACTTAGGATAGGAAGATATTTATTGCAAAATTTTGGTTTGATTATAAGTTTTAAAGTTGGAAGAAATTGTAACAAAAATCAAGAGAAATGGCCTATGAATGTTTCGGCCATAGTGAGTTTTCCATACTTGTGAATTGTTTTAAATTTTTCTAAGTTGATATTTAAGTTTAGGACAAAAATTACATGAGAAATGTATATTTTGGTAACTTTTGAAGTTAGGATGTGAAATCCTTAAGTTAAGGGTAAAATAGTCATTTTTCCACATGTTGAGGGTAAAATGGTCCTTAAGTTAGGGTAAATTTTGTTCTATCTTTTTCATGTTTCTAATTTTTATTGATTAAATTTCTAACTTTTAGAATATCCACTTACAGTTCCTCATGTTTCACAATTTATTCTCGTAGGACGCAACAATCGAGGTAAGTTAGCTCTTTACTCACTATCAGTTTACTTTGTATGTGTGATGGGTAAGAGAACTAGATTTTATGTTCTTATGTTGTTATATATGCCATGCCACGGGATGTCATTACATGTTTATCTATTACACGAATTATTCTATCACAAAATACTTATTTGTTACATAATATATTTTGTCACGGGTTACTATCTATTGTAGGTATGTCACATTATGTATACCTTCTATTACATGTATGACATGTTACGTAATATTCACTACTGTCACATGTAGTCCATGTTAGGAAATACTATCTATTACATGTTATGCCATGTTACGAAATATTGTCTGTTACATGTATGTCATGTTATGAAATGTTGTCTATTGTATTTATGTCTCAAAGTATGTCATGTCTTTCATCCTACATCCATGTCATGTTATGCTACACTTGGACTCCTGTCCTTTTGTTTGATGTCACGTTTAGTCTCAAGTACAGTTTCATCTCGAGTACAGTTTATATATCTCAAGAACAACCTTTCAAGTAATGTCAAGTCAGTCATTTCTAGAATGCTCTTGATGTTAATCACTATGATTGTCCAAGTATGTCTATTTGTAATTCACACGAGGTACTTCTGGTGTAATCATTTTGATTGTTAGAATACCTTTACTCAAATACTCATAATGTAATCACTCTGATTGTCAGAGTATCACTAGGTGCTTCTGACATAATCATTTTAATTGTTAATGAATCTCATTTAAAATACTTATGATATAATCACTTTGATTGTCGAAGTATCACTAGGTACTCATAATGTAATCATTTTGATTGTTAGGATATCTCATTTAAAATACTTATGGTGTAATTATTTTGATTGTTCACTACTCCTAAAGAAACCACTAGCGAAATCATTTTGATTTTCACAATTCATTTCACGTTCATGTTAAGTTCACGTTCATATTTTGTTGCAAGTCCATGTTATGTTCAAGTTCACGTTCATGTTTTTTTCGAGTTCACGTTTAGTAATGTTTAAGTTCACATTCAGTCATGTTTCAAGTTTAAGTTTAGTTCACGTTTCAGTTCAAGTTATGTCTACTTATTTCATGTTATGTTGTGTTTATTATTTCATTCTATGTTATGTCAAGTTATATTATGCTTATTATTGACTTTGATTGTGCATTCATGCCCTTACTGCCATGTATACATTATTAACCTGTGTTGAAGTTTTCTATTAACTTGTTGAGATTTGTAATCAAATCTCACAATAGTAATCCCAACTACCATTCTCCCTGGAATGGTAGGCGATGTGTTAGGACTAGAGCAGGGAGCAGACACAAGCAGACTGGAGGAGGTTAACTCGACGCTGCAAATGCGATGCGGAGCTTATAGCCTCCATAGTTAGGGTTTTGGACAATATTCCAGCATTGTTAGTTGGGTTACACAAGTTACTCGACGAACTAGCCCAATAGTGTATTTTAGTAATGTAATTATGGAGCCCGGTCTCTGTTGTTTTGATATTACAGTATTCTGAGACTCATATTGTAATCATGGATGCTTATTTCGTTAAGTATACATGGATTATGTTTTAACTATTTAGGATATTATAAGTTTGGTATAGTATTACTCAGGAAAAAAATTATCCATTGTGAATATTACATACTGTTAGATGCATGTTACGAACATTGCATATCATATGTCATGAATGGGGGCAGGTAAGCTCTTGTTGCATGTCCTGACGCTTAAGATGTCCATCCGATCCCAAGCAGAAATCTGGGGGCATCACAAACAAGTTCACCAAAATTGGCTTACAGAAGCTTTGTTCTAGGTTCCTCTTCACGACTTACCATTGATTGCCAAGAATGAATATATTGGCAACCTGATTAGGGTCACAATTATCGGGTAGTAGAAGTTGACATTGAGAATGGAGAAATGGCATGGGGTGAATTCATGAGAGTACGGATCAGTATTAACATTACCAAACCTTTGTTATGACGCAGAAAGATTAACATTGGTTTGGTAGATCCAATCTGGGTACATTTCTCATACGAACGTCTCCCAAACTTTTGCTATTACTGCAGACAGTTGGGGCATGGCCATAAAGAATGTGAACCATGGTAGAAAGCAATGGGTGCAAGATGGTAGTCAAGGAACCAGAGGATGGGAATGATGAGATTAGTGATAAAGGGTTAGAATTGCATAATTAAGTTGTTTAAATGAGTGATTTATTTTATCAAATAAAGATTGAACACTTAATTATGCATCAAATTCTAATATTGAATGTCAAATTAATTGATGCCAATATTTTTGCACATCAAAGTCTCATATTTGCCCTTGAAATACTCAAACTATAATATCATTTCATTTATATATTGTAGGGCATTTATGGAATGAAAGAAAGAATGGGACCTATGAGAAAATAGAGAAGTTAATTATGGTTTTATGGAATCTCATCTAATAGAGATCAAATGCAGCATCATTCGGATCACACCAACTCACACATGAAGAAAGAAAACCACACGGACACCATGCAGTGGACTCACACATGCAAACATGCAGACCATTTACACAAGCAAAATCACATGGACAGCAACCACTCATTCGGACACCATGCAGCGAACTCACACATGCAAACATGCAGACCATTTACACAAGCAGCATCACATGGACAGCACGTTGCAGAAAAGTGACACACCCACTCACTCGGATGTGCAGCAGCTGCTACAGTAGGAGAAGAGAAATAACACATGCAGAAAACGTGGACCAGCTCACACATGCATGCACACATGTACACATGCAGACCAATAAACGTACAGCAGCAGAAAGACACCCAGATCACTCGGATGTGCAGCAGCTACTACAGCAGGAGAAGAGAACTTACATGTGCAGCAACAAGACCACTCGGGCAGCACGTTACAGTAGACACACACATGCAGTAGACTCACACACGCTCTACAGCAGCAGAAAGAAACCCATTCACACATGCAGAAAGGCACTCGAACGTTACAGCAGGCAGCAAAGCATTCGGACTAGTTCACACATGCAGACCAGCAAAGCTGTTCACTTCACCTTTCATGCTTCTGCACATGGAAGTTGAACGTGCAGCAGCAGAGCTTTTTATTTCTTTTTCTTTTTTCATGCGGACGGGAAGCAGCAACAGCAGGGAATGAGCCATTTATTTAGCTGGAAGTTTCAGACGCTAGAGGGGGAAAATTCTTGTTTTTGTTTTGAGGGGACTGCAGTAGCTCAGTTTTGGAGCTTTTGCTTTTACTTTTCTTTCATTTCAGACGCTAAGGGGGGGAGTAGTGCAGAGTTTTTATTTCCTTTCTTTTTTTCGTTTAAGTAACAGTCGGGTGGTTTCATTTGAGGGACAACTCTGTTTTTGTTAGAATCTCGAGGCAGCAGTCTTTAGTTTTTCTTTTCTTTTGATATAGACAGAAGGCCTGCTCTCTCTCTCGGTTTCATTATTTTTTTCACTTTTGAGTTTTATTGTTGGGTTGCTTTCGTTAGGCAGTAGGAGTAGTTCTTATTTTTATTTTTCTGCAGTTTAGACCGTGAGGCAACAGGGAATGTATAACTTTTTTTTCTTTACACTTTGAAGCTTTACGGACAGCTTTCTTAGGTTATCATTTTGGATTTTTTACTCATTCTTTGTTTTGGGCTGAGTCTTTTCGTTGGAGACGGAACTCTCTCTCTCGGGATGTTTAGTTTTATTGTTATTTTTTTTCTTCCGTTTCGTATTACTGCTTCTTCATTTTTTAGTGGTTGCGAGACCTTCGGCTGGATTTCATTTTCTAGTTCGGTTGCTTCTTTATTTTTTTTCTGGGTTGTTCTTCATTTTTTTCTCTCTGCAGTTTAGTTTTGGCCTTTTCGGACAGCTTTTATTTTGGCCTTCGGTAGTTTTCTTTTTGGTTTTATTTTTCTTGTGCTACGATTTTTTCCTTCGTTTCGGCTCATTTTTTTTTTTGGGTTTATTTTTGCTCTCAGATTTTGTTATGGCTTTAAATAGATTAATTTTTGTTGCTAGAAATATCATGTGTAGCTAGTTTTTAAAACTTGGGTTGTGGAATGGGACGTGATTTGTTCTGGATTCTAGATCGATGCAATATTCTGTTGATAATTGTTGATTTCACTATGTTACTAGCCGGATTTAAATTGAAAATAGATTGCGGCTCTTGCTCTTGTTTTGTTGTTGACGTAAGGCACAACAAAAGCTTGAAAACTATCAAGGCCTCTCTCAGTTGTTTGTTAATGTGTGTTCGGCTAGTAAAGTAGAAAATCCCTTAGGAAAATATTGCAAATCTTGAGCTTATCTTTTTATCTTCCGATTATCAATGCCTTGATTGGGTTGTTAAAGGAGAAAATTATCTAGAATCCAAAATAAAGAGAGTCCCATGCCCAACCCAAGTGTTCGTTAATTTGTTTTTTTTAGAAACTCTAATTTCAACTTCGATTATCTTTTTACATTGCATTTGAATTTTATTTTCATCACTCATACTTGATTCATTTGTTACTCACAAATCTCTTATACGCTTTGATAACCCATTGTCCCTGTGGAATACGATCCTGAACTTATCCTTGATACAACTTGACACTTTTACACTTGGAAGCACATTCGACCACGAGTCAAGTTTTTGGCGTCGTTGCCGGGGACAACTGGTGCTTATTAGAGCATTCCTCCACTACTGAGAGGACGTTGTGGAGCTGTGAACCTTTTCACAGCCTGGGTGACATGTAATCTTTTTCCCTTCTCTCTGTTTATTTTTCATGGTCTTTGATTATCTGCTCTTGTTTGTATGACTAGTTGGACTAGAGACCATACATCTCGATTGTTTAGGACACAATCATTGACATCTTTTAGCTCTGCATCATCTTCTGTAGAATCATCATCAGACACTGATAGCATCATGGCTGAAAATGAGCATCATGATAGGGAAGTGGAGAATCCAAATAGGACTCTTAGAGAGTATCTTCAGCCTGTTAGGACTAGCACACCTTCTTGCATCATTTTACCTATTAATGCAAATGCTTTTAATTTCAAACCCGGGATGATTCCATTGTTACCACACTTTCATGGTATGGAATCTGAAAACCCCTATTTGCATATCAAAGAGTTTGAAGAAGTGTGTTCCACATTCATGGATAGAACATGCACTGATGAAGTCATAAGATTAAAATTGTTTCCATTTTCCTTAAAAGACAAGGCTAAGACATGGTTGAATTCCTTAAAACCAAGATCTATTGGGACTTGGCAAGAAATGCAAACAGAATTTTTAAAGAAATTTTTTTCCATGCATAGAACCAATGCCTTGAAAAGACAGATCATGAATTTTGGCCAAAAGGATGTGGAAACATTTTATCATTGTTGGGAACGATTCAAATACCTTTTAAATGCATGTCCCCATCATGGATATGAGAATTGGAGGGTCATTAGTTTTTTCTATGAGGGGTTGCAACCAAAAATGAGACAATTTGTGGAGACCATGTGTAATGGAGTGTTTTTTAACAAAGAACCTGAGGAAGCCTTTGAATATTTTGATTATCTAGCTGAAAATGCACAATGATGGGATACATCTGATGTTCATGATAGGTCGGAAAGTTCAAGGACAATTTTAGGGGGTGGGAAATATAATCTGAGAGAAGTAGATGATTTGAATGCTAGGTTGGCTATGATTTCTAAGAAATTAGAAACCATAGAAATGAAGAAAGTGAATGAAGTACAAGCTGTACCTCAGATTACCTTGAGCTGTAATATTTGTGAGAGCCAAGGGCATTCAACTAATGATTGCTCGACCATTCCTGCCTTTAAAGAAGTTCTCTTGGATCAATCTAATGCTATTAATATGGTTGCTAAATCTTTTTCAGGTCCTTATTCCAACACTTACAATTCGGGATGGAGAAATCACCCTAATTTCAGTTGGAGGAGTGAACAAGCTGCTTTACCTGCACCCAACATAGCTGGTCCTTCACAAATTGTACCCTACACTACCCCAGGAGGTCCAGGACCATCTCAATATGCCAACCACATGGTGCCAGCCCAGAAAAAGAACCTTGAAGACAATTTCCAGCAATTATCCACCAATTTCTAGTAGCTATCCACCAATTTTCAGCAATTCATGCAAAGCCAAGCTGCTATCAATAGTCAAAATTCACAAGCCATTATTGAGATTCCAGGGTCAGTCACAAGGTTGACTACAACCATGAGTGCTCAAGAGAAAGGGAAGTTCCCTGCACAATCTCAGCCTAATCCCCAAGGCCAAAACCACCAATTTCAAAGTGTGGCAAGAGATTCAAATGTCAAGCAAGTCAAGGCTATTACAACCTTGAGAAGTGGTAAGGTGATTGGCATTCCAACTCAAGAGGTAGAAAAGAATGGTAACACTTCTAAACCTCCTTCTGAAAATGAGACACATGATCCTTTGAAATCTGAAAGTGTCCCAAGCACTACACTTGCACCTTTTCCTCAAAGGTTAGCCCCTTTGCACAAAGATAAGCATCACGCTGAAATTCTTGAAATTTTTAAGCAAGTTAGGATTAATATACCATTGTTATATGCTATTCAACAGATTCCCACCTATGCTAAATTTTTAAAGGATTTATGTACCGTAAAAAGAAAATTGAATGTGCAAAAGAAAGCTTTTCTTACTGAGCAGGTTAGTGCTATTATCCAAACCAACACTCCTCCCAAATACAAGGACCCAGGATCCCCTACCATAACTTGCATGATAGGGAGCTAAAAAATAGGCCAAGCATTATTAGACTTAGGTTCAAGTGTGAACTTATTGCCTTATAATGTTTATGTTCAGCTTGGATTGGGTGGGTTGAAATCTACTTCTATCACACTGCAGTTGGCTGATAGGTCTATTAAGATTCCAAGGGATGTTGTGGAAGATGTTTTGGTTCAAGTAGACAAATTCTACTATCCAGTAGACTTTGTGGTACTCGACATGCAATTGACTAATCATTCTACTTTCCAAGCACCTGTTATCTTAGGAAGACCCTTCTTGGTTACTTCTAATGCACTCATAAATTGTAGAAGTGGAGTTTTAAAGTTGAGTTTTGGAAATATGACCTTAGAGCTAAATATTTTTAATCTTTGCAAGCAACCGCAAGAAGTCGAAGAAGTTCATGAAGTGAATTTGCTGGAAAATTTCATTGATGAAAATTCTGCACATTACTTTCAACTTATTGACTCTTTAGAGGAATTTGAAGAAGATTTGAAAATATTTGATAATGTTACTAACTCATCTCTTGTTTCCTCAATAGGTCAGCAAGTTACACCACCATGGAGGCCAAAATTTGAGCAACTTCCACCATTGACATCAACCTTCAAACCTTCGGAGGAGCAATCCCCAACTTTGGACTTCAAACCTCTTCCATTGGAGTTGCAGTATGCTTTCTTAGGACCACAAAGCACCTTCCCTGTACTAATTTCTTCTCACTTAACTAGTGAACAAGAAGATAAATTGCTAGAGGTCCTTAAGAAGCATAAAAAGTCTATTGGGTGGACAATGGCTGATATAAAAGGTATAAGTCCCTTGGAGTGTACCCATAGAATTTATTTAGAAGATGATGCAAAGCCTTCGAGGGAAATGCAAAGAAGGTTGAATCCCACAATGAAGGAAGTGGTTAAAGGTGAGGTGTTGAAATTGCTTGAAGTGGGTATCATTTACCCCATCTCGGATAGCAAGTGGGTAAGTCCTATTCATGTAGTTCCAAAAAATCTGGGCTTACCATTGTTAAAAATGAACAAATGAATCAATTCCTATGAGGATTCCTACTGGTTGGCGCATGTGTATAGATTATAGGAAGTTGAATGCCGCCACTAGGAAAGATCATTTTCCTTTGCCTTTTCTTGATCAAGTGTTAGAAAAAGTTGCTGGACATGCCTTTTATTGTTTCTTAGATGGATTCTCCGGTTACTATCAATTAGAAATAGCACCAGAGGATCAAGAAAAGACCACCTTTACTTGTCCTTTTGGTACTTTTGCTTTTAGGAGAATGCCTGTTGGTTTATGCAATGCACCAGCAACTTTTCAAAGATGCATGCTTAGCATCTTCAGTGACATGATTGAGAACACTCTAGAAGTGTTTATGGATGATTTTTCTGTATTTGGTGATTCATTTGAGAGTTGTTTAACCAATTTACAAGTTGTTTTGGCCAGGTGTGAAGAGAAGCAATTGCTACTTAATTGGGAGAAGTGCCATTTCATGGTAGAACATGGCATTGTTCTGGGACATATTGTTTCATCTAGAGGACTCGAAGTAGATAGAGCAAAAATTGAGTTGATTTCTAAACTTCCTACACCTAAGTCAATAAAAGACATTAGATCTTTTCTTGGGCATGCGGGTTTTTATAGGAGATTTATCAAAGACTTTAGCTCTACTTCTAAGCCTCTATGTAAGCTATTGATGAATGATGTAAAATTTGATTGGACACTCGAGTGTCAAGAAGCTTTTTGTCGGCTTAAAACTTTGCTAACCACTGCTCCTATTCTTCAACCTCCTGATTGGTCACTTTCTTTTGAAATCATGTGTGATGCAAGTGATTTTGCTGTAGGAGCTGTTTTTGGACAGCGTAGGAACAAACTTCCTTATGTCATTTACTATACAAGTAAAACTTTGAATTTTGCTCAAAAAAATTATTCTACTACTGAAAAAGAATTACTTACTGTGGTATTTGCTTTAGAGAAGTTTCGTGCATATATTCTTGGTTCTCCTATAGTCATCTTTACTGACCATGCAGCTCTCAAGTATTTATTGACAAAGAAAGATGCAAAACCAAGGTTGATTAGATGGATACTTTTACTCCAGGAGTTCAATACTATCATCAAGGACAAGAAAGGAGTAGAGAATGTGGTAGCCGACCATTTGTCTAGGCTCACAGTTGCTGAAACTGAACAACCGACACCTGTTCTTGATTCTTTTCCTGATGAACATCTTATGTTAGTTGAAAATTTGCCTTGGTTTGCTGATATAGTAAATTTCTTGGTGACAGGACAAACACCACCTCATTGGAGCGCTCAAGATACACGAAAATTCATGCATGAGGTGAGATTGTTCTTCTATGATGATCCTTACCTTTTCAAGTATTGTTCAGATCAAATCATTAGCAAGTGTGTACCCAATGACGAAATTTCTGGTGTCTTAAATTTTTGCCATACAAAAGCTTGTGGTGGCCATTTTTCAGCCCACAAAACAGTGGCCAAAATTCTTCAAAGTGGATTTTATTGGCCAACCATGTTCAAGGATGCCTTTAGTTTTTGTAAAAATTGTGAACCTTGTCAGAAATTAGGAGGAATCACTAGGAGAAATATGATGCCTGTGCAACCCATACTAGTGATTGAAATTTTTGATTGTTGGGGGATAGATTTTATGGGACCATTTCCTTCTTCTTATGGCTATTTGTACATTTTGGTTGCTGTTGACTATGTTTCTAAGTGGGTTGAGGCAATTCCTTGCAAATCTAATGATCATCAAGTTGTTTTAAAATTTTTGAAAGAAAACATTTTTGCAAGGTTTGGCATGCCTAAAGCCATAATCAGTGATAATGGCACCCATTTTTGTAACAAGCATTTCTCGGCCTTAATGAAGAAGTACGGTATCCATCACAAAATCTCTAACTCCCTATCATCCTCAAATCAATGGACTAGCTGAACTAGCAAATAGGGAGATTAAAAACATTCTTGAAAAAACAGTTAACCCAAACAGGAAGGATTGGTCTTTAAGATTGTCTGATGCCTTGTGGGCTTATAGAACAGCCTTTAAAACTATTTTGGGCATGAAAGGCTTGCCATTTGCCTGTAGAGTTGGAACATAGAGCGTATTGGGCCATTAAGCAATGCAATTTTAACATTGATAAAGCTGGTTGTGTGAGAAAATTGCAGTTGTCTGAGTTTGATGAGTTGAGGAAGGATGCCTACAACAACTCTAAGTTGTCCAAAGAAAGAATGAAGAATTTCCATGACAAACACATCCAACGTAAGACTTTTGAGCCTAATCAAAAAGTGTTATTGTACAACTCTCGGTTACACTTGTTCCTTGGTAAGTTAAGGTCTCGATGGAGTGGGCCTTATGTGGTACAAACTGTTTTTCCTCATGGTGCTATGGAGATAATGAATCCTCTCAATGGTAACATTTTTAAGGTTAATGGTCAAAGGCTCAAGCCTTTTATTTCTAACTTTGCACCTGAAGAATCTACTCTACATTTGCTTGATCCTAATTGATGGTTCTTGATCTATCCATCTCTTTTCATTGTTTTCTTTTGTTCTTCAGTTTTTATTTTTATTTTGGCTGCATTCCTTTCAAAGCTATCCAGGTACTTCCTTTTCCTCTTTCCTTCAGTTTTTCTTTGAATTTTCGGTTCTTCTGTTAGTTGTTTTGCCCCTTAACTACTCTGTTTGTATAAATTCTTTCGTTTCTCTTACATCATTGAGGACAATGCTACAATCTAGTTAGGGGTGGAAGAGAATTTATTTCTCTGTTTGCATGCCTTAGACATATTTCTCTGTTTGCATGCCTTAGAAATCTGCGGGCATCACAAACAAGTTCACCAAAATTGGCTTACAGAAGCTTTGTTCTGGGTTCCTCTTCACGACTTACCATTGATTGCCAAGAATGAATATATTGGCAACCTGATTAGGGTCACAATTATCCGGTAGTAGAAGTTGACATTGAGAATGGAGAAATGGCATGGGGTGAATTCATGAGAGTATGGATCAGTATTAACATTACCAAACCTTTGCTATGACACAGAAAGATTAACATTGGTTTGGTAGATCCAATCTGGGTACATTTCTCATACGAACGTCTCCCAAACTTTTGCTATTACTGCAGACAGTTGGGGCATGGCCATAAAGAATGTGAACCATGGTAGAAAGCAATGGATGCAAGATGGTAGTCAAGGAACCAGAGGATGGGAATGATGAGATTAGTGATAAAGGGTTAGAATTGCATAATTCAGTTGTTTAAATGAGTGATTTATTTTTTCAAATAAAGATTGAACACTTAATTATGCATCAAATTCTAATATTGAATGTCAAATTAATTGATGCCAATATTTTTGCACATCAAAGTCTCATATTTGCCCTTGAAATACTTAAACTATAATATCATTTCATTTATATATTGTAGGGCATTTATGGAATGAAAGAAAGAATGGGACCTATGAGAAAATAGAGAAGTTAATTATGGTTTTATGGAATCTCATCTAATAGAGATCAAATGCAGCATCATTCGGATCACACCAACTCACACATGAAGAAAGAAAACCACACGGACACCATGCAGCGGACTCACACATGCAAACATGCAGATCATTTACACAAGCAAAATCACATGGACAGCAACCACTCATTCGGACACCATGCAGCGGACTCACACATGCAAACATGCAGACCATTTACACAAGCAGCATCACATGGACAGCACGTTGCAGAAAAGTGACACACCCACTCACTCAGATGTGCAACAGCTACTACAGCAGGAGAAGAGACATAACACATGTAGAAAACGTGGACCAGCTCACACATGCATGCACACATGTACACATGCAGACCAGTAAACGTACAGCAGCAGAAAGACACCCAGATCACTCGGATGTGCAGCAGCTACTACAGCATGAGAAGAGAACTTACATGTGCAGCAACAAGACCACTCGGGCAGCACGTTACAGTAGACACACACATGCAGTAGACTCACACACGCTGTACAACAACAGAAAGAAACCCATTCACACATGCAGAAAGGCACTCGGACGTTACAGCAGACAGCAAAGCATTCGGACCAGTTCACACATGCAGACCAGCAAAGCTGTTCACTTCACCTTTCTTACTTCTGCACATGGAAGTTGAACGTGCAACAGCAGAGCTTTTTATTTCTTTTTCTTTTTTCATGTGGACGGGAAGCAGCAACAGCAGGGAATGAGCCATTTATTTAGCTGGAAGTTTCAGACGCTAGAGGGGGAAAATTCTTGTTTTTGTTTTGAGGGCAGTACAGTAGCTTAGTTTTGGAGCTTTTGCTTTTACTTTTCTTTCGTTTCAGACGCTAAGGGGGGGAGTAGTGCAGAGTTTTTATTTCCTTTCCTTTTTTCGTTTAAGTAGCAATCGGGTGGTTTCATTTGAGGGACAACTCTGTTTTCATTAGAATCTCGGGGCAGCAGTCTTTAGTTTTTCTTTTCTTTTCATATAGACGGAAGGTCTGCTCTCTCTCTCGGTTTCATTATTTTTTTTTTTACTTTTGAGTTTTATTATTGGGTTGCTTTTGTTAGGCAGTAGGAGTAGTTCTTATTTTTATTTTTCTGCAGTTCAGACCGTGAGGCAACAGGGAATGTTTAACTTTTTTTTCTTTACAATTTGAAGCTTTACGGACAGCTTTCAGTCGGTTATCATTTTGGTTTTTTTACTCGTTCTTAGTTTTGGGCTGAGTCTTTTCGTTGGAGATGGAACTCTCTCTCTCGGGATGTTTAGTTTTATTGTTATTTTTTTCTTCCGTTTCGTATTATTGCTTCTTTGCTTTTTAGTGGTTGCGAGACCTTCGGCTGGATTTCATTTTCTAGTTCGGTTGCTTCTTCATTTTTTTTCTGGGTTGTTCTTCATTTTTTTCTCTCTGCAGTTTAGTTTTGGCCTTTTCGGACAGCTTTTATTTTGGCCTTCGGTAGTTTGTTTTTTGGTTTTATTTTTCATGTGCTGCGATTTTTTCCTTCGTTTAGGCTCATTTTTATTTTGGGTTTATTTTTGCTCTCAAATTTTGTTATGGCTTTAAATAGATTAATTTTTGTTGCTAGAAATATCATGTGTAGCTAATTTTTAAAACTTGGGTTCTGGATTCTAGATCGATGCAATATTTTGTTGATAATTGTTGATTTCACTATGTTACTAGTCGGATTTAAATTGAAAATAGATTGCGGCTCTTGCTCTTGTTTTGTTGTTGACGTAAGGCACAACAAAAGCTTGAAAGCTATCAAGGCCTCTCTCAGTTGTTTGTTAATGTGTGTTCGGCTAGTAAAGTAGAAAATTCCTTAGGAAAATATTGCAAATCTTGAGCTTATCTTTTTATCTTCCGATTATCAATGCCTTGATTGGGTTGTTAAACGAGAAAATTATCTAGAATTCAAAATAAAGAGAGTCTCATGCCCAACCCAAGTGTTCGTTACTTTGTTTTTTTTAGAAACTCTAATTTCAACTTCGATTATCTTTTGCATTGCATTTGAATTTTTTTTTCATCACTCATACTTGATTCATTTGTTACTCACAAATCTCTTATACGCTTTGATAACCCATTGTCCGTGTGGAAAACGATCCTGGACTTATCCTTGATACAACTTGACACTTTTACACTTGGAAGCACATTCGACCGCGAGTCAATTAGCAATGTGAGAATGGACACAAGGCTTCGACAAATGCTCGGGCGAATGAAGAAAATGAAAGAACCAATCGTGGACGATAACAGAGTACCGGTACCCAATCTCAATCATCAGATTCTATGGTATCCTCAACCCCCACAAGTTATTTGGTAGGAGTCACGACACCGGGGTGATGGCCACTTAGGTCACACACCCTAACACAGAGTGCAAGTGTGTGTAAACATGCAATATGTGTACATGATAAATATATGTAGTAGGAAAATTTAAAGGCAGTTTCAAGCTAAGTAGCAGAGAGTTAAAAGTCTACAACCCAATCAAATACTCCTTACAAAATTATTACAATTATCCAACTGATAGTTGAAGGGAAGACCCTCAAATCCCCACTACAAAAACTCCAAGTCTTCACTCCTGGGGTGGGGTTGGTTCCTCAAAGCTCAAACTCGTCCCTTTATCGAACACTATGGTTCCATCAGGTGGAAACACCACTTGAGATTTTTTAATCTCGGCAAGTAATCAACACACAACAGCCAAGAGTTTAAAACCTAAATTTATACCACCAACAATAAAAGCAAAAGACCACAATATCCATTTTTCCAAACCTTTCTCCAAAGAACACATTTAACCAAAAGGACACACACCAAAGCCCCATTGAATCAACCATATACATTTATTATGCATCCACCATGGTCTCCCCTAGGGACCATCTGCAGACCTTGACTCCCTTTGTCACACCATGGGTAACGACCGTGCATGTGAGTTCGTAGCGAGCGATGCCCAGCTCTGTGCCTAGCATGTATGTGACCAAACCTCAGCCAGCAGAGGGGCCATAGAGTCGTTCGAATCTAGGACGTGACTTAGCTTTATACGCTTCTAAGTGACCAGAGGAGATCCACCGAGATAATGCCCCATTTTGACTTGGGGTCATGATACGCACACACCCACATGTTATAACCAACACATATACACCAAATTTCAAGTTCATACAACATGGCATAACACAACATAGTTATATAATCAATACAAATATTAATAAACCTAAATATGCAGATGCATGCAGACAATATATTGGATGACATGGCATAATACACATCAGACAATATACATCATCACAATAGTCACAAAGTGCATAGTTTTACAAACCCAACTACACATGTAATCCTACCCTTCAATCCGGCCCATGGCCCAATTCCCAAACAACTACCTCGATTCCAATCCCAACACTTCACCGGGCCCAAGGCCCTTTTCACAACCATATTGCAAATAGTGTTAGTGAGTAAATCATGCCATAATCTCAAGGGTTGCATTGGAGAGGTACTTACGGCACAGTTAGGCAATTTTCAAAGATCGAGCACGCATCGGTCTACGAGTCCCAATATTGGACAAATGCACGCATAGCTACATGGACAAACACCCAAAACGTTAGTACAAAGTCAAAATGCAAAACATAAATTAAAATAAATCACACGGGCAAATTGGCTCACCAAGGTGAAGCCAAATGTAGCTGAGCAATGGCGGGGCAGAGGTAGAGCAGATGTGGGAATGGGCTATAGCTCACAAGTTAGTGGATTTGAGGGGTTAGGGATGATGGGAAAGGGAGTGTGGTGGCTCAAGGATGGTCGAGTGGCTAAGAGAAGGTGGCTGAGTGGCTAGACAAGGTGGCACGCATGGCGGTGCACTACAAAACAACCTTCAAATGACTTCAAAACCTAGATCTAGGGAGGGGAAAAGATTGGAACACGATTGGAGGAGGAAGGAGAGGCTAGGTGATGGATTTCCTGAAGGGTGGAAATGAGCTTAGTCTCAATGGCAGCAAGACTTTTGGATAGAGAGTTAGGGCCTTTGAGCAGTGCCATGAGTGACGTGCTCAAGCTGGGTTGCGATTGATGTAGTAGCTTCGAGGAGATGATTTACAGAGGAACAAAATGATGCCGAGAGACATGGAGAGACAACCATGGAAGCTCGGGCTAGGGAGAAAGGGAGGTGGCGGCAGATGGAGGAGTGGTTCTACCCATCACATTAGGTGACGACGAGGTGGCAATTGGAATGATGAGGAGCATCACACTGGCAGTGGCAATGCAAGAGAGGAGAAGAAGAAAATTGAAATGGGAAAAGGGAGAAGGGGTTGTGGCGCAATAGAGGAAGGGGAGAAGAGATGAAAATCCATAGGGTTTCTTACTTAAAGGGCTCAAACGGTGTTGTTTTGTGGTGGGCAAGGGGTTGGGCCTCAAACACATGGGCTAGGCCTAAAAACTGCACTCCTTCCACACCGAAAATTAATCCCACAACAAACACAAAGAGCCCACTAAATAAGTATCTAAATAAATTTGGGCCCTCACAACCTCCCCCCTTAAAAGAATTTCGTCCTCGAAATTGCTAAGCTGCAGACAATAAGAACTCCAAAATACACTTACCACACAGCTCCACACTTACTCAATACAAATTACACAATTACTATTACCCCCAAACACATACGAGTGTTGCTCTCTCATATCTAGTCCTACAGTGCTTCAATCATAGCCGTACCTGCCTCCCAATGGCATATCATGTCTAGAATTCCTAGGGTGGCCATGTCATCCAAAATCTCCATTTCCAGGAGGACCTTAATACAATCGCTCAAGAATCCTAAAGCTTGTTGGCTTCATACGATAAACCGTACCATCCGCAATTGACGCCTATGCTATAACTTCCAAACCTTCATCGTATTCTACACTTTGGTAACCTGATAACCGCTTCTCAAGTTAACCATCAATACACAAAATTTGCATGACCACATGAATAATCTCCGATGGAAAGTATAGTCTCAAGATCTCAAGTCACACCACCAATTTCTCAAGATCAGCGCAAAGTTTGAACCCCTAACTACAACACAAAATGTCACGCTTTTACTGCACACTCTGATAATTCGCCAAAATGCATAAAATTATGTAATAAAAAAAAAAACATCCTTGATCATTGACATCAAACCAGTACCAATCAACCTTAGCAATCCAAATTACAAACAAGTATCATCATATCAGTGGGTAAGAATTCAACGCTTAAAAGAGTCCACCTAGAACATCATTTCCAACAGTTTCCTTGAAGTGATAGGAGAACTTAGAAACCCACACACTAAGCCAAGCCCATGAAATTTATAAGATTGAGTAGCCAAAGTAAAGCAGTCAGAAGCCTAATGCAAGGAGGTGAAGGTCGGGATTATCTCTATGGTTTCCTAAAGGTGAAAGGAAATTGATCTAAAGAATGAAGTTAGAAAGGGTTTGCTTTTCCAAGCAACAAAAGAATGATATGGTTCACAACGAGAATGGGGAAAAAGGGGTCACAACGAAGTAGTTGGGTTTAAGGTTGGTCTGAGTGTTTGGGGAGAGTGAGTCATGGAGATATCACCTAAGAGTGTATTCCAAGGGTATAAATACCTAAAGCATTTGCGGTGGAGGAGCTTTGAATTATTCCGATAAATCCTATGCAGGCTAAAACATAAATTACCGATCTGCTCTAACTTTATGGTATCCTTGCACCAAAACTTAATTCAAGAAATAGCTATATAACCAAAGTCCACGCATCCCATCTAGGACCAATAATGCACTCTAAAAGGTTCGAAACCATTCAACCACCCAAAAGGAGCAACTATAACTCTTACTCGACAACACATACCTAAGAGCTCATCACCTCAAATACGACTATCATCTAATCTGGTGGTGACTAAACTCAATACCAACCACCATTGAAGTTCACCAAAACATAATTGAAACCTTCTCGGTAACTCGCCCACTTGATTCTACTTTTTACCTAACTTGATCACTTTCTATACCATCACACAAATTGTTCCCTCAATTCACACAAATCGTTCCCTCAATACCAACACATAAACTACCACTTCCAACACCCTGATGAACCTATATCTTTAGAATTAACAAAATCATTTCCTAAATTTGCACCATCTATACTCCTTAAATTTGATAAAAATCATTTCCTAAAATCTATCAACCCTATAACCGCAAACTCGATAATGATCACTTTCTGAACTGCTCACTTTCCACATCTTCACAAAGTACAATCGTTTTTGAAAATCTGCATAACCATTATCTTCAAGTTTATAGAGAAATTTACTTATCATAAATCCCCACATCAATAACTCAAATTTGCTCGAAATTCACATTTTAGTAGTTGCAAACCAAATAATTCCCAAAATAAGCTTACATACCAAGTCTATAGAACTGAAAACTCAATTATGATTATAAATCAATCCTTAAAGTCTGCAATTCTAAAACCTTAAATCATATAGGAATCAATTTTCAAAATCTGCAAGATCGATAAACTTCAATCTAATACCAATCGTCTCTTAAAGCTAGTAGACTCTAAAACCCCAAATATTGTTAGATTGCTTCTCAAAGTCGACAAAATCTAAAACTTTCAATTAAATTAACTCCTCTAATGATTATTGAACCTACCACTTAAGATTCCATAAACTCGTGTTTAGAAGTGGTCACCTTCATTAGTTCATGACTTCACTCTTTGATCCGATGAGCTAGACTAGACCATGTCGTTCCCCCTTCAAGCCTCGATATTCCAAAAACAAATTCTCAAGATAAATTGCTAAGGGTTCAAGCCTAATATGCTAAAGATAAATTCTAATTATACAAAATTCTCAAGCCTATCACGCTAAGATTGAAGCCTAGAATTCTGGTACTATAACTAAGTGACTTGTGATTTTACCCAGAGTTGAACTGCTTTTATACCATATGCAGCATCCTCGGCCCCCACGGGTGAAGGCCACTCGGGTCACACACCCCAACTCAATGTGCAAGTGTATGTAAACATGCAATATGTGTACATGATAAATATACGCAGCGAAAAATTTTAAAGGCAGTTTCAAGCTAAGTACCTGAGAGTTAAAAGTCTACAACCCAATCGAATACTCCTTACAAAATTATTACATTTATCCAATTGATAGTTATAGGCAAGAATCTCAAGCCCATCCCCTGCATCGAAAACTACAGTTCCATGAAACGGAATCGCAAGTGGAAACACCACCTGAGATTTCACAATCTTAGCAAGTAATCAACATGCAACAACCAAGAGTTTAAAACATACATTTATACAACCAACAAAGTAAGATAACAATACAAGCAAAAGACCACAGTATACATTTTTCCAACCCTTTCTCGAAAGAAAACATTTAACCAAAACCATTTATGCCAACAAACCATTGGCCCAACCATATCCATTTATTACGCATGTACCATGTTCTCTCCTAGGGACCATCTGAACACCCTGGCTCCCTTCATCACACCATGGGTAATGACCATGCATGTGACTTCGTAATGAGCGATGCCTAGCTCCAGCCCCATGAGTATGTGATCAGGCTTCCTCCAACCCCCGCCAGCAGAGGGGCCATGGAGTCGCCATGAAAGCATTAGCATCTTGTCCAAGCCCATTAGCACCCAACGAAAACCCAGCGGATGTCACTCAGTTTTATATGACGTGGTCAGGCAATTCTAGAAGATCGAGTGCATGTCAGTCTACAAGTCTCCAGATTGGAAAAACTCATGGTAGATTGGCTCACCAAGGAGATGGCAAACGCGGCCAAGCAATGACGGGGAAGAGGCGGAGCAGAGGTTGGAATGGGATACAGCTCATGGGTTGGTGGATTTGAAGGGTTAGGGATGACGTGAAAGAGAATGTGGTAGCTAGGGGATGGTCGCATGGCCAAGAAAAGGTGGCTGAGTGGCTGGACACGATGGTGTGTATGGAGACGCACTGCAAAATAGCCTTTAAAAGGCTTCAAAACCTAGATCTAGGGAGGGGAAAAGATTGGAACATGATTGGAGGAAGCAGGAGAGGCTCAGTGATGGGTTTCTTGAAGGGTTGAAATTGGCTTAGGCTCAACGACGATGAGACTTTTGGATAGAGAGGTAGGGGCTTCAAGCAGTGCCATGAGTGACGGGCTCAAGTTGGGTTGTGATTGATGTAGTGGCAGCAAGGAGATGATTTACAGAAGAACAAAAAGATGCGAAGAGACATAGAAGAATAGCCATGGAAGCTCAAGCTAGGGAGAAAGGAAGGTGGTGGTTGATGGAGGAGTCGTTCTGCCCATTACAAAAAGGGTGTTTGTGTGTCTTGAGCTTGCTAAAAGCCCTTGGTCACCTTAAGTGTCTTTTTTTCTTCCCAAGGTGTTCCTCTTACTTGTGTCGTAGCCCCCCTCTCTCTTTTTCCTTCTCCAAAAAGTCTTCTGAAAAACATGACTTTTCCTCTTCCCAAGTAAGGTCTTTTCAGAACTCAAAAGGCTTCTTTTCATACTTGACAAGTGTCACTAGAGAAATGGGGCCATGCATGTGGGTGTTTAAGCCCTAATCTGAATCTCCCTCTCCCTTTTGCTTCTTACACTCACTTATTCCAGAATATTTATGCATGTTGGACAAGTTTCACATTTGCTACTTTCCTAGGTTCCAAATGATGAGTTCTCTTCTAAAGAGACTAAAAACTCCTTCCCAATGCCAAGTGGTGCCTCCTCCTTATCCAACAGTCAACTTGGGTATTCCAAGGCCAAAATCCTTAGGGGCTGAATTCCGTAGGCCTAAATCTTCTATTTTCCCCATGTGGGCTCTTTCACTTAGAACTCCACGATCTAATCCAACAAATAAGAATAGAAAATGACTTTAAGAAATCCTCCCACACTTAGCCAATTAATCCATAAAAAGATAATATACAAAAGAAATATGAATAGGGTCTGTTATCAGAATCCAAGATGTCACATCCTCCCCCGCTTAAAAATGTATTTCGTCCTAGAAATCGGCACATTATAATTTTAAAAAATAGACCTTAGTTACAAGGGGCTCCATGCCTTTGATACTTGCTGCCATGGAATCTTCTAAAGATTATAAGGGTGGTACATCATCCTCTTTTGTCACTGAATCTAGCAAAAGATAGAATACTACATCTAAATCATAGTAAATAAATACATTTTCACACTTTACTCGAGCCACTTGGGTTTACCTCCTTCAAAATAAATCTGACACAAGACAGTGCATAGTGTCCTTCTTCAACTTAGTTGAGACCCAGTTTGGAACTAAAATTAAAACTGTTAGGAGTGAAAATGGTGTTGAGTTCCAAATGAAAGACTTTTTCAGTAAGAATGGTGTTATTCATCAAAGGAGTTGTGTCCAAACACCTCAACAAAATGGCATTGTTGAGAGAAAACATCAACACCTTTTGAATGTTGCAAGAGCTTTGAGATTTCAGTCTAACATCCCTCTCAAGTATTGGAATGAATGCATTCTCACTGCCACCTATATGATAAATAGGATCCCAACTCCCTTACTTGACAATAAAACACCTTATGAGACCCTATTTCAAGCCAAACCAACCTATGGACACATGAGGTTGTTTGGTTGTCTTGCTTTTGCCTCCACCTTATCTTAAGGTAGAAAGAAGTTTGATCCTAGGGGGAAGAAGTGTGCTTTTCTAGGGTATCCTTTTGAAGTGAAAGGTTACAAGTTGCTTGATCTTGAAAGCAAAAGTGTGTTTGTGTCTAGAGATGTCTTTTTCCACGAATCCATTTTCCCTTTCCAAATGAATTCAACTCCATAGCAGCTGTCCATGCCCACCATTGAGCAGGATGTTGACCATCCTTTAGCTGAGAATTCTCCTTACTGTAGCCTCATTGTCATGATCATGCTCCAACTCTTCAACCACCACAAACAGAAAATCATCCTATGTCTTCACCAAGACCATCACATCTTCCCAACAGCATTGATAGCCTTGATCTTACCACATCAAAGCTATTGCCCACACTTGAATTCTTTGAAGACAGTAACCCCATTCACCTTCCTGCTTCTACTGATCAGGTTTTGCAACCCCCTTTGTGTCAATCTCCACCTTGAAAGTCAACCAGGGCTAAGGAGGCACCTCAGTACCTTCAAGATTATCACTACCAGTAGGTCACCCTTTGTTTCCCTTCCCACTCTGTGGATCAGACAGCTCCATCCTCTTCAGGTACATCTTTTCCTTTGTCAAGTACTTTATCATATCAAAAATTCTCTTCCAATTTTCAAGCGTTTTCCACCTCCATTTCCACTCAAACTGAGCTACAAACATATCACCAAGCTGTTAAGGATCCCAATTGGTTCAAGGCTATGGAAGCTGAGTTGATAGCTTTAGAATTAAACAACTCATGGGTGATTTCTGACTTACCATCAGGAAAGGTTCCAATTGATTGTAAATATGTTTACAAGGTGGAGTGTAACTCAGATGGGACAGTTGAAAGGCTGAAGGCTCGACTTGTTGCAAAGGGATATACACAACAAGAAGGGATAGACTACCATGAGACTTTCTCTCTTGTTGCTAAGATGGTTATAGTGAGAACTTTGCTTTCCATAGCTGCAGTGAAAGGTTGGCAATTGCATCAGTTCGATGTGAACAATGCATTCCTTCATGGGGACTTAGAAGAGGAAATCTATATGCAAAAACCTCCAGGGTACAACAAAGGAAGGCCAAATCAGGTATGCAAGTTACATAAGAGTTTGTATGGCTTGAAGCAAGTCTTGAGGCAATGGTATTCTAAGCTTTCTGCTGCATTACTTGAGTTTGGTTTCAAGCAATCAAAGGCTAACTATAGCCTTTTCACAATGAAAGGACCTGATTCATTTACTACATTATTAGTGTATGTGGATGATATTATTGTGGCTAGTGATAGTGCAGAATCTGTTGCCCTCATGAAGACCTTCTTGAACCAAAAATTCAAGATTAAAGACTTGGGTCACCTAAGGTATTTTCTTGGGATAGAGGTAGCTCAATCCTCCAAAGGAATCCACATTTGCCAAAGGAATTATGCACTTGACATTCTTACAGATTCGGGTACTCTTGGTTCAAGACCTGTTAAGGTACCTATGGACCAAAACACTAAGCTAAGTAAGGGCACTGGTCAAATGCTTCCTGATCCAGCAGTATACAGGAGACTCATTGGTCGATTACTCTACTTAACACTTATAAGACCTGACATTTGCTATAGTGTGCAAAATTTGAGCCAATTCATGGACAGTCCAACCCACATTCACTGAAGTGCAGCTCAAAAGGTTCTAAGGTACATAAAGGGAGCTCCTGGTCAAGAAATTATGTTCTCTTCCTCAGCTGAACTTCAACTGTCAGCATAGTGTGACTCAGATAGGGCATCGTGCCCCGATACTAGGAGATCAGTCACAGGATATTGTGTGTTCCTTGGAACTTCCTTAATATCTTGGAAGTCCAAGAAACAATCCATTGTGTCCCGATGCTTTGCTGAAGCAGAATATAGGGCCATGGTTGTAACTTGCTGTGAAGTGACTTGGGTAAAATATTTCTTCATAGATTTGCTAGTACCTCATGCATAAGCTGACACTCTTTACTATGATAATCAAGAAGCTTTGCACATTGCATCTAACCCTGTATTCCATGAAAGGACCAAACATATTGAACTAGATTGCCATCTCATAAGGCATAAAATATTGGAAGGAAGTATTCAGACTTCTCACATTTCTAGTAGGCTACAATTAGCTGATGTATTCACTAAGGCACTCCCTACTTATCTCATTGATTTACATCTAGGCAACATGGGAGTAGTCAATTACTACTCTCCATCTTGTGGGGGGCTATTGTGACATGAAATAGAAAAGGAGAATGAAGAAGGACATTCTGAACAAGCACACAATGACATGCAGAAATCACCATGCAGCAGACAAGTTGATGTAAAGCAAGATGCAGCAGCTGAAAAGCATAAAGCAAAGCACAGAAAAGTAAAGCAATAGAGAAGCATAAAAGCACACATCAACAGCTAATTAAGAGTGCACACAATTGCAGATGAAGTGATGTAAAGCAGTGTCTTAGGTTGTCATGAAAAGCCATGTCCTAAATTACTTGTAAATCAGTAGAAAGTGAAAAGTTAATTTTAGGACTCTTCCTCTTTAGTTTTTTTGTTTTCTGTAGTGTATATATACTTGTAACAGAACCTGCATTCGAGTAGAGTGAATGAATGAGATTTCCAATAGCCTTCTCTTCCATCTGAAGCTATATTCTTTTCTCATATCTCCCTTCCATCTTCTGTTTTTCACAAGTGCTACTCAGCACCTTACTTTCTTACAACAATGATAGAATTTCTGTGTTTTATGTGCAAAGATCATTAGAAAGGAATTGATAATTATTTGTAGCAAAATCATAGTTTGTACACATGATTTGAGCAAGCTTTTCTTCATCAAAATAATATTATTTTTGCAACTTTGTTTAGGAATTAATAAAAATATATTTTAATAAGCTAATGTTTTCCTTTGTGGATTTTTAAACATTGATTCTAGTTTATCACTTAGGTATTAAAGAAGATTGCACATAGAACTGATGTCAAAAGGAGTCATTAGAGCTGATGTCAAGCACGACCTAGGTTGAGCTCGGCCAATCAATTAGAAGGCTGAGCATGAATAGGTTTACCCAAGCCTCTCATAGCTTAAGTCTAGTCTGAGTAGCATCTAAATTTGCTGAGTAGATCTTAAACAGCCTGTAATTGCTTTATCTTTGCTCTTTTGCACCCTTTATTAGAGGCTTAAAGTTTAACGAAATATGTTATGTGCCACATATTTAGGTACATTAGACTTATTGTTGTAGAAGCTCTGTACTTGTATCCTCAATCGGATGTATTTCTAGGTATTTCTTCTCACCAATATAAAACTATTTGATGAAGAATATTCATTCCTAAGGGTTATTAAAACATATTACCGTCTCTATTTACTTTTCATGTGAATTCTAAACCATATATCAACATTGTTCTTTGAAACTGAATTGCTCTGTATAATTCTCTTTGATGTTCATTCATTCGTGCATTAACAATTATATCTGGTTGATACATTGGAATGTCTTCAAAAGATATGTTGGTCTTTTTCCTGCGCAAGTAATTTGACAAAACTTTATATTTGATTAAGCTTAAAAATCCTGCATTCAATTTGGGGGTGTTGATCTATTTGATACCAGTAAATCATCAAAATTAATTGTGATAAAATTCTGTTTGTGTTCATGTCATGCTTTCTTAATTGATGCTAGAAATAAACTTTTTTCTTGAAATAGGGTGGGAGAACAATAACAGACAACTGGATTCCTAAAATTTACTAGTTAGCATACCATTCTCTTCATGGCTCTATACTACTTTTAATACATCCTACATAATGGGGAATATCTTTCAAACTCTGCTACCTCTTCTTCCAAGCAAAAGAGAGAAAAATATGGGAAGCATTTTATATAAATTCGTTGCAACAAGGAACAAAGTTATTTTGTTGAAAGTAAGGACCACATGCTGGGTAAGAATAATGGGCTGTATATGTTGTGGGATTCCTAGAAACTAATTTCTGTTAGCATCATAATGTAATTTTTGAAGCCCAAGAATCTGCTTCTTCCAAACATGTTCTTCTTGGAGTTAAGAATATTCATGAAGAAGTATTATCAGGTTATGGCTATCACACAAACTAACATACATTGAGGGGTGCTCGAATATTTTTTTTTTCAGTTTTGTTTACGTATAAAAAAATATATTTTTATTTTTACTTGGGCTTGGTGAAGTTCGTCTATGGTTCAACCCTCTAGTTTACGTAGGAGTGAAGCCCTAAACTAATATTCTGAATGTGTTTTTTTAAATATGCAAAATGCTAGAAGGGCTGCTTTAACTGATCCTTCTAGCTTCTTTAGCTCTGCATTTCCATGAAACATACCCTTGAAGACAACTCTTTAGGCTTTTCGAGAGGGAGAGAGATAGAGAGAGCAAGTAATATCATTAATTATAGAGGCATGAATGTACACTACAACAAATAGTGATTATATGTACACTACAAGAAAAAGTGATTATATGTGATTGCCAAATTAGTGGAAGCCATCTATCTTCTCGCCTTATATTAACACTATCACCCTTCCATATCCTCCAAATACACTCTCGACAGCAATATATTGATAGTGCTAAGTTTCATCTGGCTTTATTCTACATTTCCAAAAGAGATTATTCACTAGCCATGAGATAGTGCTAAGTTTTGCTATTATAGAAAGTTGTGGTAGTAGTTTCTAACTTTATCTCTTTTTTGGTTGTACCTTGAGTCTTGATATTGTCATAAATATGTCCCATAGAAGTTAGAGTCTTACTTTTTTCAGTTATAAAGGTAGATATTTATCAAAACTTGTCCCAGGGCGTCTGGGAATATATCAATTGCTGCTATTTTTGGTTGTTTAGTTGGTTACTTTGATAGCTTGCATAAGCCAATAACATTGGTTAAGGGTTTGGTTGCTTGAATGTTGCTTTTGAAATATCTAACTAATGGTCCCAAAAACATAGATATCTACCAAATGTTTGCTATATGGCTGAGTGATGTTTTTTTTTTTTTTCATGTTGTGGAAAAATAAACTTATTTTGGTTGCTGCATCAATTGCAGTTTATCCTGATGGCTGTGTTTGAATATCAATCCTACATCCTCCTAGTGAGGACTTGAATGGTTATGAGCTTGCAAGTGAATTCAAGACTCTGGTTCATACGGTATGTCATAAACACTTTAAACTAAAGCTCTCTTGCTTTCTTTTTATAAATTTGTTAAATCTGAAATTGGAAGTCTTTGCTTTCCAAGTTCTGGTTCAAGGAAGGTTGTGGTGTTATGTTTATATTCTAAAGCAATTGTTGAACTGTAGATTAAATTGCAAAATGTTTTTTATTATTTCTTTGTAAGTTCAAAATACTATTAAGCTTTGCTTGTGGGAATCGATGAGTGTGTGAATATATTGATGGCAAGTTGGTTTGTGAGATGTTAAAAAGGCTGCTCTGCACCTGTACCATCCAAAATCTCATGCTCTGCACCATCCTATTTGTTGCAGATCAACTATAGCTGCTGCAGCTCACCATTTGTTATCAATGATGGTTGATATTTGGTAGATATTTAGTAGAACTTCTCCTATTAAAAGGAGAGCTCTGATATGTGAAGTGTGTGGGCAAAACACGAGAGTGAAACATGAGAAAATTTTGAGTGTTTGTAATCTCACACGAACATACTAAATTTTAGCTCTAGTGGATATAGGCAAATTGCTGAACCACTTGAATATCGTCTTGTGTGATTCTTGGATAGTTTTGATGCGCAACAAATAAGACTTGTGATGGTTCAATAAACTAATGCCTTTAATAGTGGTTCAATAAACTTAAAAATTGGCAAACGTGCAGCAAAGTTAAAATCACTGCGATAGAGTAAATGTGGTGATTTTTAAGCTTTTTTGCTACGATTTTGAGAGTTGCAAATGGCCTGATTCCTTGTATTATAAGTCATTCTTATATGATTTTCATTCTCTTAAATTCTAAAAGATGTGGATTGAACATGAGTCTTTTTTTAAGTTGATAAAGAATGGATGGGAGATGGAATTAGGAGACTCGGGCTTATTATAGATGGTGGGTGCGGAAAAAGTGTATTCTATTTTCACAAGCTGGGTCATCATACACAAGGTGAGGATATTTTGGTGTGGAATAAAAATGTAGATGGGCAGTTTACCACCAAAAGTGCTTGGTTTTGCTTACATATTTGAGCTCTAGAGGTGGAATGGTCTAAACAGGTATGGCACTCTTTTTTACTTAAAAAAATCTTAGTTTTGGTTTGGAAAGTTTTTTCAATGCATTGAGTGTTGATGATAATGTTTGCAAGATTGGTATTCCTATGGTTTCAAACTTTAATTGTTGTGAGAATGGGGGGTGTGAGGACTTATATTATGTGTTTGCAAAAGGGGAACTTGCTAGATTGATATGGGAAAAAGTTTGTAATTGTGTGGGTTTATAATCTATATGAGGGAGGGGCTGGCATGAAACACACTACAAAACTTGGTTCACTACTTGGTATGATACCATGTATTCTCTTATGGTGTTTGTGGAATAAAAGATGTAATGCTTGTAGATGTATGTAATTCATTCAGATGGTCTGGGCTCGGTTTAGACATCAACTTTGTTGGTCAGCGCTAAAATTGAAAGACCAGTCGAATTTTACATCCAATGATCAAGAGATTTTGAAGATGCTTACCATCCCTTCTAAGAGGGTCCGTACTATTCCGCCAATTCTTGTTCCATGGCACCCTCCAGAATCGAGGCTTCAGAATGATGATAACACGGGTCGGGCATCCCATCGTTAAGTGCTAAGTGTGTGTACAACAAAACAATGCAATGGATAATAAAAGTTAATTGAATAAGTACTAGAATTTGTTTAAAAGAAAAACTTGATTAAATACAAGCATATCAAAATATTACAAATTTCCAGTAACATCATAAAATCAAAATACATAATTTAAAGGTAAGGAAATAATTTCCAAATAATACAAGCAAAAGCCCAATCAATCATTCAGCATGCACTGTAGGCGGGACTCTTCCACCATCCCTACGCGTGCACTATAACCGAGAATCACAGGCGAGACTCTACCACTGTCCCTGCTAACCACCATCCCTACAACTCCGTCTGTAGGCGAGAATCGTAGGCAATACTCTACTACCGTCTCTACAATGACTCTCTATCAAACCGTTCAATCAGTTCATTTCAAACACATGAAATCCTTTTTCGTATAAAAACCTAGTTTCCAAATATGCACATGAAAATGCATGCAATTACACAAAAACCCAGTTTTATTTTTCAACACATGTACATGCATGCACCATGCAATGCAAATGACAAGACAAATTATCCAATAAATCCAATATCATCCAAACATAAATAAGTCCATCCTCAAATCCATCCGACCTCCGACTCCTCGAACTCAGTCCGGCACAACCAATCAAAACACAATGTATTGTTAATGCAAAATTATATTTAAATCTTAAAACAAGTTTGGAAAATACTTACAGCACTATAAAATATTTTCTGAAGGATCACGGAGGTGCAAAAAGCGGCGGTAAGGCAACATAATAGTGCAAATCGCTCTAAGGCTATAGGTCCCAAAATACCCACTTTTGAATGAGGACAAACTAAGACTTAGAATTGTTAGAGAATGGCTTAAAGGTGATGGTGAAGCTAATGGAAGTAGTGGTTGGATGTGAGTGGCGGCGAAAAAGGCGGTGGATGTAAAAAACGGCCTAATCGGACTTTAGCTTGTGATGGTTGCTCCAACGATGGATTGGAGCTGGAAATAGGTGGGCTAGGTCGGCAAGAAGTCAGTGATGAAGTGGTGAAGAAATGATGCCTGGAGGTGGACCGACGGCGGCGCTAGAGTAAATGGAAGCCGCGGCTTGAAGGGGCTCGTGGTGGCTAGTAGCGACTCGATTGGGGCTGAAAACGGAGGGGGATGTTCACTGCCGGCTGAAGAGGAAGAAGGTGGGTTGGGCGGTGTCGCTCACGCCAGCGAGTGGCAGCGCACTGGGAGAGAAGAAGAAAACGACGGGGAGAGGGAGGGGAGAGCTGGTCGCACTGGAGAGAGAAAAGAGCAGGGGAGAAAAGAACGAAAAGAAAGAAGAAAAAGAGGAGAAAAATAAAAAGGAAAAAAAAAGAAAAAAGAAATAGAAAGAAATGAGGTCCAGCCTTTTCCAACTCAGGGTCTCAAACTGATACAACGAATATAAATTTTAAAACGACAAGTTAAATAAAATAATTTAAACACAGTGACATAATAAAATAAAATAATTTAAACACAGTGACTTAATAAAATAAAATAATAAAATCTAATAGTAAAATACTTTAAAATAAGGATCATTTTAAATACAAAACAATAATTAATATTAAGAAAGCACATCAAAACAATTTTTACAACTTAAAAATCATAAAATAAATCCAATGAAAATATGATAAATTTAAAATAAGAAAATCAATTTTTAAATCAATTAAAATACTCTTTCAATAAAAATACACTAAAATATGGGGTATCACACAAGGCACATGAGCGGGGCCCAAAAACTGACGAGGCTTGGCCCAAAATCAAGAGAAAAAACCACTAAAATAAAGCCCAATCTGAAAATAAAGGTCTATGAAATATAAAGGCACAAAAAAAAAAAGAATAAAAGCCTAATAAAAATACTACAACTAAACATTAATAAAATAATTAAACCCTAACAATAAAATAATTTAAGCTAGATAGTAGTTTAAATGCAAAATAATTATTAATATCAAGAAAACACATTATTATTATTTTTCTTTTTGAAAAGAAAACCATTTCATTTCATAGCATAGACTAGTTACGAGTATTACAAATTAAGTCATCCAAAATGACTCTTTTGACTACAGCAGAGCCATCTTCCAGCCAAACTACTTCACTAGACACACTAACTGCTAGTTTAGCAGCAGTGTGTGCACCTACATTAGCACTTCTATGTACAAAAGCTAAGTCCCACTCTCGATTTGCTGCCATGAGTTGTTGGAGGTCCTCTATCACCTGTCTAGACCAAGAACTATCCTCTTCATTTTAGTTCACCACATCTACAACATTTTTGGCATCCCCTTCAAAGCACACCTATGGCAAACCGAGCTCAAGACATAGCACCATTGCTCTGTGAAGGGTGTAGCACTTAGCTTGGAAAACTGATGGGATATTCTCTCTAGGTGCAACCAGACACCCCAACAATTCTCCTTCTGAGTCCCTTACAATTACTCCTATACCCATGCTTCGTTTGTCTTGATCAAAAGCTGCATCGAAGTTAACTTTAAAGAAAGGCGGCGCCAATCCAGAGGTTTATGATTCTGCCTCATACCATCTGCTTGTCTTCTCTCTATTCTATCTTTTCCTTCAGTCAGCACTTCCTTATACATTGCTTGCTCTGACAATGCCTTAGCAACAATCGTACTAAGAGGGTGAAAGGTTTCCTGGAAGACCAAACCATTCCTTCTTATCCATAGATGATAGAAAACTACTACTGCCAGTTCCAATTCTTCTTGTTTTAGCCTCACAACCATTTCTTCCAACAACATTTGGAAATCACTGAAGCTCCTTTTCCATTTTCTGAAAAGAGTAAAACCTCTCCACACATCAGTTGCTGTAGGGCACTCCCAAACCATATGTACTGTAGTTTCAGGTTCCCTCATGCAAATTGGACACACATTGCTTTCCACTATATTCTTTCTAAAAGGTTATCTCTAGTCGGTAGAATCCTACTAACACATTTCCATATCAGCATCTTTACCTTACCTGGTACCTTGAGACCCCACATTTTCCTCCACATACCACTGATTGACCCATCTGAGGACGTGTCCCCTGTGTTTCTTCTCTGCAGTGGGTTTCCAGAAAATAGGCACTTTTGGCTAAGAATGTTCCTCTTTCTGAAGCTACCAAATCCTCCTGTCACTTGCTCCTCTACTGCTCAATGGAATGGATAAAATCAGTTCTGCTTCATCTTCCCTGAAAACTGTCTCCACCACTTCCTTTTTCCATGATTTAGTAGCCACATCTATCAATGTCTCCACCTTTGCTTCTTTTTCAAAAGTATTTGTAGGAGACTGAACTTGAAAAGTAATAGGTCGAGGTAACCACTTGTCCTTCCAAATGTTGATGCTCTTTCCATTCCCCACCCTCCACACCATACCCTTCTTAACCAACTTCAGGCTCGACCACAGACTTCACCACACAAAGGAGGGAGAACCTTTCAGTTTGGCTTCCAACAGGTCACTATCTTGAAAATACTTTTGCTTGAAAACCTGAGAAACCAATAGATCTGGTTCCTTTATAAACCTCCACAGCTGCTTTGCTAGTTGTACTTTATTGAAGGAACTGGGGTCTCTAAAGCCTAATCCCCCTTGGTTTTTAACTGAACTCAGAACCTTCCAGCTCTTCCAGTGTATACCTCTCCCTTCTCTTTTATGTCTCCACCAAAACCTTGCCAACATAGCTTCAATCTCCTTTAGTAGCATTACTGGTAGCTTGAAGACACTCATAGCATATGCAGGAATTGCCTGTAATACACTTTTAATCAATACTTCCTTGCTTGCAGAAGAAAGGAATTTTGTTTTCCAGCTATTGATTCTCTTACATATCTTCTCTTTCAAGCTCCTAAAGGAGTTATACTTAGACCTTCCAACCACTGTAGAGAGTCCTAAATATCTGTTATAGTCATAACACCTTAAACCATTGATCTGTTGTAGGATGAACTATCTCGTTTCTCCTCTTGTGTTTGTGCTGAAGAAAACATTGGTTTTTTCTTTGTTTAGAGTTTGACTTGAAGCTTGCTCAGATACTGCCAAGATTCCACGAATTCTGTACCACTCCACTAACTTAGCTCTATAGAATATTACACAATCATCTGTGAAGAGAAGATGGTTGATTCTTATTCCTCCTCGCATTACATCAAGTCCTTTAATCATGCCTCTCAATTCAGCTTGATGTAGTAAATTGCTGAGACTTTCAACACATAATAAGAATAAGTAGGGTGACAAGGGATCACAATGCCTTAGCCCTCTTGTGGGAATGATTGTCTCTCCTGGCTGTCCATTGATGATAACTGAATAAGATACTGATCTGACACATTTTATCAACAAATTTGTCTATTTCTGTCCAAAACCCAATCTTAATAACACAGCCTCTAGGAAATCCCATTCAACCCTATCATAGGCTTTTGACATGTCTAACTTGATTTCCATGGCACCTTCTTTACCCTTTTTCCTTTGTTGCATTGAATGAAGGACCTCATAAGCCACTATTATGTTATCAGTTATCAGCCTTTTGGGGATGAAAGTACTTTGATTCATCGATATCACCTTATGTAGCGTGCCTTTCATTCTATTTGCCATTACCTTTGAGATAAGCTTGTAAAACACATTACAAAGAGAGATAGGTCTAAAGTCACGTACTGAAGTGGGGGAACTAACCTTAGGAATTAAAGCTAAATGAGTGTGATTTAACTCCCTTGGTAAAATTCCTAAGTTTAAGAAATTCAGCACTGCTTGTGAAGTCTCTTTCCCAACTAGTCCCTAGTGTTCTTGGAAAAACCTTGCACTAAACCCATCAGGCCCTGGTGACTTAAAAGGAGACATCTGTTTGAGAGCCAGCTCCACTTCCTTTTCTGTAAATACCCCTTCTAGCCTTAGACTCATCTCGGCTGTAAGCCTTGATTCCAGACCCTGCAGACTTTCTGAATTAGGTTTTGTTGACTTGTATATTGCTATGAAATGGCTCTTAAAACTTGCAACAACCTCTTTCTTCTCTCTCACTTCTGTTCCTTCCATGTCAATAATTCTAGTGATGGTATTCTTTTGCCTTCTCTGATTTACACAGGCATGATAGAATATTGTATTTCTATCACCACAAATCAGCCAGTGTCTCTTTGCCCTTTGCCTCCACCCTATGTCTTCTTGTTCCAATAGAAAGTTAAGATCTTGCTGCAGGCCTTTTGTTTCTTTATGGTGCTTGGTTCTTCTCGGCTTTGCAACTCACCTAACAACTGTGTCTTTTCTCTTATAGCTCTATTTCTGTCTCTAACCATGTGTCTACTCCACTTTTGAAGCCCCTTTCTAGTTTTGTCAAGCTTGTATAAGACCTTCTCCAAACCAGTCTCCCCTCTATAACTGCCCTGCCATGCTTCAGAAGCTGCCTCTCTACAGCCCATCTCATTAATCCAGTTGGCTTCGTACTTGAATGAAGAGTGATATCTGTATGCTGAACACCTCTCAAAACTACAGTAAAGTAGTATTGGGCTGTGATCAGAGTAGATAGCTAGAAGAGTTTCCACTAAAGCCTCTGCATAAGTTACTTTCCACCTTGGGTTTGCTAAAGCTTTATCTAGTCTTTCCTTTGTGAAAGACTCATCTTCATGTCGGTTGCACCATGTGAATTTGTTTGTTTTCCATCCTAGATCAACCAAATTTCCTTCTTCTACCAGATTTCTAAACATTCTCATGAGGTTTTCATTCCTACATCTTCCCCCCCACTTTCTCGTCATTAAATAAGATCTCATTAAAATCCCCTATCACTCCCCAACCCCCTTCACTAGGCTTGAAAGATGACAATAAATCCCATGTTTGTTTTCTCAAATTTGAGTTCGGGTGCCCATAAAAACAGGTTAGTAACCACTTAAAGTTACACTGAGTATCATTTACCAAAACATTAAAATGGTGTCTTGAAAAGTTGACCAACTCTACCTGGTCCTTCTGTTTTCACAGCAGGATAAGGCCTCAACTCCTACCAACTGCCTCACTAGCACAACAGCCCTCAAATTTTATTGACTTCGCAATCCCATCTGCTCTACCATATGGGAGTTTGGTTTCCATAAGAAAAACCATATCAGGCATCTTCTTCTTCACTACCATGCGAAGGGTTTGAACTGTTCAGGGGTTCCCAAGCCCCTATAGTTCCAACTTAGGATCTTCATATCCTCTGGTGGGGCTGACTGGCAGCCACCACCTTCTCTAATTGTTCATTGTTTTGCTCCAAAGAACCCAATACACCAAGCTTTTTCAGTTTCTTATGAGAACCAAGATTAGTAGTACTTACCTCTAAACCCCGTTTTACCCCTTTTGATCTTGTGGAGATTGAGGAGGATGTTGAACATTTCTGCACCCTGGCCTGATGTTTCCAGCTACAAAGCTCTTGCTGGAGTGCCTTGCTTTGTTCGTGATTCGATACTATCTCAACTGCTGCTTCTTCTAGGCTAGTAACCGAAAGAGAGTTGGGCCCTTTCTGGTTTAAGTGAGGGCCTAGTATACCATGCAGCCCAGCCTCTTCGCCTAGCCCAGTGTTAATATCTGATTCTCTTCCCTCTTCCCGCCTAAAACTGTCTCTCCCAGCCTTGTACAGTTCCTTTTCCCCTTCCCGCCTAAAACTGTCTCGCCCAGCCTTACACTGTTCCTTTTCTTTCAAGCAGGTTAGGAGGTCAGCTTCCATCACATCTCCACCTTCCTCTAGGTTTGTCACCCTCTGTCCCTGATGACTGGTGTCTACCTTGTCACCCTTCATAGCTTCTGTAGGTTTCTGTATTTGAGAAGAACCGGAGGTCTCCCGTCCTCCGTCCAACCCCTCCACCATCCTCCCTTTTCCGACACTATCTTTTGGTATTACTTCCCTCCCCCTGTCACCATTATTCTGTTTCTCCCTTGCTCCCATATCACTTTGGTATCGCGCCTTGCCAGACCATCGTCTAGGGGCAATCTCAACTCGAAACCATGGACCGAACTGTGGTTTGCCATTGAGGTCCTCCTCTCTCTGTTTTTCTTTACTCGCTTGACACCCTTGAACATCATGAAGGAACCAGCCACACTGGAAGCAGATCTTTGGTAAAGATTCGAACCGGAAGTGGACCCAATGTTTTGTACTCTGGACACTAATGAATCTGCCCCTGGCGATCTGTTTTCTAAGTTTTATCTCCACCTTGACCCATAACCATCTGCCCCATCCAATGCCATCCTCTTGCGCGTCTACTTCTACTACCTTGTCCACCGTCTTCCCTATTTTGTTACCCCGTTCCTCCGACATGCAGCTCAAGGGTAAGTTATGGATTTGCATCCAGAAAACTTCACTATCGAAATCTATCTTTCCCGGTTTCATTATTCCATCATATTGCATGAGGAGAAACATTGCGTTATCAAAAAACCAAGGTTTGCCTTCGAAAACTCTATGTAGATCCGCATGTGTTCCAAAAGTAATAACATAGGTATTTTTGTCAACTTGTTGGAAAGAAGCCTTCTTACTGATCCTCCATATCCTTGCCATGGTATTGCTTATCAAGTCTTTCCCTATCACTCTGTCCGAGCATACTCTCCCAATCAGACTCAATTCACCTTTCCGTCGTATATCTTCGTTCCCGCTACCCTCCATTTCTATCACCTCCTCCTCCTCTCCTATTAGCTTTAAATTTTTCCATAGATCCTCCAGATCTTTAGTACTGTGACTCTCTCCTACGTACATAACGAAGCTATATAAGGTCTCCACTTGAGGAGACTGAACTATAGCACTGAAAAGAGATAAACTGAACACTAGACAACTCCACCTCTAGTTTTGCTGGAGAGCTAACCTGAGAGGAGACTAAGAAAACACATTATTTAAATTTCATAACTTGGAAGTTACAAAATAATACCACGAAAATCAAGTTTAATTTAAAACAAAAGAACCACTAATTATAATAATTTAAATAATCATTCAATAAAAATACACGTAAACATGAGATATTACATGAACTTACCACCAATCAACCAACACCATTAGCCATTCAAATCCGCAAAACGTGCAATTTCATTTCTGTTAAACTTGAACTTACCACCATTAACCATTACTGTACATCCCGGGCAATTATTTCATTTCTGTTATTATTTTAAGTATTATCCTTTCATCGGGCACTAACCGAAAATCATCTAATTATAATAGGACAAGATATTATTAAAACGATGATAATAATTAATGGAGGAGAGAATTACAAAACGTGCGGCTACACAATTAATCTCTTCAAACATTAACAATTGCATATGTTTATTTTATATTTTCAGATGGTAAAATTCTTAACATACGAAGAAAGATGCGCGCAGTCTGAAGAATGATAATTAATGTTTGCCCACCTCCTTATAAAAGTTCTTCTGTCTCCCCTAACTGTATAATCACCGAGAAACATTATTTTGGCTGCTTAAGTACTACTTGCATCAAACATGTGGCATGCAATTTTGCGAAAATTGTTATTTATGATGAAAAAATGGGTATACAAGGCTAATACACAAGAAAGAAATATAATTTTCCCTTATCATCAAAAGAAAATCCATTAAAGCTATGGTGTATTTCTAGATCTTCTTTTTGCCTAGATCCATTCTTCAAGGAAACAAATATAAGAAATTATAATCCCCTCCGATGCGATTTGGATGAAATTATAATCCCCACCGATGCGATTTGTTTAAAATACGACATTTATGCTAATAAAATTTGGACAATGATCTTAACATGAGAAATTGAAAAATAGAGAAATGATATTTTTAGTCGTTGAGTACACAAGTATCATGCAATCCCATTGAAAAAAGTGAGAAAATACGAGATCAAAAAAAAAAAAAACAAACCTAATTTTTTAATAGTTGATCCAACTCTTTTCCAAAATGATTATACATGACTTATGCACTTCACAACTACATATAGCATTAGTCTCAACCATATTATCTATAAAGTGAACATAATTGTTCTTCTTTAGAGTTTTCTCGAATCCCAAAGATACGGTTTTTTTATTAGATCCACATATTGAATCCATAATGTGTGTGCATATATATATGCATCACTAGAACACATTCCTAGCTAGGTAATATGTATCCTAGTTGTTCACACAAATTATTTAATATCAAGTACTCAAAGTATTATACATCATATACTTGTTCAAGAAGGCGTGGAGTGAGATGGATTTCAAGTGGTGTTGCTTTAATGGAGGCAATTCCAGCTTTCTCAACCATATCTACTGATTTAGCTGATGGAGTTGAGATGTCAAAAGCATGTAAGAAGGTAGAAAGTGTGAGTTGAATCAGTTGTAACCCAAGCGACATTCCGGGGCAAACTCTTCTACCACTACCAAATGGCATCAATTCAAAATTCTGACCCCTAATATTGATATCTTTATGGGTAGTAAGGAATCTTTCTGGATGAAACTCTGTTGGATCCTGCCACAAGTTTGGGTCTCGATGGATCTTTGATAGATTAACGAGAAGACGTGTGCCAGCTGGGACATGGTAACCAGCCAAAGCACAATCTTCGCTAGACTCGTGCGGCACACCAAGTGGGCCAGCAGGGTATAAGCGCATTGTTTCTTTGATGACAGCTTGGAGATAGGTTAGGTTTTGTATGTCTGAATCCTTCACTTGCCTTTCCTTACCAACCTGGACGTCTAGTTCTTGTTGGACTTTCTTTAGAGCCTCTCGATTGTTAAGAAGTAGAGAGAGAGCCCACGTCATGGTCACAGCTGTTGTATCTGTGCCCCCTAAGATAAGGTTCTACAAAAGATGTAAAATTAGATATCAATAAGAATATCCCTTTAAAACACTCTTTGTAAAATTAGATATCATCTTGGCTAATGAAACAATAATTAATGATCATACCAGACAAGTTGCTTTTGTAATTGTATCAGCATCAAAATTGGAAATTTCTATGTTATCTGTGACAATGGATAGCAATACATCCATAAAGTCCTGGGGTGCATTCTTCACCTCACTCGAGAGATTTCTTTGCTTATGTTCTTCTAGCAAACCTTTAAGCACATGATCTATTTCTCTTGCGACTTTTTTCATGGCCCTTTTGTCCCCACCCAAGTCCAACCACCTTAGATATGGTAAGGCATCTGACACCACAAACTTTCCAATCAACATGGAAATATCTTTCAATGTCTTCTGGTACCCAAGATCATTTACTTCATCCTCATCCTCGGTGGCAACCCAAGCAAATCGCTTCCCTACAACCATCCTAAACACCATGTTTAGCGTGATCTTGTCGAACCATCTATTCATGTCCACCAACACGTGCTTGTTGTTATTGACTAGGAGTTTATATGTTTCCTTTATTGCTATGTTTACCTCCGATTCTCGGATGTGCTTGAACATCTCAAGGCGTTGATTTGAAAGGAGTTCAAGTGTGGTTATTCTTCGAACTTGGCGCCAATAGGAACCGTAAGGGCTGAAAGCGAATAGGGCATAGTTATAGCCCATGAGTTCTACTGCCATAGCTTTTGGACGGTTGGCAAAGACTTTGTCTTTGGTAGTAAAACACTCTTTGGCTATTTCTGAATTGCTGACCACTATAGCTTTATGCACTCCCAACCTAATGGTAAAGATTGGTCCATACTTGTCAGCCATATAACCTAAGGTTATATGAGCAGGTTTTGACCTTGCTAATAGGTGGAGGTGGCCTATCATAGGCCATGCACCACCAACTTCTGGTGGAAGTCTGCTTTGAGGTGCAGTTTTTTGGGCTGTGCTCTTCCATAATAGAAAGAAGATAAAGAGAAGCAAGCAGGCAAAGATGGTAGCCATGATATAAGTGATCATATTAAAGGTACGTGATGAGTGATATTGAAAGAGCATATATAATTTCCTTTTTTTGGCTGTGGCTGTGGATGGAGCTGGCTGCGGTCAGGAGGGCATATAAATATCTTGGAGTTGAAAAAAGGCCCCGTCACAAGACTTTAAAAAACACCGAAAAAATATCTTATGTTGGAGTTCAATTGCCACACGGAATTGAATAGATAGAGGCCGCCACCGTCACCTTAAGACTTACTGCCCTCGTATAAAATATCTTTCCAAACACCCCCAAAATAAACATTAAAAAGAGTAATTCTTCCCATAATCTAATTATATAGTATTAAAAGATTAGATAATATTTATTATTTTTTATTTATGAATCTATTATCTAATGTCACATTACGAATTGATGAGAATTAAGATAGTGAATAAATTTTTTCATGAATAAATTAGTTTTGAGCGTCGTTTATTGACTAACATAACGCCCATGGAAGCCATAGTGAAATGGCAAGCAATGTCCAAGAATACACGAGAGACTAGCATTAATTAACAACCATTAATCAATATCTCTCTCTCTCTCGGTTCAACTTCACGTGCAGTTGAATAATTAATGTCACCAATTTTCTCGTTTCAATCTAAACCAAATGACAGTCAATTTAACTTATTCAAGGATGATGATGTACGTACTTACTACTCATTTATCATCTTTTTACTACTTTAGTATATTAAATTTTTTTTATTATAATTATTTTCTTAACATTTTTTATTATTAATAAAAAATTAAAAAAATATACAATTTCACTAATAGTCACTTTCTTAACCATTAAATAAACATAAACAAGTTATAAAAAATTTAAAAAATAATAAGAGTAGTAAAAAGGTAGTAGTAGGGTAGTAAGTCTATTATTATTCATCAATTAAAATGTGCCCCATCATCAAATAATCAAATATAACTGGATATAAATCGTGATCGTATATAAGAAAAATTATATACATAAGTTTTTTAAACATTATTATTTTATTTGCTCTATTTTATGTGTTAGTAAGAAGGACTTATTTGGAATGTGAGATGATCTCGTCTAATCTCAAAATTTCTCATAATTTCCTTCCCAAGCACCACTCGAACACCATGACTTTCTAAATATGTGATTTTGAAACAATTGAGCTTAATGAAAATACCTGTCAAGCATAAGACTTTATATGTTAGTCAATAAACGTGCTATTGATTATAAAGTTGAAAGCTAGTTTTCTAGTGATGAGGATATCCCATATAGTTAGGGAAATAAATCACGTCGTTGACAGATTAAGCAAGTTGGGTTCTAATGAGACTTATATTTTCATTGCTAATAAACATGGAAATCCGAAAAACATTTTGGGCGCTTTTCGAATGAACCAAGCTAGATTACATGTTATTCAACGCAGATAGCATATTCGCATATGTTTTTAATCACGATATTTTTTCGCCATAAGTGAGGACTATTAATAAAATTGGAATACTATCCTATTTTTGAAAAAAAAGTCACTTTCCAATTTCAGATCTTTAACTTTTTAATTCATTTAATCATCATCTGATCATTACAACTTTTTTAAATTTTCAAATAAAATACAAAAAATAATAGAATTTTTATAAGTTCTAAAACAAAAACAATATTAAAAAAATTTTATTCTAATAATATCTTAACTTTATAATATTTTTATTTAAATTTTTCTTTTCTTTCCTAAAATCTAATAAGATATTATAATTCAAATTGTTTCACTACAACTCATAAACCCCTTCACTAGTATTCACAAAATTGTCATTTTCTCATCACTGAAACATGCCCTAAATATGATTTGACTGTGACTAAGGCTGGGTATGGGTTCTGAGTTGATTAACAATTAGATGAGTTAATATGTGAATAATAATGATTTAAGATGTTTGAGTGAGATTTTTGAAGTCATTGAGATATATTTAAATGTGGGAAGTAGAATGAGATCGATATATTTCAATATTCACGTTTATTGACTAACATAATCAATAGCAAGCGGGAAGTAGAATGAGATCCATATATTTCAATATTCACGTTTATTGACTAACATAATCAATAAACGTGCTATTGATTATGACGTTGAATGCTAGTTTTCTGGTGATAAGGATATTCCATATATTTAGGGAAATGAATCACGTAGTTGATAGATTAATCAAGTTGGGATCTAATGAGACTGATATTTTCATTGCTAATAAACATGGAAATCCAAAAAACATTTTGGGCGCTCTTTGAATGAATGAAGCTGGATTACACGTTATTCAACGTAGATAGCATATTCGCATATGTTTGTAACCACGATATTTTTTCGCCGTAAGTGAGAACTATCAATAAAATTAGAATACTGTCCTATTCTTGAAAAAAAAAATTCATTTTCCAATTTCAGATTTTTAACTTTTTAATTCATTTAATCATCATCTGATCATTACAACTTTTTTAAATTTTCAAACAAAATACAAAAAATAATATAATTTTTATAAGTTCTAAAATAAAAATAATATTAAAAAAAATTTATTCTAATAATATCTTAACTTTATAATCTTTTTATTTAAAATTTTCTCTTCTTTCCTAAAATCTAATATCAAATCACAAGATTAAAATTCATCTAATTAATGGCTAGTTAATTAAAAGCTATAAACTCAGAATAAATCAGACAAACAAAGAAAGAATTACTTTAAATTAGCATAGAAAATCAAGCATAGTTTGGAACTAGATTACATCATTTTACTAGAATAAAGAAAATTTAGTGCATGCTAAAAATTAAATTCAACATAAACGAATTAACCATAATTTTTTTGAGAATAATGAAAGGAAAATGAACACTGAAAAATGTTCCTCACAATTGCAGCTCTAAGTCGTAGCAGCATCTTCACAGTCTCAACACGTCTTCCAAACCACAGGAAATTAAATTAATTGCCGTCCCTTTGGATCCGCAAGCCGCGTCTCTTATCAAAACAAATCAAATAAAAATCTGTTTCATTCCATCTTGATTCCGCATGCGTGCGTCTCTCCAAGTGAAGCCCTTGCGTCTCACTATGTCCTAATCCAAAATGGCTCATTCCATTAAACTCCTCTCCACTCCTACGTACATATGTGCCAGCCAAAATAAATCCAAACTAACGCCAAGTCAAACCATCATAACTTTTGCCAATTAATTTATTCCCATGAACGTCTTACATGGTAAGTTAAACCAATAGATAGAATGAAGTCTAAACTTCCCACGTCATCTTCTTCTTTTTAATTTGATAAATATTTTCTTTTATTTTTTATTTATTTATTCACTTGTTCTCATCTGGTAGTTAGATGCCAATAGAGTAGATCCAAATCACTTCTCTTTTTCGACATCTCTTCCTTTTAAATTTGGAAATCTTCTTCTATCTTTAGCATCTTAAAAAAATACTGGTGATCAACTCTTATATTCAAATAAATCTTCATTTAAATTTGAAGTTCTTAGACGAGGGGCTTCTAAAATTTGGATTTTCATTTTCTTCACATCTAAAATAAAATTTAAATAACAACAATGAAACCTAAAATCAACAAAAATAAATAATAGAAATAGATCCTCCCGGGTCGAGTCTTCTCTCTGAGTTTCCCTGGCTGCTAGGCGATCTCTGAGGTGAAGTGTGAGTGCTTGTTTTGTGAGGGTGACGAGTGAGTATTATCATGGAGGAGTTGGAACATCGGTGGAATAACCTCCGGTTGTCAGAGGAGGAAGAAATGGTATTGGATTTCCCCTCGGGGGAGGCTGAGGATGTGCAAAGAAAGGGACAACGGAGTCTCATTGGGAGGATCTGTCTGGAGCGTGTGGTAGGGAAGGAGACAGTCAGTAATGCCATGGGGAAAATTTGGAGGATAAGTAAGCGAGCAGAATTTCAAGAAGTAGCAAAGAATACTTTCGTACTAACCTTTGCTACACATGCAGATAAAGACAGAATCATGGAGGGCAGACCTTGGCTGTTTGACAATAGCCTTTTTGCCCTTCGACCCTATGATAGCACCATGCAACCATCGCATATCATGTTTGAGTCTGAGGCTTTCTGGGTTCAAATTCACAACTTGCCGTTGGGACAAATGATAAGGGATTATGGACTGCTTATTGGGGCTTCAGTTGGACGAGTGCTTGAAGTTGATACTGCCGAAGATGATATAGGGTGGGGAAAGTTTCTGAGGGTGAAGTTAGAAGTTGCTTTACACAAACCGATTGCCCGTGGACGGTTTGTCAACTCTTATGGCAAGAAACTATGGGTGCAATTTCAGTATGAAAAGCTTCCCCGAATTTGTTTTAAATGTGGCTGTTTGAGTCATAGAGAAGTGGGCTGCCCGAAGGAAGGTTCAGAGGTGGAGCTTGAAGGGGAGACTGCCATGCAGTTTGGTGCATGGCTTCGGGCTGATCCCGGGTTCAGACGAAGATCATCTTTTGCCTCTAGCATTGATAGTGGAGGGGACAAGGTGGTCCACAGGGCGGCAGTTCACCGTGAGGAGGATTCAATGGGCAGCACTGAAGTTGGAGAACGGCTGTCAGCGCAGGAGGAAAAGTCGGCACAAAATGTGGAGGAAGGTGGCAGTTGTGATAACAGTGAGATAGGAGGTTTGAACTCAAACTTTCCTGATAAGATAGAAGTTGTTAAGAATTTAAATGTATGTGCTGAAGATCATGAAAGGGAGAGAGTATCGGGGAGATTAGGTGCGAACTCTAAGGAGTTTCAAAATCCATCAGTGCTAGATATAGATGATAAAGTTGTAACAGATAAGATAAATAGAGTTGAGGTGATGGGCTCGAATGGGCCTGTGGGGAAAGGTGGGCTGTCGGTTGGGCCTACCTACGTGGATGAGGCTTTTGTTCAAAGCCTTGAGCAGAACGTGACATCAATGGCCACCTGCACTCGCTCTACCTCACGAAAGAATAAGGTGTCTTCTAAGGGGGTTGATGTGCATCTTACTGCTGCTAAAGGCATTCACAAGTGGAAGAGAAGAGCACGAGCTCATGGACAATCTAACTTATGCTTAGATAATTTGTCTGGACAGAAAAGGCTGGTTGATGAGGATGATGAGGTACTAGCTAAGTTGGTGGTTTCTAAGAAAGGAAAGGGTGATGCTTTCTTACTTAAAGAATTGGTGGAGGCTGGATCCCAGCCCCGCCAATCATTATGAAAACTTTAAGCTGGAACTGTCGAGGGCTTGGGAACCCTCGAACAGTTCAGAGCCTTGGCCTTTTAACTAAGGCAAAAGGTCCCGGGGTGGTGTTCTTAATGGAAACAAAGCTGTGGTTAAAACAGGCTCAAGTGGTGGCAAAGAAACTTAACTATGGAGGGTGTTTTGTAGTTGAGGCTATTGGTAGAAGTGGTGGGCTTATGCTGTTATGGAAGCAGGAGATCAAAGTAGAATTAATGAATTATTCCCAAAGACATATTAATGTCTTCATTACTGATGAACAAGGGGGATCTCGATGGCTCCTTACTTGTTTTTATGGGAGTCCAGAGGTTAGCCAGAGAAAGGCTAGCTTTGAATTATTGAATTCCTTCAAACCTACTGATGTGGGGTGGTGTGTCATTGGGGACTTTAATGAAATTCTAACTAATGATGAAAAGGTTGGGGGAAGAGTTAGGAGTGAGGGGCAGATGGACTTGTTTAGACAGGTTCTGATCAAAGGCTCTCTATTTGATTTGGGCTGGAGAGGTGACAAATACACATGGTCAAATCGTCATGAAGATGCTACCTTTACTAAAGAGAGGCTTGACAGAGTATTAGCTAATCAACAATGGATGGAGGGTCATGCTAATTATCAGGTGGACATTCTAACTGCTGTTTGTTCAGACCATAAACCTGTATTACTTTCTTGCTGGTTTGCACACAGTGCACAGCATTCTGTACCTCACAGTTTTAAGTATGAAGCCAATTGGAGTCGTGAAGAAGGTTGTAGCACTATAGTGGCTACTGAATGGCAGAAGCAGATGGGGGGCATGAATAAACTAGCAAGTGTACAGACTAAGTTAGAAGCATGCAGTAAGAAATTGAGGTAGTGGAGCAGGCATATTGACCAGAACAGATCAAAGGCTATTAAGGAGAAAATAAGTCTCATTAATCAATTACAGAAGGATGAGGGCCCTAGCAACATACAGTGCCAGAAACAACTACACAAGGAGCTGGAATTTCTGTTAGACCAAGAAGACCTCAAATGGAAACAAAGAGCCAAAAGGCACTGGCTTGAGAAAGGGGATAGGAACACTAAATTTTATTATGCATGTGTTAATCAAAGGAGGAAGAAAAATGCCATAAAACAGATTAGAGGTGAAGATGAGGTGTTAATAACAAAGAGCAGTGACATTACACATGCTTTCAGGGTGCATTTTTCCACTGTTTTTCTTTCAAGCTCTCCCACAAGAGAGATGATCGATCCAGTTATTAATGGGGTAGAGCACAGAATTTCAGAGGAGATGCTTCTCAGTTTGAATAAGGAGTTTCTAAGGGAGGAAGTTGATGTGGCTTTGAAGCAAATGTCACCTTTCAAGGCACCTGGTCCTGTTGGTTTTAGTGCTGGTTTCTATCAAGATCATTGGGAGATTATTGGACCTGAAGTATCCCAAGCTGTTCTTGACTTTCTAAGCAATGGCATTCTACCTTCTGGACTTAATCACACACTCATTGCTCTTGTTCCTAAGGTAAATCTTCCAGTTTTTTTACATGATTTCAGACCTATAAGCTTATGTAATGTTATCTACAAGTTGATCTCTAAAGTCTTAGCCAACAGATTGAAAGGGGTGCTCTCTAAGATCATTTCTTGGAACCAAAGTGCTTTTTTACCAGGAAGACTTATTACTGATAATATTATGGTTGCATATGAGATGCTACATACTATGCAATCAAGGCAAAAGAGTAAGGTGGGCAGTATGGCTATCAAATTAGATATGTCTAAGGCTTATGATAGGGTGGAGTGGGACTATTTGGAGGCTATGTTACTCAAACTGGGGTTTGGTGAAAGATGGACTGGGTTACTTATGGCATGTGTCAAATCAGTGAGCTATTCAGTCAAAGTTAATGGAGTTGCAGGGGACATCTTTTATCCTTCAAGAGGGCTACGACAAGGTGATCCATTATCACCATATTTGTTTCTCATATGTGTTGAGGGACTGAGTTCTTTATTACAGCAAGCTGATCAAAATGGTGTCCTTAGAGGGGTAACTGCCTCTAGAGAAGGGTTAGGGATTAATCACCTTCTATTTGCTGATGATTGTGTCATTTTTTGTAAAGCAAAGCAAGAAGAATGGTTCAATGTGGAGCAGATTTTGTGGAAGTATGAATGTGCATCTAGTCAATTTCTCAATAAACAGAAAACTTCATTGTTATTTAGCAGTAACACAAACCCAGCAGCTAAAGCTTTAATTATCCAGTCTACTAATGGGATGGTTTGTGGAAATTACAACAAGTACTTGGGCCTACCAACTGTGATTGGAAGGTCTAAATACAATACCTTTCGTGGACTTAAGGAAAAGATATGGAGAAGAATCTGTAGTTGGAAATCTGTCCTCTTGTCTACAGCAGGGAAAGAGATTCTTATTAAAAGTGTGCTACAAGCAATTCCTACATATACTATGAGTGTTTTTAAATTGCCTTGTGTGCTGTTGAAGGAGATAGAGGCCATGTTTTCTCAGTTCTGGTGGGACCATAACAAAGCTAGGAAGGGTATCCATTGGAGGAGTTGGGAAAAGTTAGGCATAGTGAAAGGCAAGGGAGGCTTGGGGTTCAGAAACTTAGTAAGTTTCAATAAAGCTTTGTTAGCAAAGCAAGTTTGGAGGCTCATGCAGGAACCCACATCTCTTGTTTCTCAAGTTTTCAAGCACAAATACTTTCCTAACTGTCATCTCTCAGCATCTAAGATTGGCTCCTCTCCTTCTCACATCTGGAGGAGTTTATGGTCTGCTCTGGATCTAATTAAGGCAGGTTCTGTTTGGAGAGTTGGGAATGGGGAGAACATCCGAATTTGGCATGATAGATGGTTGCCTCGGCCTACAACTTATATGGTACAAACCCCTATCAATGTGTTAGATTCTGAAGCAAGGGTGATAAAGTTGATCAATGTGGAAAACCGTGTATGGAATCAAGTTTTAATTGAGGCTGTGTTTAATAAAGAAGATGCTGAGTTAATCTCTAGTCTGCCTGTAAGTATAAGAGGAGGCCCTGATAAGCTTATGTGGGTGCACTCTTGTAATGAGAGGTTTTCTGTTAAGAGTGCCTATTTCTTGGACTCTGATCTGAGATCACACTCTTATGGGCAGCCTTCCAATACTGGGGTTTGGGATGATCAATGGAAGAAAGTTTGGCTTTTGCATGTTCCTAGCAAGGTGAAGCAGTTTATATGGAGGGCCCTTAGTGACATCTTACCTACGAAGGGCACACTAGCAAAGAAAAAGATTGTGAGGGAGGGATTTTGTCCAGTTTGCACCAAAGAGGTAGAGACTGTCCTGCATGTTCTCTGGTCTTGTCCTGCTGCAACAGATGTTTGGGGTGAAGTCTCGAGTCCTGTAAGGAAGTGGCATACAATATATAATGATTTTGTTGTCCTATGGAGGGATCTGTCCATAAGATTAGGTGATGACCAGTTGGAACAGATTGCAGCAGTGCTGTATCAGTTGTGGAAAAGGAGGAATAGGTGGGTTTTTGATCAAAAATTCCAAAGCCCATCTATCCTTTACAAAACTGCTATAGACGATCTTGAAGTTTTCAAGCAGGTGGGGCAATTGCAGAAGCAGCAAAGTTATGAAACAGTAGTTCAGTTGCAAGCTCGAGATAGGGTGTCATGGGAACCAGCTGTGGAAAATTTTCACAAGTTTAACTTTGATGCAGCATATACACAGCATGACAGTACTATGGGAATTGGTGGGGTGTAGAGAGATCATAGGGGTGATGCAGAGCTGGTGTTATCTGCTCCTAAGGCACATGTACCTTCTGCTTTTCATGCAGAATGTTATGCACTTATTCGGGCCATGCAATTGTGTCATGAGTTGAGGCTCTCTAATGTAATTTTTGAAGGTGATGCCAAGCAGGTAATTGACAGTATCAACAGTAAATGTGTAGATTGCTCATGGAAGGGACAGTTGCTTGAAGATATCCAGTTCCTACTCGCAAGACAGACTACTTGGAGGGTCATGTTTGTCAAGAGAGGAGGAAATCAAGCAGCTCATGCTGCTGCACAATATGCTAAGCATTTAAACTCAGAAGTTATATGGATGGAAGAGGGACCAAGGGAGATCATGTCTTTTGTTTTGAGTGATAAAGTTTGTATTGATTCTTGATGATTAATGAATTTTCATTTTCAAAAAAAAAAAAAAATAATATGATATCTTAACTCAAATTTTTTCACTACAACTCACAAACCCTTTCACTATTGTTCACAAAATTGTCATTTTCTCATCATTGAGACATGCCCCGAATATGATTTGACTGTGACTAAGGCTGCGTATGGGTTCTAAGTTGATTAACAATTATCTGAGTTAATATGTGAATAATAATGATTTAAGATGTTTGAGTGAGATTTTTGGACTCATTGAGATATATTTAAATGTGGGAAGTAGAATGAGATAGATATATTTCAATATTCACGTTTATTGACTAACATGATGCATAGTGGCCATAGATCGAGGCGGCTTTACCATTTTCCACTACCTTTCAAAGCCATATGCCATGATTATTCCAAACTGAGAAATTGTTCGCAAAGTCTAAGAATACACGACAGAATAGCAAGTCACAACCCTTCCTCGGAATCTCTCTCTGTCTCTCTCTCTCTCTCTCTCTCTCACATTTCAGCTTCACGTGCAGTTCAATATATATAATTAATGTTATCAATTTTCTCGTTCCACACCAGTCAAAATCTAAATACGGATCATTACATTCCTACTAAATTTAATTTATTTGTTATATAATTACTTTCTCAATCTAAACTAGAAGATAAATTTTTTTTTTTTTTTGAAAAATCATTAAATTCCTCGTCTGTATAGACTTGTGATTCTCAACTTTTCATCAATCCTCAAAATGTTTCAGAAATTTTGGACAAATTTTATGAGCATAATGATAATGATCACGTCTAACCAAAATCCAATATATAGATCTAATGCCGGCATGCCTTATCGGTCCAGTTGGAAACAATCAGAAAAATTGAACCTCTAGAGAGAGAACCTCCATCTTCTCTCTAGAAACCCAACTTTCTGAACCAGTTCGAGGGGGGAGAGGGGGAACCGAGGCTTCAGCTCCATCCTCCCTTCTCTTTCCCCTCCGTTTTCTCCGTGTCCTGTTTTTAGTGGCTGTTCTTTTAGATTTGTTTTCATTTTTGCATTATTTTCTTGGTTCGGTTTGTTGGTTTTTGGAAGCTCTCGGTCGAGGGAGTTGTATCGCCGTGGCTCTTACACCAAGGCCTTGCCCTCAGCTCACCCCAGTGCTCCTCCCTCTGGTCGTTTCGTTTGGGCAAAGTGAAGCGGTGCGGAAACGTGGGCTGACCTGGTAGAGAGGATCCAGAGGTTAGTGGGCCCCGATTTTCTGGGGTGAGTGGCCGGCGGTGGCTCTTGTGGCGGTTTGCTTTGTTTCTCCGGTTTTAGCAGAGGCGGTATGGGCTGTTTGTGGGGTGCGGGGGGCCGCTGAGGAGGCTGTTTAGCTGCTGGAATGTGGGAGAGGCATCGCCGGGGCGCGACTGAGTGAAGTTCTCTTCAGGTGCGGCGTGGAGGATGCGGCGTGGGCTGTCCTCAGAACCTTCTTTTGATGGGAGCTCTATGTGGCTGGGCGAGAGATGGGCGGGGAAGATACAGAGGACGATGGGCGGCGGCAGCAGAGTGATGATGAAACCCTAACGGGTCGGGCCCTTATGCTTACACGCTGGGCCTTTGGGCTTGGGCCTTTGTGCTTTGCAGCCCATTTTCATTTTTTTTGCAGCCCATTTATGTATTTGGTTTAGTTAGTCTGTTTTTAGTTTTATTAATAATTTAATAGGTTAGAGTCCCACTCCTTCTTTTGGAGGAAGGTGGGTATTTGTCCTACTCCTCTTTTGGGGAGGTAGGTGTTGGTACTCTTACTCTTTAGGAGGAGAGAGTGTGGTTGTACTCCTCCTCCTAGGGAGGGTGGAGAGTGGATGTACCTCTCTTCTTCGGAAGAAAGGTTGTTTTAGCTCTGCTTTGACAGAGCGCTTTCTCTCTTGACTTCTGTCAGGAGAGAGGGTGTAGAAGTTTAGACAAGGTCCGTCACAAAGAAATTTGTTGACAGGGAAGCTCCTGAGCAGTTTGCGTTAGTTGACTATATGTGACAGCTGTAACTTTGATTATGAATGAATGCTATAAGCATATTTCCATAAAATAAAATAAAAATGCCGGCATTCCTTATAGTGGGACTTTAGAAATAGTTTTAGAAAATAAGAAGAGAATTATTGAATATTTTAAAACCTTTTCCTTTTCTTCCTAGGATATAAAAGATTCTATATTTAAAATTAAAAGTTGTTCTATAAATTAAAACAGAGTTTACAGCAGAGATTGTTAAATTAAACCAAAAGGATCTGCAAATTATGAAGGTAAAGCATAAATTGAGAAATTGATGACAATGAGAAGAAATCGGTGCGGGAGAAGTACCACTGATCTATGTCTGGAAGTCTGCCGCAAAGTGTGTGGAAGTGAATTAGTTCGTGGCCATGTAGACGGAACCACTTATCTAAGTTGCTCACGGAAGTGAATCGAAGTGTTTTCTAGCTACTAATCTGCATGCATATTCCTGTGGCCATTAATTGCTCATTATATATTTTGTTATTTTCTCTCTTCCTCTGGCCAAATAGTAAGATCATTACTGCACCTCCTCTCACATAAAAGCATGATACTGATTTTGTGCGTAGTTTTATTTATGCTAGGTTGCTAGAAATTATAAGTAATTAATTTATTTTCACTTTTAAATTTAGTACTTGGCAAAAGATTGATCTTCCGTCACAATAATACAATACGTACATTGCATGTAGGGATATCATCACCATTACAACATATGGTGCTATATCATCAACCGCCTTTAGTGCTGCGTTTGTTCCTTAAGCAATACTGCTTCATGACCAAAATAAATATGAGGAATGGAAGGTTCGGGTGAAAATGTACTTGCTGTCTCAAGATCTTTGGCAAGACTTTCAACAAACAGACGAACCCTTTCCAGGAAAAGGACGGGAGAACTTCATGGCATTACATGTGATCCAGATTTCATGCGGCCCATAGCCATTTTCGGATATAAGAACATTACGACTACCAGAAAAGCTTGGAAGACATTGACAGATACGTATGGAGGGAGGTATGTAGCTATCGAGCAAGGTATCTCTCTTTCTCTCTGTATGGAGTGCTGAAGTGTGTGAGCTGATAGTGACTTGAGTGTCTAAGAGAGACCATGTCGTTCTCATTCAATCTGAGTACAAGGTCATGTTTAGCATAGTACCATTTTCACGCAATCATGGAGTCATGGACGCATGCAGGTTTCGGATCAGGTAAATGCTTCCTCTTTTTCTTTCTTATTTTTAATGATTTTCCTTTCGAATCGATTTTGGGTTCTTCTGATTGTATTCAGAGTTTTGTTTTCAGAAATTGGATCTATAAATTTTTAGTTGAAATTTTTTTTAGGGACTTCTGTAACACCCCCACCTCTCACGTACGGACACGTGAAAATTGAGGTGTCGGGATAATGACAACTTGGGTCACACATCCTATCGCTAAGTGTCAAGTGTGTGTACAAGCAACACGTGTACAACAAAGAACGTAATGGAAAGAGTTAAGTCGAACATTAAGTACCAGAATTTGTTTAAATACAAACTCGCTTAAAAACAAGCGTACCAAAAATATTAGAGTTAACCAGTAAAAATATAATACAAACCAAAAACAATAACTAAAAATGAGAAATAAGTCACAACCCACAAGAAAGTGATCCTCAATCACTCCTCCAGCAGAGCCGCAACCTCAGGCTCAACCTCCTCAACATTTGCATTAAAATCTACAATACCAAGAAATGATATCGTAGATAAGTAATAAACCAAACAAACGACAAGATAAAAATACATTCAAGCATCAACAATATGCATGATCATGATGCCATGTGCACGAGACCCAAAAATCACCATTTCCCAAAATAACCAATTTTTCACGCATGTCAAAATCCCATTGTGGTCCAAAACATTCCCAGTCTATTAAAGAAATTGCTATTTTCTCAAAAAATGGCCCAACAATCGACTATCAGAGTGTTGTAGGCGGGAATCACAGGCGGGACTATACCGCCATCCCTATGCGTGCACTGTACGTGGGAATCACGGGTGGGACTCTACTCCATCCCTGCTTACCACCATCCCTACAACTCCATCTGTAGGCGGGACTATACCACTATCCCTGCTTACCACCATCCCTACAGTACCTCTGACTCAAACCATTCATTCCATTCATTTAAACATACCCAAAAATCATTTATCACATTGAAAACCTAGTTTTCAATCTGCACATGAACATGTATGCAATTACACGAAAATCCAGTTTTCAATTTACAAACATGAACATGCGTGCACTATGCAATGCATACGACAAGATACAAATATCCAACAACAACCAATCCCAACAACAATCAGTCATAAACACAACTTTGTCCTCCAATCCAGTCGATGTCAATACTCCTCAGACTCAGTCCGGCACAATCAACCAATCACAGAATAATTGTTAAAGCATAAACACATTTAAATCTCAAAGATCGTTCGGTAAATACTTACAACGCTATAAAATAACTTTTGAAGGATAATGAGCTGCAAAAGATGGCAGAAAGGCAACGTCACAGTGAAAAATGCAATGTGGCCATGGGTTACAAAATACCCAAATTTGCATGGGGGCAAACGAAAAATTAGGTAAAGCTAGGGGAGAGCTTAGGGGCGTTCGTGAAGCTAATGGAAATGGTGGTTGGCCGTGGGTGGCAACACAAACTGTCGTGGAAGGCCAAAAAGCCCAAAATAGAAAGTGGGTTGGTCAAACTTTACCAGTGACAAATCGGAGCTGGGGTTGGGTGGGTTAGATAGTTGGGAGGTTGGTGATGATGTAGTGAAGAAGTGGTGGCCAATGGTGGAGGCATGTCAGCATGAGGAGCACAAAATTGTGCGACTTGAAACCATGCGTGGAGGAGCTAGGTGGCGCGAGAGGGGCTGAAGATAGAAGGGCCTTAGGCAATTTAAAAACTCCCATACAGTAAGTAGGGAGAGCTTGTATAACAGCCTTTAAGAGGATTTCCTTCCCTGCCTGAGACAATAGCTTTGTTTTCCAATGGCTAATACAGGTTCTAACTCTATCCAGTATTCCTTTAAAAGCTTGATACCTTGACTTACCAATGAGAGCAGGTAAGCCAAGGTATTTTTCATAACAAATAGTAGATCTGAGCCCAACCAACTCCAAAATGTACTCCTTAGTAGCCTTCTTAGTGTTTTTACATTGTTTTAAATTAAAGAATCATATATATACATATATATATATTACATTTTTAATATTATAAATTGACTATGAAATATTTATTTGTAAAGTGAACTCTTTTATATATTCATGTTCTATTTTATATATATTTGATATATATTTTTTTAATACTTGTAAAAGTGATTACGTGTAATAAACTATTTAGAGTTAAAAAATTCAACATAAATAACGATCCACCCATTGCATGAGTTATAGTCTCATATATTTAAATCTCAAGAAATTCTTTGAAAAATAGCTTACAGTACTAAAATATAAATTTCGAATGATCAAGAAGATGCTAGAGGTGGCGGCATAGCAACGTAATAGTGTATTTCGAGTTATGGTCGTGGGTCTCAAAATGCCCAAATTTGAACGGAGATAAATGAAGACTTGGATTGGTTAGGGAATGGCCTAGAGGTGTTGGTGAAGCTATTGGTGGTGGGGGCTGGTCGTGGGTGATTGAATGGATGTCGGTTGGAGGCCAAAAAGCTCAAATCGGAGATGAGGTATGGTTTGGCCTTTTAAAATTTTTATCTCAAACTCAAAATTCTCATCTTATCATTACAAATTTTTCAAATCTCCATATAAAATATAATAAATAATTCAATTTTTTCTTAACTTTTTCAAATCTCAAAACAATAATAATATTAAAATATTTCATCTTAAAACTTAAAATTATCATCTTACTACCAAACCATACCTAAGTTAAAGGGGTTTCAACAATGGTGGATTTTGGCTGAGGAAGGCTGGTTGGAGGGCCGATGGTGATGTGGTAAAGACATGGTGGCCAATGTTGGCGCTGGAACGAAAAAGGGCCATGGCTTGGATTCCCTCTTGGTTAATAGAGGCATGAGAGGGGCTAAGATTGGAAGGGGAGGGACGCTGGTTGGAGGGGAAGAGAATGGGTGAGGTGGTGTTGGCCATGACAGCATGCAGCGACGCACTAGAGGGGATGAAGAAATGGACGGCAGAGAGGGGAGGAGGGGGCTCTTGCATGGGAGAAAAGCAGGGGAAAAGAAGAGGAAAAGAGAAAAGAAAGGAAAAGAGAAAAAGAGAAATTGAAAAGAGGAGAAAAAGAAAAAGGAAAAAAGAAAAAGTGAGGAAAAGAAATGAGATCCAGTTCTCACAACTTGGGTCACAAAATTCATCTAACGATAAAATTTTAAAAAATGGCAAGTTGAATAAAATAATTTAAACGTACTGACTAAATAAAATAAGATAATAAAATCCCACAATAAAATAATTTATAATAAAAATCAATTTAAATAATGAACACTATTTAACGATAAGAAAACACATTAAATTAAATTTTACAGTTAAAAGTCTTAAAATAATACTACGTAAATCATCAAAAAATTTAAAACAAAGAAGCTCATAATCATAATAAATAAAATAATTTATTGAATTAAAATACATGTAAATACAGAATATCACATTTTTTCCCACTAAACCACCTTGTCATGGAAAATACCCATTTTTCCCCACCACATCACCTACGGAAAAAGGCCATGGAGTTTGTTGGAAATAAGCAACGAAATCAGCATTCTTTAAAAACATTCATTTTCCCGCCACCACATTCATCTACATACTTTACTACATAAAGCATTCATTTCATTTAAAAATATTACAAGGTGGAGTTTTTCTTTAAAAAGCTTTTCTTTTCTCATAAAACATTTCCTACACCTTGTACATTCATTCATAAAGAGCTAAATGATGCATACATTCAACTACTCTTTTTACTTTTCCTCTGGCTGGTACACACTGTAATGCCCCGTGTATAGGGGTTAGTGGTTTTTTGGATCCGAATTTTGCCTGTGGCCACAAAATGGGAATCTCATTCAGCCAAGGGGCAGTATTAGGTACACTACCAGCACTACTTACCTGGCATTACAATTTGCTCAATCCATTGATACCATCATTCATTCATTTAGTCATAGTTGTTACTTATTTTAATTTTTATTACATTAAAACATTCATTCCATTCCATTCCTTTTCTTTCATTCAATCATTTCTTTCAGTCATTTCATTTTCATTTATTCCTTTCATTAGCCAATTTCCATTTCATAAACAGTCCATTTCATTTCATAAACATCATTTAAAAGCATAAGCATGAACATCATTATTTAAACATCATTTCATAGCATCATTTAAAATTCATTTTATAGCCTCATTTAAAATTCATTTCATAGAGTCACTTAAATACAATTTCATTGCTTCATTTAAACATCATTTCTTAGCATCAAGCATAAACCTCAAAAATTCATTTCATGGAAAATAAGGAGAATAGGTACTACATATAACATCCATTCATATGCATACAATTATTATTTTTGGTGCATAAGTAGGGGCTCTAGAGAAGACCTTTACATGCATAAACTTGTAAGGAAAATGCTAGTAACCCGCCTAAGTTTGCCCCCAAATTTTGACTGCTCATTTACTAATTTTTTTTCTTTACTTAATGATTAAGGAAGTAACTTTTAGTGTATTGATTTTTTTTTTATTTTTTAAAAATATTAAAAAAATGTTAAAGAGAAAAGAAGAAAAAGATAATATGGGAAACTTGTGCTAGTGGGAATGCCTAGCGGTGTAAGTTGGGTAGCACACAAGAATTACTCTACTTTTAAACATTAATACTTAGCATACTTTCATAAAACATGTTTTCATTTTCCTCCATCACATAAAAGAATACTTTTCATAAAAGCTTTTTATTTTCATTTTTAGATCATTTAGAAAACTCTAGAAATGTATAAACATAATTCTTATGTGGACTCCATGCTATTTTCATTTCAAGCACATGTGTGTGTCAGATGGCAACCAACATGCATACATAACTTTACATCATTCATTTCTTCAAGTGCATAAGCAACAAAACTTAGAAAATGTATAAACTACTTTGGACTGGACTTCCTTCACTTAGACATACTCTACTATCCAGGTCCATCCTCCATACTTTCTTTTACCACCCTCCAATAAATTCTCAAACCCATAGCATGGGACCCACTTGAGGCCTCATTTACAACACATAACATTCTACTTCAAGTTCTTATCCCTGAAAGTGAACTTCCACTATTTACTTTAAAGGTTAAAACACACTATTACCTTCATCACACTCTTCCTATCAAATCATCCATTCCAATATATAACTTGAATCGACCAATTTATACAAATCAATCCTAGTCAATACATACATATCTTCATTCGTTCATGCATAATCTAACCAACACTTCATTGTAATCTAAACAATGCATAATACACAACTTTAAGTCAACCTTCAGACTTAAACATCGTATACTCATGCTTAAGACAAACTATCCATTACATATGGTAAATCTTTCCTACCCATGCGTCCAACCAATTTACGCATGTACCAGTTCTTTTTATCACCTAAGATGAACATCTAGGCTATCCAAACACCCACTTGCTTACAAGCTTCCTACCGGCCAACACAATCCCAACCATCACATCATTCTACACAACACATCCAAACTATATAATATATCCCAACACTTTACACAACATACAACCACATCGCTAACTACACAATATCCCATCACTTTACACAGCATCTAACCACTTCACAAATTGCACAGTGATCCATATCTAATCCTGTCACTTGATACGACACATAACCAAAATCCAACTTCACATTTCCAATTCATAACCACATAATACATTTCACAACTAGATTACCATCCCAACACTTCACAAAGCACAACCACATCAGAACTGTGCATTTAATCCCAACACTTCAAAACATTCTCCCATATCACTAACTACATCATAGTTGTAAAATAACCCTACCACTTCACACTACTTACAGCCACAACACAACCACACTATAATGCCTATCACTTTAATTACACAACCACATCACAAACAACTTTATAGTTCACAACACAACACATTTCACAATACTTAATCACAACACAGAGCACATCTCACAACACTAAATCAACTTCGACAACAAAGTATTTTAGATGTAAAGGGATAGAAATTATACCATAAATCAGGGGCTAAAATTGTTGCTTGTGGCTTGCTATCTGGTGATCTCGTGGTGGTGGTTACAAATGTCTAAGAAGGGGCCAGGTTACAATGGTGGATGAGTAGATTGGGAAGGGAGCCTAGGTGCTGCGGCCAGGGATGAGTAGATTGGGAAGGGAGATGGAGAGGGATGGTTGTGGCATGGTGGCAAAGGAGGCTAAAGGTGTTGTGGTTGGTTGGTTGTTAGCAATGGCAAAGGCTGTGACTTGAGAGAAATAGAGGGGGGAGAGAGAGAGAGAGAGAGAGAGAGAGAGAGAGAGAGAGAGAGAGATCTATGGGATGATGTGAGGTCATGAAGGAGGAGGGATTTGTGGCGCCCTCGACTCCCACATATGGAAATGAGGGAATCGTGACATCGAGATGCTAATAACACAGGTCACAAACCCTAAACGACAAGTGCTAAGTGTGTGTACATGAAAAAAGCATTCAACAAACATCGCAGCGGATAAATAAAAATAGCCAAGTAAGTACCAGAATTTTAAATTTAGAACCAGAAAAAAAAAGTCCTTCAAAACAGTTATATATTATCCAGGAAACAGGAAAATAAACAATAAGCCAAATACATAACTAAAAGGGGAAAACAAATCCCATGATCCAAAAGCAGCCACATGTCTCTCCATAAAATGGAACCATAGGGCTAGATTATCACAATATGTAATACCACGTGAATCAACGATTCCATAAAATGGAACCGTAGGGTAGGAATACCACATGAGATTATGAATCTCAGTAAGTAATCAACCAAAAAACCCAAGAGATAAAAATACATTAATGCAACCAACATGTATGTATGCACATGATAAAACATACATGAGGCCAAAACCATTATTTTCTCTAAAAATGACCATTTTTCCAATGCATACCAAAAATCTCATTTGACCCAAAATGCCATTAAATACCATTTTCCATTTTTCCAGAAAATAGCCCAAACATAAATCCACTATTTTCCAAGAAAATGGTCCTTGTATCCATTGCATCATAAACTGCCATTTTCTCAAAAAATGGCCTGACATATCCGTTCATTCAGCCACAGTAGGTGGGAATCACAAATGAGACTTACCAACATCTTTGTTTTCCCCCATCCATATTGGTTAGCATCGTAGGCAGGAATCACAGGCGAGACTTACCACCATGCCTACAGCTTATACTGTAGGCAAGAATCACAGGGTAGGACTTACTATCATCCCTACTTACCACCATGCCCACAGCTAGCACCGTATGAGGGAATCATAGGTAAGACTTGTGATGCCCCCAAATTCCGCTTGGGATCAAACAAACATTTGAAGCATTGAGACATGCAATACAAGGTTCCCTGCCTCTATTCATGACATATAAGATGCAATGCTCTTAACATGCATCTAATAACATTATGCAATATTTGCAATAGATAATTTTTTTCTTTAACAATACTATTCACCAAGCTAAAAATATCCCAAATACTTAAAACATACTTCATACAAAATGACATATTAAACAACTGAGATTACAACACTAGTCCAAAATGGCTATGATTAAAAGAGTACTAGATATGCAACTCCATAGTACAAGTAGTCATATAAATTAACTACTATATTAACAATGACATCACACCTTTGCTCAATCAACCATGTCTAGTTGGTTAGATCCTGATTCTTCTTTGAGTCTTATAACAAGATCTACCATTCGGGGGAGAATGGTAGTTAGGACTATTACAGTGAGATTTGATTACAAATCTCAACAAGTTAATAGAAAACCTCTACATAGGTTAATGATGCATGCATGGCGGTAAGAGCATGAATGCATAATCAAAGTCATAAGTAGTCATAGCACAACTTGACATACAATATAGCAAAACTGACATAACTTAAAGTGAAATTGAACTGAACTTGACTTGATTAAACTGAACTAGACTTAAACTGAGACTTGACTTGACATATATTTGATCTGAAACTTGACTTAACATGAACTCAGAATCTTGTTCTTTAACTAATTAAACTTAACTGGTGTAATGTCCGTCCTTGTGGTGGGATATTTAGAAAATGATTTTGAGATAGCTGACAGGTATTACCATTCGTTTTAAAACGTTTTCCTTTCATGTCAAGATACAAAAGACTCTACATTTATAAAATAAAACATGTTTATTAATTTAAAGGGAGTTACAATGGAAAACATTAAACTTTATAATTAAAGGTCTTTCATACAAAACATTATGCCAAGGCTTCTGTGCTCTTCCCTTTGAGTCTTGTCCATCTTGACACGTACTACACATCTTGTCCTTGGGAGGACACATATAGAAACTAAAATGAGTCGAAGACTCATAAGCATTACTTCAAACAGTTAAAATATAATAACATAGGTTTTCAGTCATGCATTTATCACTCCATATATACCATGCATAAGACGTTCGTTCATTCAAAACATTTCGAGACAAGGTTTTTCTTGAAAATGATTCTCTTTCATAAAACGTTTCTTTTCTTTCATAAGATATTTACTCATGTCTCGTGCCTTCATTTCTTAAAGAGTTTGAGCGTAAGTGCATTCTTTCCTAACATACATACATTTTTTCTTATCACTTTCCATTGGTCGTTACATACTGTAATGTCTCATGCGTTGGGGTTAGCGGTCTTTTATACCTGATTCTGCCCGTGGCCATAGGTTGGGAATCCCTCAGTCAGGAGGCAGCACTGGGTGCACTACTAGTATTGCTTATCTAGCTTTGCAATCTGCCCTATTCTTTGGTACCCTTTCATTCATTCAATCGTGGTTGTTACATATTTTCATACATTAGAATATTCGTTCATTCAATCTTTTCTTTCACTCTTTCATTCATCAGTCCATTCATTCATAGACATCATTAAAAGCATGAGCTTAAACATCATCTTTCAAGACATCACTTAAAATATCAGTTCATGGCATCATATAAGACATTAGTTCATGGGGGCATTTTAAAACACTTTCTTCACGTCCTTTAAAGCATCACTTAAATCATAAGACATAAGCCTCACATTTCTTTTTGTGAAAATACATATGATACTTACCAGCACGAATTGATGCTTTTAAAATGACTTTTACGAACGAAATGACTGTAAGAACTGTAAAGAAATGTAAGAACTGAATGAAAGAATTGTAAAGAACTATCAAGGACTAAATGGACTAAAAAAGAATGAATGAACTAAATGTTTGATGTATGAAAATACGTAACGGTCACATGAACGGAATGAAAAGGTACCGAAGGAATAGACTGGTAAGTAGTACTGGTAGTGCACCCAGTGCTGCACCCTGACGAAATGGATTTCCAACCCATGGCCACGGGTAGAATCAGGTCCAAAAGACCGCTAACCTCAGCACACGTAACAGTATGCAACGGTTATGGAAAGCGATAAGAAATAATATATGCATGTTAAGAAAGAATGCATGTATGTATGAAAAGTTGTATGCATGAAAATATGCTTTAAGAAATGAAGGCAATAAGGCGTGGGGAACTGTTTTACAAAGGAAAACCCTTTTTAAAGTAAAACCCCACCTCGCAACATTTTAAAATGAATTGAATGTCTATGTATGATATGTATGGAGTGATGAATGCATGACTAAAAACTTATGCTATTATATGTTAACTATATGAAGTAATGCTTACGAGTCATCAACTCATTTTAGTTTTAATGTGTGCCCTCCTAGGAAGAAGATGAGCATGACGTGTCAGGATAGACACAGCCCAAGGGGAAGAGCACAAAAACTTGTGCATGTTATTTTGTACGAGACTTAATTATAAAAATTTAATGTTTTCTACTGTAACCTTCTAAATAAAGAAATAAGTTTTATTTATAAACATAAAGTCTTTTGTATCCTGGCATGAAAGGAAAGAAAATTTTAAAAGGAACTGTAATTCTTGTCTATTTTCATAAAATTATTTTTTAAAAGACTCATCACAGGGACGAGCGTTACAACAAATCCACGAACCAACTCCACAATTAACACATCCTCTAATCCGACACAACCAAAACCCATAAATCCACAGTCCTCGGACCTAAGGCCTGACACAGCTAATCAGGCTACATAAAACAAGTTAGTATAAAAATATATTTAGATCTCAATAAATTCTTTGGAAAAATACTTACAATGACGAAACGCAACTCTAAAAGATCAAAGGTAATGCCAAAAGTGGTGGAGTAGCGATGGAGCAGTGTTTTCAAGTAATGGTTGTGGGTCACAAAATCGAGAAATTGAATGGGAGCTAATGGACACTTGGGCTAGCCATGGAGGGGCTTATGGAAGTTGGTGGAGTTGATGGTGGTGGCTAGTGGCCATAAGTGGTGGTGTACGGTGGAGATCAGCCAAAAAAAAGGAGAGAAATGTCGTGGGAGAGTGATGGAAGGTGGGGTCATGGTGGGGCATGAGGTTGGCAAGTGGAGGTCACTAGTGGAAGGGGAATCTATCGGTGGTGGTGTGGTGGCCAGAAAACGATGGACGGCATCGGAAAGGAGAGAAAAATATGGGTCTTTGTTGTGTTTGAGGGAGAGAATGACAATGAGTTAGGGGCTGAGCCTGTTTGAGGGTGATGGCCGACAAGATGGGAAGTTGCCGTCGTGGTGGTGACGTCGCAAGGCGGTGCAGAATTGTAGAACCAGAATGGGTTTCACATGGCCAAGGAAGAGAGAGAGAGAGAGAGAGAGAGAGAGAGAGAGCATGGGGGATGGTGGCTAGGGTGGAGGAGGTCGTCGATGTGAGGAGGACGTGTTGAGGTGGGTGGTGAGGTCTAGTGGTGGTGCACGATGGCTAGCTGGCAGAGAGGCAATGTACGGAGAGAAAATGAGAAGGGAGGATCACGTGGGTTGGGGGTAGGAAAAGGGAAGAGGAAAAGGGAAGAAGAGGAAAAGATAAAGGAGAAAAAGAAAAAGGGAAAGAAATTAGATCCAATCCCTACATCTCGGGGTCTTAAAATTGATCCAAGCAAAAGGTTTTAAAACAAAAATTTAAATTTAAAAAAAAAAACATAGTAACTAAGTAAAATAAAATAATAAAATCCAACAATAAAATAATTTAACATAAAGAGCAATTTAAATAAAAACAATAATTAATAACAAGAAAAACACATTGAAATAAATTTCACATTTAGAAATTATAAAATAATTCCACGAAAATCATATTAAATTTAAAACAAGAAAGCCCATAATAAAAGTAATAAATAACAATTAAAACACAAGAAAATACAGCGTATCACTGACTAGTCACCGACAAGGCGCTACGGTGGAAATCTGAGGTTGTGCTGTTAGCGACGGCGGCATGGGCTTGTGGTGAGGCAAGAGATCATGAGCTGGGGGGTGGGTGGTGCATGGAGAAGGGAGATATATATATAGAAGAGGGGAAAATTAGGGAATTAGGGCCTTTGGGGGAATTAATCTTGGCTCTACATCTAGGGGTTCCTAACCTAGATCCAAAGGTGAAAATAAATCCAACTAAAAGAAAAGAGAGGTTCAAATAAAAAATAGAAATAATTGCAAGGGAAATACACTAAGTTTTAAACCAACTTTTATTCTTGATTTGAAAATAAAAATCTTCATTAGAAAACAACATGATGAGTTTTAGTAAATATTTTTAAGAGAAATAAAAAATAATAAATAAATAGAGTTTTTAACATAAAATAAAATAATGAATCTTGAATAACATTGGTAAAGAAATAAATACAATTAAATAAAATTGACCAAGTTATAGCCTGTTGTCGTCAGTCGCCCCTTGATCGCTTCCCACACCTTGTAGATGCAATCCCTTGACTTCCCCTCGCCATCTGACCCTTCTGAACCCTAGGAAAGTCATGTAGTCTCTAACCCATCATCCACTATTAGTTTGGACTCTAGCCATCTAATCCTTCTGAGGAATTGTATGAGGCTATTCTTAAGACAAAATAATAACTTGAAGAAAAATTTTTTGACAACCAAACAAAGAGTGTGTTTGACAACCAACATTTGGACTTCTATCCAAAACATTAATTACATGTGTCAGGGCTCACTTTATTGATAGTAGTTGGTAGTTGCATAAGCAAAACCTTTCACTTACCCAGATTAGCGATCACAAAGGATAAACGACTGGAAGTGAGTTCAATGAGTGTATACTTCATTGGGGCATTGATAAAATTCATATAATTACGGTAGACAATGCTACATCTAACAACTCCATTATTGATTGGTTGAGAATAAGGAAAATAGGAAGTGAGGAGTGTGTTGCAGATATTCACATAAGGTTTACTGCACACATTTTAAATCTTGTTGTGAGTGAAGTCTTCTGCCTAAAGCTTGCCACTTTCAAGGCTTGTATTCATAGGTCAAAAGTTCCATGTTCCGGTTTCTTGTCTCTTAATGTGCCTACTAGATTGAAATTGACTTATCTTACACTGGACGCGGCTAATAAGTATAAAAAAGCCTTCCAACTTTTACTTGATGAGGATTCCTACTCACGAGTTTATTTGTCTAAGGATGGGCCTTGGAAAAATGGTCTAGGAGCTCCTGGGTCTCACTATTAGGAGACCATAGAAACTTTAGAAAGTTTTTCCATGTATTATTATTATGTTGCCTTGTGTATTTCTGCTACACTATATATATCACATCAAATTTGTAATTCCAAGAGCTTATTAATATTCATGCAAACTTGAATAGTTTTTATGACAATACTAATTGACGCTTGAATTCAATGGCTTTTAGAATGAAGACAAAGTATGATAAATATTGGGGTAATATTCAAAAGATAAACCGGTTGTTGTTTGTAGCTACCATTCTTGATTCACGGGACAAATTGGTTACTCAATCATATTAGGTCAACCAAACATTGAGCGGTGAGACAGGTGAGGAATTTTTTGCACTTCTCAAGAGGGTTATGGAATTTTTGTATGAACACTATGTTATGTTTGGTGATGGATGTGCAAGTGGGTCTAAGTCAACTATGTCCCACACTCGTAATAAGGGTGGTGCATCAATGGGGAGTAGCTGTACAATTGATACGTTGGCCTTTTTGAGAAATTGCTATAAAAAATGAAAATTAGAAATCTTGATGGATTGAAAGTTGGAGCTAGAATGGTATTTGTTGAAAGATGTTAAGGTTCTTACAGAGAGTTTCAACATTCTAATTTGGTGGAGGGTCAACTCTACCAAATATCCAATTCTTGTTCTAATGGCAAGTGATATCTTGGCCATTCCGATCGCCACTGTAGCATCTGAAGTCCACTCATATATGCTTGGGTTATAACTATTCGAATATAATTGATGATATGGAAAACTTTAAGTTGGAGTCAGGTAATTTATTTAGAGATTTTTTTAGTTCTTATTATATATCTTGATTTTGTCATTTTGTGATACCAATTTCCTATACTTTAACATCTTAATGTAAAATTAACCACCAATATGACGAGTTTACTTTATGAAGATCATTGAGGTTTGAGGTGCATTTGTGAAATTTTTTGCTTCATTATTTTGGTTAAATAAATAAATATAACGTGCTTTGATTATTCTATGCTTTGATTTTGTTTTATTAGTCAACTATATATATGGTCAATGAACAACATGAAGACAATGGTTCTACTTAGATTTATTAGTGTCAAACCTTGGGTTATAATTTGAGTTATAATTGAATATACTTTACTTGAGATGTCTTGCAACCTACTAGGCTTATATATAATCTCATATTCTTTGAAATGCTAGAGTGTGTAGGGTTAGCGCTCGATTAACTGGCTTGATATAACTTCACAAATATTAAAACAACCAAAGTAATTGAAGATTTGCATATATTCCACCAGATATTAAATATTGGTACAACGCACGAATGCTTTTATAGGTTTGTCAAACATATTACTGTTAAGGTTTACCTTTTAACTTGTAAGGATGTAAATTAAACATACCACATGAAATATTCTCTGTTTTATTTTAGAAATTACATAATTAACATATAAATATTATCCTGCAAGATTAATGCTTATTGTAATAAGCTACCATGTTAATCAAGCTAAACAGTGCATCCTTGAACCAAGGGGTGACACCTTCCCCTTTTAAACTCGGCACTCTGAGTCTGCACACAAAAAATACTGGTGCTAAGGAGCACCCAAATGAAACGGTTGCTGTGAACATGATGGAGACCGGCCAGGCTGATATTTCTCCATGAAAAATTTGGGTGATTCCTCTACCTCGGATTATATGTGTTGAAAAAAGGCTGATTCTATGCTTTGTTAACCCTGTTAACTGATTACATCTGCTCAGACCCACTTTCTTGAAATACTGGCATAATTGGGCAGTCCTGGGTCTTTCGGTTCGAATCAACACATATAGAGTATGCCTCTACTACTTTCACAGTCTTCACTTTTTCTATTTCCATGACCTCCAGTGTTCTAGTTAATGCAGCTATTCGAACTTAAATATTAGTGTCCTCCTTGAGCTCATATCTGCCCCCTCCAGAAATAGCCCTAAGTGGTTGTGTTATTAACGACACTTGATCAGACCGAGTGTTTCACTGTTGTGCGCTCTTGGCAAGATAGTCAAAAAATGATAATACTTCATCGGGTTCCTTGCTAAAGAATTTCTCATTGTACATCGTCTGAACAAACTGCTTGCATTCTGAAGTAAGACTAGTATAAAAATAGTTCACCAACTTCCAAGATTTGAAACCATAATGTGGACAGATGTTTACCAAATCTTTAAATTTTTTCCAACTGGCCTGAAAAGTCTCATTAAGTTTTTGATTGAATTGGCTTATTTGCTCTTGCCAAAAAATTAAGTTCTCTGAAAAGGAAATTTTTTCTTTTAAGAATTCACGCTGCATATTAGAACAACTAAAGATAGAATTAGGCCTCAAAGAATTAAACCAAATGTTAACTGTCTCCTTTAAAGGAAAAGGAAATAAACGAAGTCTAATAAATTCATCAGTAATGGCCCTAGTAATAAAAGTAGTGCAAGCCAACTCAAAATCTATCAAGTGCGAGTAAGGACTCTCAGAATCCATCTCGTGGAACTAAGGTATCACTGACATCATACCATGCTTAATAGAAAAATTAGGTGCATCTTCGGGTAAAACAATGCATGAAGGTATAGTGAAGCGAGTGGGTTGCAAATAATTTTTAAGAGTGCATGGTATAGGTGCAGTCATGGTTTGTTCAATTTCAATATCCTCGCTTAAAGAAGAGACAAAAGAGCTATCTATCTCTAAGCTATGTATACTACCCTCAATGCTCGATGTAACTCTACGCAACCTATTTGAACTGTCTCTTACCCATGACATGAAACATCAGTCTAAATAACATAAATAAGCTTCGAGCGACTAAGTGGTAGATGACAAATGAAATGTGTAATCAGAGATAAGATCATGAAAAATAAAAAAAATAAAAAAATAATGAGTTTAAATTTAAATTAGACAACTATCCTCAGCAACGGCTCCAAAAACTTGACTCGAATACAAATGAGTAGCACAAAGTTATCCCAAGTACAGGAGGATCTCGTGTAATGATTAGGAATAAAATTCCTAGATTGTCTCCTTAGGAAAAGTTGTTTAAATCCAAAATCATATAAAATGGTGAAAAGTTTCACAAACAAAAGTGATGGTATGGACAATGAATAAAAGAGTACAACGGAAATAAAGATGGCGCTAGTCATATACTAGATTCATACTTTTGGATTTTTTTTAGTGTCGAAATGGAAGGTAAAAGACTAATAAATTGAAATTAACAATTAAGGATTCAACTACTCTAAACAATTTTAATTAATCTAAAAATTAAATAATAAACTGAAATTATTTTAAAATATAATTGTAATGCATATTTAATAGAAGCTTAGAGAAATAAGAAAAATAACTACCATAATATAAAATAAACAACAATTAAAATGCTTACATTTTTAAGCCAAAAATATCAATAATACACCATAAACTTCAAATTGAAATTAAATAAAAAGGTAGGGAATGAAATGATCAAGCCAAATGAACAAAGATGGAGATTGAAAGAAGTGGAGGAGGCTAGATTGTAGCAATAATTGGACCCCTCAAGGAGTTCTTCAACGGTGCTGTAGCGTGAATAAACTGGACGTAAAGCCCTTGTTCCAATTTCAGTTCCATGCGGCATGACTTGAATTTGCCTAAAAAATGTGTTGCGGCGTGAATGAATGCAAGAAAGAATATTGTATGTGGTGCGGGGTGAAATAAAATGATAATTCCCAGTGTCCTGCACAGGTCAAAAGTGATATAATGCCAAAAGTGAAGTGTGCAGGACAAGATTGTTTTTGGTTTAGATAGAAAGAATCGTGCCAAAGATGATCAAGTTGTTTCATAATAAAACCAATCTTAGTCAATTCTTAGAAAAAGTTTAGTATAGGAGCGCAACTTACCTGAACTTTCTAACATCTCTAAGTTTCCACACAATAGTGCCAAGAGAATATTGATCGTTAGCAATACATAATTATCATGATCTTGATACCTAAACTCCCATTAAAATGGCAAGTGACCCGAAATACATTAACTGCACTTAAAAGATCAATTCACCTATGACCCAATGTTAGCAAAAACTATCTATCCAATAATATTTCTTTCGAGTGCCTTCACTTAATAACCAAAGGTCACATACTAACCATTGTACAAACCAAAACCTCTCATTTCCAAAAAATATTTAGATTAATATAATTGTGCAAAAACCAACCTTATATTACATGTAAGAAAAACCTTACCCCTTCTTAACATTAAACTACCACAACACCATACCCAAAATACTCCACCCCAACAAGACTCCATCTCCACAATCCAATTAAACATCAACCAAAGACATTCAAAAGTATAAAATCCACTACTTGGTACTACAAGCATCAACCCAATATATCTGACTACCCACTACAAAAAAAGACAAAATTGTCAACGTTGGTTATGCTCCGACAACTATCAAAAAAATGCCCTAATTAATTCACAGCATTTTTCTACCGGCGTAACCGTCCGCCAGTACTGGAGGGTCGCTATTTCCATATTTTGGCATTTGAGCAGCACCTGTATTTGTAAATCTCATTAGTAGTGTTTGTATATAATTTAGCAGCATTTCTTGAAATGCAGCCACAATTCCTACAATAACAGTGTTTCTCAAAATGTTGCTACTTTATCATTGCCATCCCCTTGTATAAAGTAGCAGCAGTGTTACCATAAATGCCGCTACTATTACATTGCTAACGCATCATCTAAATTGGTGGTATTTATTTAAATTCCATTAATAGTACGTTGGAGACGGCTTAAATAAATTAATGACATTTATCTAAATGCCACCACTAAGTAAAATAATGGCATTACCATAAACTCCACCATGAGTACGTTGCCACCGCATTGCATAAATTAACAGCATAATGTAAATGCCGCCACTAGTTTGCAGCCAGCACATTGTTTTTAAATTAACATTAATATAAATGCCGCTACAAATACATTCCGATGAATTGCATTAATTAACGGCATTTAGAACACACCAATAATATGATATACCACAATAAAAAATATAATATATAAATTAATAATAAATATGATGTAATGGGTCATTATTCATATAATAAAAAAAATTACAAATCAAATCATATGAAAATTCTTTTTCACGGATAATTCTTCCTCTTCACATTGTGTTTGTCATTAGGTTTAGGACCCTTTTTTTCATGGGTAGTTCTTCTTCTTCACATTTATCCAATAGTTCTTTCAAATTTTTATGCAATCACTAAGCCTACAAAAAATTAGAAAAGTCATACTACATTAATAGAGAGTAATATATGTTAAGGGAAGAATAAATGAAGTGGCAAATGTGATTGGGAGTGAAGCAGATATATATGTTAAAGGTTCTAAAGAGTAATATATGTTAAAGGTTTCAAAAATTCAACAATTAAAGTCTCTTGCCTTGTATGATTATCTCTTTACTCTAATACCTATTGAAACTAATTTCATATAATAAAAAAAAAAAACACAAGCTTTTCCAAGCTTTAGAAATGTAAAGACTTGAGCATTAGAAAAATCACACAATTGACTTAAATTAATCAAAACATGATCTTAAACAAAACTTGAAAATTTCCAACTACAACTTGCAGTCATTCGAACTAGCTTTGCACTTAGACCCATATGAAGCCCAAGATAATTACTGAAGCAATATGCCAATCAAGAATGCCAAAATTAGAGAGTACATAAGAGCATGCATCATGATATCCAAGAACTTTGATATAACACCGACCTCTAATACTTGAACTTACCACCAATCAACCATTAACCAGGCAAATCTGCGCCACAATCAAATCGATTCCTAAAAGTATCTAGTCACTCCACAATACAAGTTAATCAGCCACTACAAATTGTATGATAGAGACGATTAAATTTGGTTTCCGAATGTACAATCAAATCAATTCCTAACTGCATGTTTTTTTTTTTTCCTTTTGTGACATTCAGAACTTTTCTTACTCTATTCACTAATTTCCTCTCATCCTAATTCTCCATTGTATTGAAAGTATTAAGTTTCTATTTGCAATTATTCTTATAATAATTTTTTTTGATAACCAGAAACTCAGTAATTACAAACAAATAGAATCCTTACAAATAGAGTTCTTAGCAAGCCAAATATCGTGACTAACAAATGAAGGACAATAATCCCACCATATCATAACATCATCAACTTCCCATGCATGTCTTGCCAACTGGTGTGCAACCATATTACCCAAACGATTAACATGCACAACTTTTGCTTCTTGAAAACCCCTCATGTGTCTACGAATATCTTGTAGAATAAAATCAAAATCTATTAGAAACTCAGATATATCATTCAAAACATGAACAAGTATCAAACAATCAGTATCTAACAACACTTTTGGAACTTCCCATTGAGCACATAATTGTAATCCCCTTAGCAAAGCAGTAGCCTCATTAAATTCTACATAAGAGACTTCTATTTTAGCTTTGCTACAAGCCACTACAACATCACCATTATGATCTCTAAGAATCACCCCAGCCTAGTAGAATTTTGATCACAAAAGGTAGCCCCATCGACATTCAATTTCAAATATCCAATAGGAGGAGGATTCCAACACACAACTTTGTTTATCTTCTTATTAAAAACATCAAATACTTGCAAATGCTTATACTCAAGATATATAGAAAGAGCATTATTCACTACTACATTAGTTTGCAATGATACATGCTCATAAATAAATGTATTCCTTCTATACCAAATCCTCCAAGCAATTGCTATAAATATGGACAGCATCTCCTCTGAACCACTATCTTGAGCCAAGTTTGTCCAATCTTAAAAGGAAATATTAGAATCCACATTACCCAGTTGAGAACAATATTCCATCCATACATTTCTCACATTTGAACATTAAAACACGGCATGACCAATATCTTCTCTAACTCGAGCACATTACACACACTGGTCATCTCCAACACATGTTTCCTCTTCAAATTTTGAAATGTTGGCAGCTTTTCTTGACATGTCTTCCATGCAAAAATCTTCATTTTTTTTTTGTAGCTTCAACTGCCACAAACATTTCCAAAAAGATGACTCGTTTCGTTCCCTTGAATGTTGCACACTGCTTGGGATTGTCTCTATTATAGCACTCTATAAGCACTCTTAACTGAATAAATATCATTCCTTTCATGAACCCAAAACAAAGAGTCATCTAAACTTGTAGAGACATGCATCTTCAGAATTTATAGAACCACGTTTCGATTGAATAGAGCTATGAAAACTTGAACTTTTCACCAAACTATATCCTCATCTATTAAAGACTGGACTCTTAAATCTTCACCAATCTCAATAGGAGCTTGATGGATATGGTGCATATTAAAATTTGAAATCCATGGGTCTTTGAAAACTCTAATAGATTTTCCATTACTCACATGCCACCTACAGTCTCTTTCCAAACATTGAATAGCATCCCAAATCCCCTTCCAAACATAAGATGAATTAAAACAAACTTTGTCTTCAAACAAACTTGTATTAGGGAAATACCTAGTCTTATAGATTCTGTATAATAGAGAGCCCTCATTTCTTAGAAGTCTCTATCCCTACTTAGCTAAGAGAACCAAATTAAAAAGTCTTAAATCTTTAAAACCCATACTTCCTCTAAACTTTGAATAATAAAGCTTCTCCCAACTAAACAAATGAATTTTATTTCGCTGAGATTGATTTCCCCACCAAAAATTAGCCATCATCATCTCTAACTATAGCACAAGGACTTTGGAAATAAAAAGCAACTCATAGCATATGTCGAAATGGACATTGCTATGGCCTTAATAAGGACCTCCCTACCCCTTTGTGATAACAAATTTCCTTTCCACATTATAATAATTAGGATTAGTATAATAGGATAATTATAATAATATGAAACGAAAATCATCTAATTATAATAGGATAATTATTAAAACGATGATAATAATGAATTAAGGAGAAGAGAATTACAAAACGTGGTGCAATGTATTTCTCTTGGTGTGATTGATGTTCTTAGTGTTCTAATTAACAAACATTAGTGGTTCTTGGTGGTTCTTGATCATCAAGAATGTTACATTTAATTTGTTGCGTTTAAGACTTGATTTATACTCTATTCGTTGATTTCATCACTTCTTGATTCTCCATTCTCTATTAATTCTGAATTGATTTTTTTAATTATCATTGAACAATTTAACATCACATCAAAAGATGATCTATGATGTTCTACAGATTGACATTGATCCCTTTTTTTTATTATTATTGAAAATAGCTGGTAACCACTCGCGGCGTGGTCCAGACCCAAGTTCATTAAAAACCCTCACTTATGGCGGAGGAATACCTTAGGAACAAACAATCTTCAGATGTCAAAACCAACAAAGAGTAAAACCAACAAAACAATAAAAGACCAATCAGAAACCACCCATCCCAATAGGACTTACGCCACTTATGAAAACCAAAACTAAACTATCTATTTACGAAACGAGGGGAGACCCCACTTATCCAAGCAAAGAATTCCCTTAAGAGGACAAGGTAGTGACGACCCTCCTTCATAAACCACATTTTTTCCCTAGAAAGAAAATCAGCTGCACCATTCCCTTCCCTATACTGGTGCATCACCATGAAATTTAACCCTTCTAAGTTCGCCACTAAATCCTCCCAAAAATCCCAAAGGTACCATGACATGCATATTTTTTTCGAAGCCAGTCCACCACAATACGCAAGTCACATCAATTATCACATTCAAGAGGTGAAGCCATTTACACAACCAAATACCTTCCAATAATGCTTGAAGTTCAGTGCTATCATTTGTGCCATGCCTAAAAGTACTAGAAAAAGCCGCAAGCATATTACCACGGTAATCCTGAATAATTCCCCCACCTCTTGAGTTACTCAGATTTCCCCTGCAACTACCACCACAGTTGAGTTTAACCCATCCGGTAGGGGACTTGTTCCATGTCACATACCTGCTTGGTCTTGCACAGATGGGATGATGCGGAATATTGAGCTCCTGTACTAATTCCATGCCCGCTGTTGACATATAATGAACTGCCTTATGATTTGTTTCAAGAGCACTAGCCCAGTGCCTTATTTTTCTCCATACTTGTTCCACGGTTTGTTGGACCCCCTCCATTCTTGCCTTACATCTCTTCTTCCATAGGCATCATATTATCACACTCGGCATTACCCCAAATAGAAAACCTTTGATCGATGATTTTTTGGCATAAAAAAATAGCTTGATACTCTATTTTTCCAATGGATGCTCACATTGAAAGGTGCCCCTAGCAGTACACTAGCTTGGCGCCAAATTTCTGATGCTATCTCACCCAAAGAGAGGATATGATCACAATTTTCCTGGGCCCCTTTCATACAACAATCGCATGCCACAACCATCGCAATACCTTTTGCCTGAACACTTGCATCTATGGGCAAACATTTGAACCAGGCTTTCCATACACAAATGGAAACTCTTTTTGGAATTAAGGGATGCCAAAACCAATCACTCCACTCTAAGCTTTCACCATGCTTCCTTACTATCTCCCAAGTTGTTTTGGTAGAAAAGCTACCATCAGCTGTTGGCTTCCATATATGCATTTCCTCACCTCTTTTTCCAGGTAGAATATTGAGCAATATCTCCCGCGTTCTTTCAGCTCCCACCAGTTCCAATAGTGTAGCAGAATTCCAATTGTTTTGATCCCAACACTCCCAAATGCTCAGTTTAGTATTAATTATGCCCTCTATGCCTACCGATAAAGGACCAGAAGAAAGCCACCGGTCAAACTAGAAAGAGGAATTTCCTCCTTGCACCAAGATTGTCATATTTCCATAACTTTTGGAATGGCAGCCAACATCAATCTTCAAAACTGCAAATCATTGGGGCATTCCTTCTGAGCTAGAATATGCCTATGTCAATAGTATTTGGCCCTGAAAAATGCTGCCCATAAATTATTAGAAGTAATCAATCTAAACGCAAGCTTCATATGTAAAGATTTCTAGACTTCCTTGAGATCTTGCACCCCCAATCCCCCTTCCGAGACTGGTTTGCAAACCTTCCCCCAAGAGAGCCAATGGACTTTTCTTTTACCTTCTGCCTTGCCCCACCAAAAATTTGCCAAGCGAGAATTGATGCGAGATATAAAACTCATCGGGACAGAAATAACGGACATTAAATGTATCAGCATGCTGGCTAAAACATGTCTAAGCAAAATTAATCTTCCACCTTGCAAAAGCAATTTAAATTTCCCACCCGGAAATTTTTGCTTGTATCTTATCCACTAGCGACTCCATCATCCAAGAAGTTAACTTGCCTGAAACCAAGGGCGCACCCAAATACGTCACTGGGAACTTGCCTTCCATGAATCCGGTACTTGTTAATAAACTTCTTTTAAGAGCTGGGCTAATATGTTTTGACAAGAAAATTGCTGACTTGGCTTTGCTGATTTTTTGACCTGACCACCTCTCATAAGTCTCAAGAACCTGCATTAAATTTTTAATCGACCTCTTCCCTCCATTGGCAAAGATAAGGATATCATCCGCATATAATAAATGAGACACTGTCAGCGCCCCAATTGGATGATAAAATTGCCCAATGCGACCATCCTCAAAATTTCACCGAAGTAATCTTGTTAAGACCTCTTCCATGATAATAAATAATAACGGAGAGAGGGGATCCCCTTGGCCTGATTGAAAAAAACCCTTTGGAGTTTCATTCATCATCACTGAGAACCACGGGCCCTCCACACAATTTTTTCTAAGATTGCAAAAATTCTGAGCAAACCCAAAAGACTTCAGTACCTCTAAAAGAAAACTCCAATTCACCCTATCGTATGCCTTGGCCATATCCAGTTTCACCATCACATTACCTCTCGTCCTTTTCTTATGCAAAGAATGGACCATTTCCTATGCTAGTGTAATATTTTCAAAGATGCTACACCCTGGGATAAAAGCTCCTTGCTCGTGTGAGACCAGCTTATCAACAATATTAGTGAGTCGAAAAACAATAAGCTTCGAAAAAAATTTATATAAGCCCTAGAACAAAGACTAATCGGGCAAAATTTGCCAAAACTCGAAGGATTAACCACCTTCGGAATCAGAATAATAAAAGAGGAAGAATAAAACCAGGACAAAGGAGCACCTTCAAAAAAATATTGCGCAGCTTCCAAGAGGTCATCCTTTACAATATCCCAACAAGCCATATAGAATTCAGATCCAAATCCATCATGTCCCAGGCTGCTCTCTTTCAAAATAGAAAAAACCACTCATTTGACTTCCTCCTCTATTGGTACCGCGCATAATAAACCATTTTTAGCCCTTGAAATTTTCCTATTGATAAGAGCCGAGAGGTCACAAGGCTCTAAAATGGATGGCTCTACAAGGATATTTTGGAAAAAAATAGCCGCCTCATTATGCACTACCTCCGCACCCTCCAAAGTTGAGCCATCAGCAAGGACCATTCGATCTGTTTGACCCTTCTTGCACCTCTGATTAATCACCAAGTGGAAGAATTTTGAATTTTGGACCCCCTCAATTAACCATTTTTTTTTCTATTTGACCCAATCAAGTGGCTTCTCGACACTCCCATACCTGTATTTCCAATTTAGTAGCCAAGAAATCGTCTTCAATTTCCTCCGAGTAGCCTAATTGCAATTGGCTTTCCAGAATTTCCAGCTGCTCCTCAAGAGCATGCATATTAGCACCCACTCTCCCAAAAACATCTCAGTTCCACACACGAAGAGCAGTCCTTGTTTGCTTCAACTCAAATATCGAAAATAGGCCTAGTTAAAACTATCTAAGAAAGCTGTATTAACAAGGACTCTATCAAACTTCGCCCAGCTATGTGATATCCCATCATGGCCATTGCACCACAACAGTTGTGGTCCTATACTTCATAAATCAAATAGCCCACATTGATGTATGCATTCATTAAACTCTGACATAGATGCTAAAGGCTGTGGGCTCCCACCAATCCTTTCCCCGTCCATTCGAATAATATTAAAATCCCCTAGCATCACCCACAAACCATCTGAGCCTTGACAATGTTCCAGACTCCTCCACAACTCTCTTCTCTCCACATAGGAGCACTTTGCATAAATAAAGTTCACCATAATTCTTTGGCCATCCGAATGAAACCAACCCGATATCATCTAAGTCGTAATTGAAACCACCTAAAAAGCATTCTCATCCTTCTAGAAAACCCACACATTCCACCCCTGACCATCATTTGATCCCGAACAGAAAAATACCAAACAATTCCCCAGAGAAGCCATGTGCTCCTTTGCTAAGAATGGCTCTGCTATAGCACATAAACCAATTATGAACTTTTGCACTAATTTTTTCAATCTACTGCGTGACTTTTTTATATTCCAGAAAAAATTATATCACTCATAAATCTAATATCTGAGACTGGGTATGCACCCTCTGGGACTACCACACTGCCTTTTCCTCTATCGACTTCTTAGACTTCAACTGTTGTTCCATGTCTAATTCATACAATTTTTCTTTACCCCTTAACAAAGAGGCTGCATCATACTCTTGCTCTGATGAATAACCTGATGCCACAACCCCCTGTTTAGGACTTTGTTGACCCTCCTCCAGCTAATTAGAAACCTCTATCCCATGCTCTACACTAGACAACCACAATTTTCCACAGATGCTTCACGGATTCGCATCACACCAAACTACCTCACAAACCTCTTCATCACTTTCAACTACCATTGCATTCATAGGTTGTGACAAGATTGTCCTCTGAACCTCACGAGCATCAGTTCAAACCAGCTTTTCTTCGATAATGATCCCTACAACGGTATCAACATGGGCGGCCTGGCATAACAAATAGTCCTCTGTTAAAAGCTAAGAGTCGACCACCCTCTCCTCACAAGGAGCGTCCCCCACCAACTCACAATCCAGCAGCACTAACTTGCCCTCCTTTACGCACATGCCAGCCCCTACCCTCACACCCTCATCGCTCACCTCTCCCTCATTCTGCACCTCCTCCTTTGTTTTCCCAGCCCCATATTTCTTCTCTTCCTTCTCTGAATTCTGCTGCCCCACCTCATTTGTTGCCTCCACCACATGCACTTCCCCCTCATTTGACATTAAATTCTTAATCCTTCCATCCTCCAAACTTGGTTTTGTAACACCAGACGGACCCACCACATCCATCTTCCGCCCCACTTCTTTCCAAACATGCTCCTCACGATCCTTTCCTATTCCTCCCATTCCTTCTTTTTTCTTTTTTGGTATAACCCCTGTTTTGTCTCCGGAATGAGAAACTACCGCCGTATGTCCTTCTCGAAAGCATTTCACACAATAGAATCCCCTTTCCTCATACATAACTTTTTGCCAAATTTTTTTTTGTCCTACAATCAATGGGAAACCCTCCACGGGTTCATCTTGGAGGTCCACTTCCACACAAATTCTATCGTCGGTAGCCCGAGTTCGGTATAATGTCGTATTATCCGAGCCAAGAAATCTACCAAACCAGGAAGCCAGTATTTGAAGACAATCCAGACAATATAAATGAAGAGGCGACCCAGGCAGTAAAAGTCATTGTGGTGCAATGGAGGGTTCCTTATTTACATCGAATTCCACCGACCAATTGAACAACCATAATTGACAGCCTGCAACCATCCTTCCTTCTCTCTCCCAAGCATGAAGATAATCCTTCACATCAGCCAAATGTAATAGGACATGCACCCCATCCATAAAGCTAATCATAGGTACTTCTGAAAAGCCCCAAGTTTTGATAATCTGCATTTGCAACATGCTAATGGAAGGTCTCTGAGTCACAAACTTTAACACCAAAGCAAACTTCAATTCTTCAGCTGCTATAGCCATCTCCACATTTGAGAAAATGAAGCCCAAAGCCCTATCAATCAATTTTGGTTTTCTCAACGTTAGACGAAATTTAGCATTCGGGAGAGGCCATTGAAGTGCTTCAGCAAAAGTGTGTCCACCTCCCCCCGCAACTACCACTCCTATCCCTCCACATTTGAGAAAATGAAGCCCAAAGCCCCATCAATCAATTCTGGTTTTCTCAACAGCAGACAAAATTTAGCATTCAGGAGAGGCAATTGAAGTGCTTCAGCAAAAGTGTGTCCACCTCCCCCTGTAGCCACCACTCCTATCCCTCATCCAACATCACCAGATCCATCCTGTGCCCCTCTTCCAGACCCCCAGTCGCACCCACCCCTTTGGCAGCCACCAGAGGGCTGCCCGGCAAGGCCGTGAGATGTGGTCATGCCCCCACAAAAATGAAAAACGAACGTAACCCTAGTAGAGGAAAAATTTCGCCCTCCACGTCAGCAATATCAGTTTCCTCGAGGGAAGCGTACCTACTCAGCTTAAGCATGATAGATTTTCATTGGCATCGATCCCTTGATGAAACTGAGTCTAAACTTTAATAATTGACCCCTTAGAAAAGTGGTCTTCATTATTTGAGTTGGTCGATCTATGAGTTAATGTCACATGTGTCAATGATCATGTTAATGTCAAAACATAACTTGTTTTATGCAATAGTCATTAACATCAATGAGAAGCTAGCTGCAAGCTGCATGTAGTCATTATTTGCCACAACATGAGTATAATGACCGAAAAACATTATTTTGTTTGTTAGGGTTGCATCAAATATATGGCAATCATGCAATTTTGTGGAAATTGCTTATTTATGATGAAAAGTGGGTATTCGAGGCTAATACACATGAAAGAAATATAATTTTCCCTTACCATAAAATGAAAATCCATTAAAGGTGTAATGTATGGTTGTCTATAAATTTCTTTTTCCGTACAAGCGTGTGTTTCTAGATCTTCTTTTCAATTAAGATCCTTTCCTCAAGGAAACATGTGTAAGAAATATGATCCCCTCCATTGCAATTAGGATGATTATCCAATAAACTAATTATTTGTTTAGAATACGAGATTTATGCCAAGAAAATTTGGACAATGATCTTAACATGAAAACACGAACAATATTATATATAAAGTGAACATAATTATTCTTCTCTAGAGTTTTCTCAGGTTCCAAACAGAAATGGTTTTTTTAGATCCACATATTGCATAAGATATATATGCATCACTAGAACACACTCCTAGTTATAAGCAATATGTATCCCAGTTATTCACAAATAAATTATTTAATATGAAGCCGTGTTCAAAGTACTACACATGATATACTTGAGTAAGAAGGCGTGGAATGAGATGGATTTTGAGTGGTGTTGCTTTAGTAGAGGGAAGTTAAGCTTTCTCAACCATATCTACAAGTTTAGCTGTTGGGGTTAAAATGTCAAAAGCATGCAAGAATGTAGCAAGTGTGAGTTGAATCAGTTGTAACCCAAGCAAGATTCCAAGGCAAACTCTTCTATCACTACCAAATGGTATCAATCCAAAATTCTGACCCCTAACGTTGATCTCTTTATGGGTAGTAAGGAATCTTTCTGGATGAAACTCTATTGGATCTTGCCACACTTGGGGGTCTCGATGGATCTTTGATAGCTTAACAAGAAGTTGTGTGCTAGCTGGTACATGGTAACCAGCCAAAGTACAATCTCCACCAACACGGGCTTGTTGTTATTGATGAGGAGTTGATATGTTTCTTTTATAGCTGTGTTTACCTCCGACTCTCCGATGTGTTTAAACATCTCAAGGCATTGATTTGAAAGTAATTCAAGTGTGGTTATTCTTCGAACGTGGCGCCAATGGGAGCCATAAGGGCTCATAGCGAATAGGGCATAGTTATAGCCCATCATTTCTGTTGCCATAGCTTTTGGAAGGTTGGCAAGACCTTGTCTTTGGTAGTAGAACACTTTTTGGCTATCTCTGAATTGTTGACCACTATAGCTCTATGCACACCCAACCTGATGCTAAAGATTGGTCCATGCTTGTCAGCCATATAACCCAAGGTTATATGAGCAGGTTTTGACCTTGCTAATAGGTGGAGATGGTCGATCATAGGCCATGCACCACCAACTTCTGGCGGAAGTGTGCTTTGAGGTGCAGTTTTTTGGACTGTGCTATTCCATAATAGAAAGAAGATAAAGAGAAGCAAGCAGGCAAAGATGGTAGCCATGATATAAGTCATATTAAAGGTACGTGATGAGTAATATTGAAAGAGCATATATAATTTCCTTTTTGGCTGTGGTTGTGGATAGAGGTGGCGATGAGAAGGGCATATGTGACGCCCCCAAATCCCCACACACGGACGCGGGAAAATCGAGACCTCCGGATGGTGACAACCCGGGTCACCACCCTAGCGACGGGTGCCAAGTGCGTGCAAAGGCAACATATGTGCACGAAGAAACATGCAGCGGATAACCAATGCCATATAACTAAGTACCAGAATTTTTCTTAACGTAATACAAGCTGTTTAAAACATACCTAAATAAAATATTACAAAACACTAATATAGTTTTAAATCAAATATAAAGCATAACATCAGCAACCCGGTGGAGCCGCATCCTCGGGCTCCGCCTCCTCTTCCTCATCCTCAAAACCTGCACCAAAAGCTACGGAACCAAAAATGGTACCGCAGGTAAGTAAAACCCAAACACCACCAGATAAAAAGACATAGAACTCAAACAAAATGCATGAAGCATGCCCAATGCACAAAACCCAAAAACATAATTTTCCACACACGCCAAAAATTCCATTTGGCCCAAAAACACATCTTTTTCAAAAACCACGCCAAAAGTCACATTTGGCCTCTATAACCGTCTCAAACCAAAATCCATTTTATCTGTATGCGCCATGACCTCCCCTAGGGGTCATCCGTACACCCTGGCTCCAGTGCCACACCGCAGAGTACCACCACGCATGTGACACCTAACGAGCGATGCCCAGTTCCACGCCCCGCATCTTCGTAGCCAAGCATCCTCTAGCCCTCACCAGCGAAGGGCCACGGAGTCGGTGCGTAGGGTGATGCCCGGTTCTGCGCCCGGCGCGTTTGTAGCCAAGCCCCCGCTCCCGTTGTCGCCCAGCGACAACCCAGGGGACATCACTCAGTTTATTCCGCTCCCGAGTGACCAGATGAGCTCCACCGGGATAATACCCCATCCCGGCTTGGGGTCGTGATACGCACGCACCCGTAAGTCCACTTATGCCAATAAACAGGCTTTTCTCAAATAAACAAAAACACACGTGCATGCACCATGTAAATGCCATATCAATGCACAAAAATAAACAACCAACGTAATTCAATAAAACAAGCAACTCCGTCCTCCATCCATCCGACCCCCGAACTCCTCGGACTCAGTCCGGAATCAACCAACCAGCAGATAAAATAATTGAAAGAGCAATATATATTTAAATCTGAAAATAGGGTGTGGAAAATACTTACAGCGCTATACGGTAATTTTAGAAAACACTCTTGTTGCAAACGGCGGAGGAAAAGCAACGTAACAGTGAAAATTCACTGTGGCCGTGGGTTGTAAAATACCCACTTTTGAACGGGGACAAACCAAGGCTTGGAATTGATAGGGAATGGTCTAGGGATGATTATGAAGCTATTGGAAGTGGTGGTTGGTCGTGGGTGGCGGCAGAAACGGCGGAGAGAGGCCGGATTTCCCAAAAAGGAAAGCTAGCTCGTAGGAGCTGTTTCGGTGACTATTGGAGGCCGAAAATAGGTGGGTTAGGACGGCAAGGGACCGGTGATGAAGTGGTGAAGAAATGGTGGCCGGAGGTGGAGCGACGGCGGCGGATCGAGGCAAAAACCGTGGAGGCTTTAAGGGGGTTTTCCGGCCAAATCGCCGGCCGGATGGGGCTGAGAATTGGTGGGGGGTTGCGCCGGAGGGAGAGGTGTCAAACGGTATGGGCGGTGTGCCGCACGGCGGCCGGACGACAGTGGGTCGGGGGGTTTGGTGTTTCACGGCGTGGGTGAGGAGAGAGAGGGAGAGAGCCGATCGGGAGGAAGGAGAAGAAAAAAAAGAAAAGAAAGAAAAAAGAGAAAAAGAAAGAAAAAGAAAGAGGAAAAAGAAAAAAGAAAAAAAAAAAAAGAGGAAAAAGGGAAAAGAGATGTAGGAAAAGATGAGGTCTAATCCTCATTCCGGGAAAACAAAACAAACCAGCCGAAACAAGATTAAAAACAGTAAAAAGACTAAAAGAAATAAAACACATCATCAAATAAATTAAAAACCAATTTTTAAAACGCAATAAATTAAAATAAATAAACTAATATATTAATTAAAATAAAAACAACCCTTCAGCGAAAATACACGCGAAAGCGGGTCATCACATCCTCCCCCCCTTAAAAACAAATTTCGTCCTCGAAATTTGCAAAATCAACCACCAACTTAAAGAAGCCACATAAAAACACCCAAACCATCTGTGACCAAGATTAAGATACATACCTTCATCCTTCAAACAAGTACTGGTATTGCTCCCTCATGTCCGCTGCTCGCTCCCAAGAGAAGTCTTGAGCTAACGGATCTCCCCAAGCCACTTTAACCAAAGGTATCGTCTTGGACCTCAATTGTTGCTCCTTCCAATCCATGATCTGCGACGGAACAACTTCATAAGTGAGATCCGGTTGCAACTGAATACCCACTGGGTCGACGAAGCGTGGCTCTTGCTGTCCAAAGCTCTTCTTCAGGGATGATACGTGGAAGACATCATGAATATCCCCAAAATACTTTGGCAAAGCAACTCTATAGGCGACGGACCCTACCTTCTCCAGAATCTGAAAAGGGCCGACATACCTCGGATCCAACTTCCTCTTATTACCAAAACGCTTAACACCTCTCATGGGAGAGACTTTGAGATAAACCCAATCACCAACTTCAAAAGATAACTCTCTCCTCCTGGTATCAGCGTAACTTTTCTGGTGACTCTGAGCTGCCGCCATTTTATCTCTGATGACTCGGACTTGACTTTGCATCTCTTGAATTATTTCGGGTCCAATAATCCTACTCTCCCGACTTCATCCCAACACAAGGACGACCTGCACTTTCTCCCATAAAGAGCCTCATAGGGAGCCATCTGAATGGTCATATGGAAGCTATTATTATATGCAAACTCGATGAGCGGCAAATGGTTTTCCCAACTCCGTTGAAATTCCATGACACATGCTCGCAACATGTCTTCAAGGGTCTTTTGGGTGCGCTCTGATTGGCCGTCTGTCTGCAGGTGATATGCAGTACTGAACTTCAACTTAGTACCCAAAGCTGCCTGCAAACTCTTCCAGAACTGCAACGTAAACCTTGGGTCTCGATCCGACACTATACTCTTTGGTATGCCGTGCAGCCGCACTATCTCCTTGACATACAAGCGGGTCAACTTACCCAAAGAGTCGGTGTTATTAACAGGCAGGAAATGAGCACTTTTCGTTAACCGGTCAACAATCACCCAAACAGAATTTTTCCCACTAGGCGTTCTCGGCAAACCCACTACAAAGTCCATCGTGATGTCATCCCATTTCCACTCAGGAATAGGGAGGGGTTGGAGCATACCTGCAGGTCTTTGATGCTCGGCCTTCACTTGACGGCATGTGTGGCATTTCTCAACATATAAGGCAACATCCTTCTTCATTCCATCCCACCAGTAATTTTTCTTCAAGTCCCGATACATCTTTGTACTGCCGGGATGAACTGAATAAGGGGCCGCATGAGCTTCCGCCATGATCCGCTCCTTGAATTCTGAATCTTTAGGGACCACTCTGCGATCTCGGAACCGAAGTATCCCATCATTATCCATGCTATAATGCAACGGCCCTCGAGATTTTCTGATTCTTTTTCTGATATTCAGCAGCTTCGGATCCTTCCTTTGAAGAGTCTTCAATTCTTCAAAATCGGTTACCCGAATATCCAGAACTGAAGATAAAATCTCTTCTTGCTGCGAACTCTCAATAAGGAGCCTTCTCATCCCACAAAGCAACGAATCTAATTCTGACGGCTCGGCTTCATCTTCCAAGTGTGACTTCCGGCTCAAAGCATCAGCAACTATATTAGCCTTCCCCAGATGGTACTTGATCTCACACTGATAGTCACTGATTAGCTCTAGCCACCGCCTCTGCCTCATGTTCAGATTTTTCTAGGAAAACAAATGCTTCAGGCTCTTGTGATCAGTAGATACCTCGCAAGCTTCCCCATACAAGAAGTGCCGCCAGATCTTGAGAGCAAATACAATCGCAGCCAATTCTAAATCTTGCGTCGGATAATTCTTCTCATGGTCCTTTAGCTGACGAGATGCATAGGCTACAACCCGTCCTTCCTGCATAAGGACACAACCCAAACCAAACTTAGACGCATCACTGAAGACTACGAATTAAAGGCTTATGCGGTTCTGGGAGAGCTAACACTGGTGCCGTCATCAACCTGTTCTTTAATTCTTGGAAGCTTCTCTCACACTTATCTGACCAAACAAATTCTGTATTCTTCCGAGTCAAAGCTATGAGAGGTCCGGATAGGCGAGCAAAACCCTCTACAAATCTTCGGTAGTATCCGGCGAGTCCCAAGAAACTCCAGATCTCGCGCACTGTAGTCGGGTGCTGCCATGACAAAATGGCTTCTACCTTACTAGGATCAACAGCCACTCCGTCTCGGGAAATTACATGCCCACGAAATTTAACTTCTTCCAACCATAATTCACACTTGCTGAGCTTGGCGTACAGTTGGTGTTCTCTCAATTTCCCAAGTACCAGACGAAGATGATACACATGCTCTTCAACATCTCGGGAATAAATCAGAATATCATCGATGAATACTACCACAAATGAATCCAGATAAGGTCAAAATACTCGATTCATTAAATCCATGAAAGCAGCAGGGGCATTAGCTAACCCAAACGGCATCACCTTAAATTCATAATGCCCATACCTCGACCTGAAAGTAGTTTTAGGCACATCCTTGTCTCTGATCCTCAGCTGGTAGTATCCCGACCTCAGATCAATTTTAGAGAACACGGCTGCTCCTTGAAGCTGATCAAATAAATCATCTATCCGCGGGAGAGGATATTTATTTTTGATGGTCACCTTATTCAATTCCCGATAATCTATGCACATACGGAGGGTTCCATCTTTCTTTTTAACAAACAAAACTGGTGCACCCCACGGTGAAGTACTAGGCTGAATAAATCCCTTCTCTACCAGCTCTTGCAACTGAGTCTTCAACTCCTTTAATTCAGCCGGTGCCATGCGATAAGGAGCTTTATGCACAGGAGCCGCTCCAGGTTCCAAGTCTGTAACAAATTCCATTTCCCGCACAGGGGGTAATCCGGGCAAGTCGTCCACAAACACATCGGGGAATTCTTCCACAACTGGAATGTCTGCCAAAGACTTCTCCTCGGATAGCGTGGACACCATCTGAACCAAGAATGCATCCGCTCCCCATGCAATCTCCCTTCTTGCTTGAATCGCTGATATAATTACCGGCTTTTTTTTTAACTTACTCCCTGCAAATTCCATACAATCAATCTGGAAGCTGAAAGCTAATTATCTGACTTCTGCAATTAATACTCGCAGAATATCGGTATAGCCAATCCATCCCGAGGATGATATCAAAACCCAACAGCTTAAACACCACCAAATCAGCATCCAAGAACCTTCCCTCAAAATTTAACGGGCATCCCAAAGCAACCTTGGAACACCACACCATTTCACCATGGGGTAGAGCCACTACCATAGACTTCGGCAACGGTTCCGTGACCAAATTACACACCCGCGCAAACGTGGAAGATACAAATGACTGCGACGCACCAGAATCAAACAAAGTACAAGCATAAAACTCATACAAACGGACTCTTCCTGAACCAACACATCAACCCATGAAAGCCAAAAAAGCAAAGAAGAAACCAAATACACCAAAAATTAAACTCAACTTAAAATTAAATTAATCCATACCTGTAATTACTCCAGCATCATGGGTCGCTGGCGCCTCATCATCCACCTCTCCGGGTGTGACAGCATAAACCCGGGCTTGCACTGCTTGTCTTAGGTTGGTTCTTCCACCGTGTCTACCTCCACGGCTTCCTTGAACTCTGACGGGGCAATCCCGAGCAATATGTCCCACTTGGCCGCACCGGTAACACTGGGGTCCACTACTCACCCGACACTCGCCCTCATGAGCTCTATTACATGCTTCACAAATTGGTACCCGTCCTCCCATACGAACACCTGAGGACGTTTGAGGTCGAGTTTCGGTCCGCTGAACAAATTTATGGGGCGAACCTGAGCTGCTTCCTTCACCAGAAAAACTCCGCCTCTTATGGCCTGGAGGGGAGCCCATACTCAGATTATTTTCCCGCTCCATAAGGGTGGCCACATCCACTAATTCCTGAAAAGTGGATATCCGATGGCTGACCACCATACGGCGTATATCAGGGCATTGTCCCTCCTGAAAACGATCAGCTCGCATCTCCTTTGTGGCGATAAGGTGAGGAGCAAATCGCCCAAGCTCTATGAATCTCCGGGCGTACTGTTCCACTGTCGCACCTCCTTGGACCAAATTTGAGAACTCTCTTGCCTTTTGCTTCCTTACCGCTGCGGGAAAGAAGCGGTCATTAAATTCCTTCTTGAAGCGCTGTCAGGTCAAAGCAGCGAAAGATCCCAGTTCTGATTCCAACATCACCCTCTTGGTATCCCACCAATCAGACGCAGTGCCTTGCAACAGATAGCTGGCGTAGAGTACCTGTTGCGCCTCGGTGCAACCACACACCTCAAAAGTTCTTTCCAGATCTTTGATCCATTTTCCAGCTTGAAGTGGATCCTCTTCTCCAGTGAAGTGTGGAGTCCTATGCGCCAAGAAGCGCTCATAGGTGCATCCGGCTTGCACCATGCTACTGGACCCTCTCGGGTACATCCAAGGCCCTCCCTGATGTGGCCAACGACCTCCTAGTTGTAGCCAAAACCCTCCTTGCTGTGGACAAGGCCCTCCTTGTTGTGGCCAGGGACCCCTTGTTGTGGCCAAGGTTCTTGTTGTGGCCAAGGCCCTGTCTGTTGTGGCCTAACATTCTGCTGCATGAACTCCGTCATCTGCCGTATTGCTTCGGCTATGGAGTCATCCCTTGAGGTATTGTCCCGTGGCTCCTGAGTAGATTTCCTTGGTCTCTCCATTTTTTCCTGTCACCACAACCTTTGACCCCCTTTCAGAAAATAAAAACAAATAAAACCAACAACAAATAAAAACAAAACCACAGACCAACACCACATCACAGAAAACAAAAGAAACCAACTTGCAAAAACATGATTAAATAAATAAAACAAACAAACAAGCTCAAACAAATAAAACAAATAAAACAAATCAAATAACTTTACTTAACATAATTTTCAAAACACAACTTTAAAAGCATTCTGGTACTACCTACGGGGTCATCCGCACGCCCTGGCTCCAGTGCCACACCACAGAGTACCACCACGCATGTGACACCTAACGAGCGATGCCCAGTTCCACGCCCCGCGTGTTCGTAGCCAAGCATCCTCTAGCCCTCACCAGCGAAGGGCCACGGAGTCGGTGCGTAGGGCGATGCCTGGTTCCGCGCCCGGCGCGTTCGTAGCCAAGCACCCCCTAGCCCCCGCTCCCATTGTCACCCAGCGACAGCCCAAGGGACATCACTCAGTTTATTCTGCTCCCGAGTGACCAGAGGAGCTCCACCGAGATAATACCCCATCCCGGCTTGGGGTCGTGATACACACGCACCCGTAAGTCCACTTACGCCAATAAACAGGCTTTTCTCAAATAAACAAAAATACACGTGCATGCACCATGTAAATGCCATATCAATGCACAAAAATAAACAACCAACGTAATTCAATAAAACAAGCAACTCCGTCCTCCATCCATCCGACCCCCGAACTCCTCAGACTCAGTCCGGAATCAACCAACCAGCAGATAAAATAATTGAAAGAGCAATATATATTTAAACCTGAAAATAGGGTTTGGAAAATACTTACAGCGCTATACGGTAATTTTAGAAAACACTCTTGTTGCAAACGACGGAGGAAAAGTAACGTAACAGTGAAAATTCACTGTGGCCGTGGGTTGTAAAATACCCACTTTTGAACGGGGACAAACCAGGGCTTGGAATTGATAGGGAATGGTCTAGTGATGATTATGAAGCTATTGGAAGTGATGGTTGGCCGTGGGTGGCGGCAGAAACGGCGGAGAGAGGCCGGATTTCCCAAAAAGGAAAGCTAGCTCGTGGGAGCGGTTCCGGTGACTATTGGAGGCCGAAAATAGGTGGGTTAGGACGGCAAGGGACCGGTGATGAAGTGGTGAAGAAATGGTGGCCGGAGGTGGAGCGACGGCGGCGGATCGAGGCAAAAACCATGGAGGCTTTAAGGGAGTTTTCCGGCCAAACGGCCGGCCGGATGGGGCTGAGAATTGGTGGGGGGTTGCACCGGAGGGAGAGGCGTTGAACGGTATGGGCGATGTGCCGCACGGCGGCTGGATGGCGGTGGGTCGGGGGGTTTGGTGTTTCACGGCGTGGGTGAGGAGAGAGAGGGAGAGAGCCGATCGGGAGGAAGGAGAAGAAAAAAAAGAAAAGAAAGAAAAAAGAGAAAAAGAAAGAGGAAAAAGAAAAAAGAAAAAAAAAAGAAGAAAAGGAAAAAGGGAAAAGAGATGTAGGAAAAGATGAGGTCTAATCCTCATTCCGGGAAAACAAAACAAACCCGCCGAAACGAGATTAAAAACAGTAAAAAGATTAAAAGAAATAAAACACATCATCAAATAAATTAAAAACCAATTTTTAAAATGCAATAAATTAAAATAAATAAACTAATATATTAATTAAAATAAAACAACCCTTCAGCGAAAATACACTCGAAAGCGGGTCATCACAGCATATAAATAGATACGTGTGTGTGCATGTGCTTGTGCCAAATGCGGTCTTAATCAAATGGACATTGCTATAGCTACTGAGGAGCTTGGATCACCGAGTTAGCAAGTAATTTTTTTATTAAATAATTTATTAAATTCTTTAAACGTTTTTAAAAAGTATAAAATCATAAATTTATTTATTAAAAATTACTTACTTAATTATTAAATAAAAAAATATCGAACCGGTGATCCTCGATAAGGATTTCTGGGGTTCAATGCCGAAATTAGGCTAGTTCTAGAACAATTTAATGCCGGAAATTGGCTAGTTTTAAATTAACGCGCCAATGACTACTATCTAGGTTGGTTAAAGTTGTAGTGGATAGAGCTAGCCTAGCTCTATGAAGTTATATGCTGAAAAATGTTATTTTTTAACTTAAATTTTATTATTTGTAAAATAATATATTACTAAAACTAATATAAAATAAACGGATATTTAGAACGAAACAAATTAATGTGTAATTAAAGGACGAAACAAAGCAAGATTGATCTTGTTAGTTATGTACAATAAGTAACCTCACTCAAAGCTTAGACATGACTAGATAGCTAGGCGGCCAATTTTTATTGCGGCGAATTATATTTTGATCCAAAAAGTTAATTTTCTGCATTTCTGTTGTTTCACTAACTGAGAAAAAGAAACTATTTTTTGTGGCGAAACCATATGGTCGCAAATAATCTTGACAGAAAATAATTTCGATATGTTTTTAGTCTTTCGTTTCGGTCTTTTTTGATAAACAAGATGCAATGTTTATAGAAATTAGAATTTACACTATGCAGAACTTGAGAGATGTTCCAGTCAATGTTTGCTTCCAAGATGGTTGAGATTGTGTTAATGATGGGTGCGATTTGCCATCCTAACTCTGTAGAGGGCTAACAGAGGGCCTTATGAATGATTTCTTAGTCTCCTTCAATGGTGATCCATCTAAACTTTTGATTTGCGCTTTAGAAACCACAAGGAGGGTGACTAGCGCGTCACTTGTTCAAGGTTTAGTGCTAAGGCCTTTTTATGCTTTTACACCGACATTAGTTTATCGCTAAATGGGTTACATGATATTTGTAATATTTGTGGACCTAAACTGCTGCAAAAGGTTACCATTTTAAGAAAAGCACCAAAACATTGCATCTTGCAGCCTAAACCCTTTCCCCTATTTCTTCTCCCCCCAGCCCGACACTCTCTTTCTCACTTCTCTATGAGTTTTCTGTTGGTCCTCCCCATGTTGTCCACTTACTATCCCACCATCTCTGCCTCACCTAGCCAATGAGTTTTTCTTTTTGTCTAGCTGTCTCTCTATCTCTCTGTTTCTGTCTCTATCTCTCTCTCTCTCTCTCTCTCTCTCTCCATCTCTCTCTTTCTATCTCTTCGTTCATCTCTCTCTCTCTAGAACTCTTGCTCGGTCCTACTTTCTCTCTATGTCCATGACTATTGTAACGTCCGTCCTTGTGGTCGGTCCTTTTCAAAATGATTTTGATAAAAATCAACGGGAATTACGGTTCCTTTTAAATTTCTTTTCATTTCATGCCAAGATACAAAAGGCTCCATGATATAAATAAAGTTCATTTTCTTAATTAAAAGATTACAACGAAAAACATTAAATTTTTATAATTAAAGTCTCTTCTATAAAATATCTTGCTTAGGCCTTCATGCTCTTTCCCTTGGGCTGTATCCTTCCTGATCTGTCATGTTCATTTTGTCACTGGGAGGGGACACATAAAAATTAAAATGATTCAATGACTCGTAAGCATTACTTCATGCAGTTAAAATATAATAACATAGATTTTCAGTTATACATTTATCACTCTATACATACATATCATACATAGCATGCATATACATTCTTTTAATTTTAAAGCGTTGCGAGGTGGGGTTTCTATTTAAAAACGTTTTCATCTTTAAAATAGTTCACCACGCATCACTACCTTCATTTCTTAAAGAATCTATTCATGCATTCATTTTTTTTTACGTACATTCATGCATTCATCTTTCCTTACGTACATTCATGCATTCAGTCCAAACATACATACATGCATTCTTTCTTAACATGCATATGTTCATTTTTATCATTTTCATTGGCCGTTGCACACTGTTGCACCCTGTGTGTTGGAGTTAGCGGTCTTTTGGGTGTAGCACTGGGTGCACTACTAGTACTACTTACCCAGCATTGCAATCTACCTAGTCCAGTCCATTTGGTACCATTTCCATTTTAGTTCATGTGGCCGTTACGTATTTTCATACATCATCCATTCAGTCCGTTCATTCCTTTATAGTTATTTCCTTTCCTTTACAGTTCTTACAGTCCTTTCTTACAATTCTTACTGTTCTTCAGTTCGTTTCTTTCATAAAGTCATTTTATAAGAAAATTGTTTTCTTTCTTTTAGTAAAAGTCATTTTAAAAGAAGTTTCTCTTTTCGTAAAAGTCATTTTAGAAAAAGTAGTTTTCTTTCTTTTCCTTTTAAAAGTGTCTATTGTTGCATCTTTTAAAGCTTCCTTTTGTTTCCTTTCATGAACATACATACAATACGTACCACATATAACATCCATCCACATGCATACACGTACATACTTTGGGTGTGTCAAAAGGAGCTGCTCAATACTTATACTTGAAAACTTATGCTTGGTTTTCTTTTTAAGTAAAGCGTGTCTCGTGGAGAAAAGTTTAGTTTTCCTTTTTGAGAAAAGCTTTCGTTTTCTTCTTCGTTTATTTAATAAAAACTCTAGAAGAGTATGAACACAATACTTACCTGGACTTCATGCCATACTCAATTCATGCGGTCCATTCGTGTGCGTGTTAGATGGAAACCTACATGCATGCACATAACCTTACGCCATCATCTATCTAATGTATAAACAACTATACTAAAAATAGAACTATGCCTCCCTTGGAACACAACCCATCTATCCCTGGGCTCTTATGGGCCATTTACTATGGTAACCTTCAGAGTCTTCTTCCTTAAAGTGAATCTCCATGATTCACCTTAGAGTTAAGACACTAAGACCTCCGTCTCATTTTTCTATTTCCACATTCTTTTTTTTTCTTTTTTTTTTTAATAAAAAAGTCAGGGCCCCATGTACGAGAGGAGCCCCTACCCCAATATTATTAAGAAACCCTCACTTATGGCGGAGGAATACCTTTAATTACAAACCCCACCCAACAAATTCTCTCTAATAAAGGCCATCCCCATCCGATCAAGGCGAATCAATCCTCTAAGCCGTGTATACTGAAAATCCCTCCCAAAAAAATCTATATTCTCCCCCATAGTCCCCTTCTTAGCTAAAAAATCGGTTACCATATTAGCTTCATGAAAAATATGACTAAAACGAGCATTAATCTCTATGGAAATGTCCCTTATCTCTTCCCAAAAATCCCACAAAAACCAAAGACGACAAATATCTAAGGCCAGCCAACTCAAGATAACCTTAGAATCAGATTCTACTATAACGTTATGCAATCTCAAATTTTTACAAATCCTCAGCCCATCTAATAGCACACGGCATTCAGCCACCGTATTTGTAGCAATCCCGTAATGATGCGCAAAACTAGCAATACATCTCCCAATACAATCTCGAATAATATCCCCACCCCTTGCATCCCCTAGATTCACACGAGCCCCACCATCAACATTCAATTTCACCATACCCCTCCTCGGCAATTCCCATTTAACAAAGGACACTTGTTTCTTTTTTTAATAGGAATAATCGGCACTTGTAACCCTTCCATAACTAAGAAGTCATTTTGCTTCGTAACCTGAAAATTCTTCAAATTTCTAGACATATTATAAATCATAATTTTCACTTGTCTAATAATATCCTTTACTTGAAATGTAGCCCCTTCCATCCTTGCCGAGCACCTAGCTTTCCAAAGGCACCAAGAGATAACAATGGGAATCACTCCACATATCCAATCGGCTTGATTAATTTTTGCAGCTATCCTCCACCAAGAAACCATCATCCCTTTCCAGTTTCTGATCTGTGGCAACCTGATTTGACAAATATTAGCAAAATATTTCCAAACCATTTGGGCATTCAAACCCGCACACATAATATGCTGCAAGGTCTCAAGCTTTGATTCTAAACAACAGTGGCATTTAGCAGCTAAAGGAATTCCCAGCCGCTGAATTACATCATCCGTCGACACGACTCCTCTTTTTAATCTCCAGCAAAGGAAAGACATTTTTTTTGGAATTTTATCAAGCCAAAGCCACCTCCTCCACTCACATAATTCCCCACGTTCTCTACAGATGTCCCAAGCTGATTTGGTTGTGAAGTTGCCGTCCCAAGAGTTCTTCCATATAATAGCATCTGCCCTTTGTCTGATCCTCACGTTGGCTTTGGAAATCTGTTGCAGAATATCCGACGGGACCAAATTGCTTAAGGCATCCAACTTAGGCCCCCTCTCATCAAAGACGTCAACAACGTGCAGGTGTTCACTTCCCACAATCGGACACAAGTCCTTCAAAGGACCTCCCCCTAGCCAGTTGTCCATCTAGAAATTAATATTCCCAGCCCCTATCAACCACTTAGAATTTAGAATTATTTTTGGCATCACCTCCATAATCCCCTTCCAAAACCGTGACCCTTTATTCTTACTCATTAAATTATAAACATGATCCCGGTGAAAGATATTTTTCCCCAAAAAAATCCACCCATAGCGACACCCCCGTAACCAATTTCCATCCAAACTTCATAAAAAAAGATTCCTACACTTCCACCAACTCTCTAATGCCAAGAACACCCTCTTCCACTGGTTTACAAATCTTATGCCACGCTACCCATTTACGTTTCTTATTTCCCAGCGAAGATCCCCAAAGAAAATCTGAAAAATCTTGTTAATAATCCCAAAAACTGCCTTGGGCACTTTTACAACCGACAAAATATGAATAGGCATGCTATTTAAAACATGCCGTAAAAGCAAAATCTTACCACCAAATGATAGCATCTTACTCTTCCACCCTGCAAGTTTTTTCTGAATTCTAGCCAAGTTACCATCAAATAAAGATATTTTCAGCCTTCCCAAATATAACGGAACACCCAAATATACACACAGCCAAGAGCCCTCTTCAAAACCGGAAATTCCTTTGAGATAATTTCTTCTAGCCAAAGACATATGAGGAGGAAAGAAAATGGTAGAGTTACTTGGACTAATTGATTGTCCAGAAATCTTCTCGTAACAATGAAGAGTTGCCATGAGCCTTCTTATAGATACTCTCCCACCATTGGTAAAAATTAAAACATCATCCGCATATAGCGAATGAGTGATAAGAGTACCTCCCCCAGGATGATAAGGCTTAACAAGCCCAAGACTGAACTTCCGATGCAACATGCAGGAAAGGAGCTCCTGTGAGAAAATAAACAAATATGGTGAGAGAGGATCCCCTTGTCGTACACCCCTCAAAGCCTGGAAAAAACCTTTCGAACATCCATTCAACATAATAGAATAAAAAGGAGAGGAAATAGTGTTGAAAACTATATTCCTCCACTTATCCGAGAAACCCAATCTATGTAAAACTTAAAGAAGGAATTTCCAATTCACACAATCATAAGCCTTTGCCATGTCCAGCTTTAACATCACATTACCTCCTCTCACCTTCCTACCCATCCCTTGAACTAATTCTTGTGCCAAGGCCATATTATCAAAAATACTCCGACCTGGGATGAACGCTACCTGTTCCTTAGAAATAATTTTTGTCATGATTTTGTAAACCACTGAACACAAACTAATAGGCTGAAACTGACCAAAGCCCATAGGTTCTTCCACCTTAGGGATCAACACCAAATTTGTCGCACCAAAAAACTTAGAAAAAGGGTTACCTTCAAAGACTTCCTTTGCCATATCAACAAGATTAGCTTTCACAATATCCCAAGCCAAAGAAAAAAATGCAGCTGAAAAACCATCCGGTCCAGGACTACTATCCATAGGAATAGACCGAAGAGCCCTATAAACCTCCTCTTTTGACGGAACCCTACACAAGGCATCATTCTCCGCATCGGTAACAACTGGGGACAGCAAAGCCAACTCCAGTTCCTGAAAACTGACATTAGACCCCATGAAGAGCCCCTGATAAAACGAGACAGCCTCTAAATGCACTGCTTCAGCCGACTCTAGTAACCTTCCATCCTCCAACACCATTTTATCAATAATTTTATTGTTTTTTCTTCACCCTCATTGCAGCATGAAAAAACTTAGAATTGGAATCCCCGTCAACCAACCACTTAATGCAAGATTTTTGACAAGCTAACATCTCCTCCTGATTCACCCATTGTAAATGAGCCTTTTTAACTTGTAACATCTCTTCTTCCACCTGCAAAGAAAAATTTCTAACAAGATCTTCCTCAAGGCATCGAATCTGATTTTCAATTCTATTAATCTCCACCTCAACTCGACCAAAGACTTCCCTATTCTATTTTACCAGCATATGCTTCAACCTTTTTAATTTTCTACTAATCCTCACCATAGCACATCCCTCCACATATTCACCCCAACTCTGCTCCACCAAAGACAAGAACCCTTCATGAGATCCCCACATACGTAAAAATCTAAATGGCTTCACAATATTAATATTCTTCTTAAACAAAAGAAACAACATAGGTGCATGATCCGAGGATGACCGAGGAAGATAACTGTAATTCGACCCCTCAAACAAATTAATAAACTGCATATTGACCAAAATACGATCCAAACGAGCCCAAATACGCCGTCCTCCATTCTGCCCATTACACCAAGAGAGTGTGTTGCCGCAAGAAGGAGGCTCTATTAAAGCACAATCATTAATCCAATCGTTAAAATCAGCTTTAGCCTGAGGAGCCTTCAAAAGACCCCCAATCTTTTCACTATCCATTCGAATAATATTAAAATCACCCCCAATGAACCAAGGTTGCCCCTGCGGATCTTGTAGCCTAAGATAATCCCATAACTCTAATTTTTTTTTCCGGAAAACAACTAGCATACACGAACGAAGAGAAAATACGCCTTGAACCAAACACAAACCAACCAGAAATAGCTTGATCTGAACAAGCCGTCAACTGAAAATCCACCTCAGCCGCCCAAAACAACCAAATCTTTCCCCCCATTCCAGCATTATTCACACATGAGGGAAAACCCATCCATCTCGCCCAACGACTACATTTATTCTTATTAAAAAAAGGCTTTAAAATAGCCACTGCCAAAGGCCGGCTTTTATTTAAAATATGCCAAAGCCAAAACTTCAACAAAATAATACCCCTAATATTCCAAATCAATATAGACATCAAAAAACTTAAAGAAATTTTTTGGAACATGTAAGCCGGTCCAACGCAACAACTGATTTTTCTTTTCTCAACCCATTTACCTTTTTTAGAGGTACATGCATGTCTGGATTAGAATCGAACACCTTGGCAGCCAGTTCATTTAATTCATCATCTTGATCTCCTTCCGAACCTGCTCGGCCAGATTCCCCTGTTTCCAACCTTCCCGAAAGCAGAAAATCACCATCTCTAGCCATGCCCCCAAGTTCAAACTCTAAAGATTCATCTATCATCCTCAATATACTTCTCGACCCTTAATTATTAGAACTGTGCAGTGCCTCCGATCCTGAATCTGAAGAATTGTCATCCTTCATATCACTCCATTTCGCTGGACTCTTATGCGGTGAGTGAATCGGCAACACAATTTCCAGCACACCCGCCTGCTCCAACTCGTTTTCCCGAATGCTTCATTCTAGACTCCCATCATCCAAAGCCTCTACAGCGATCCCAAACACCAACTGCTAGAAAGTTCATCGAATATGGAAGCAAGTCCTACTTCCCACACAAAACATTACCTGGCTGGAGTGTTTCACAAAAAGTCCCCTGCTTTTCCGAAACCAAGATCTGTTCTGTCTACTATAACTCCTGAAACTGTTCTTCACACTGATCATACCCTACACCCAGCGGAGAGATAAAAATGGTAGGGACTTTAGCTCCAATCTTCTCCGTTTGATGTTCAAAAATTTTGTCCAGAATCATCTGCCTTCTTGGTTTCAAACTCTCACCTTTCTCAACCCGCATAGGCTTCTGTACAGATTTTTTATCATTAGAAACGACTTCCTTCCAAGCAACCTTTCCAAAATTAGATTGACCTGCTCCTCCCTGAACATCCTTCTTCCTCTTGCTCACTTGGCTCCAGTTACACCTCTCCTCTGTGTGACCCTGTTTTCGACAGGAGCAGCAATAATTAGGAACCGATTCGTAGAAGATTTCTTGAAAATGACTAGACTCTCCATGGGGGGCACCCAACCAGAACGAGTGCCTTAATGAACCAGCCACATTAACCTTCACACATATACGAGCTGCTTCAGGGCGTGTTACACTAGCCGTTGCATTATCCCTCTTCAAAAATTTTCCAATACCATCACCAATGCTCCTTAAGATAGACTCTTGAAAGAAGTTGGGTGGAAGCCCAAGTAGAGACAGCCAAATCGGAACCCATGGTGAATCTTCTTTCTCAATAAAATCGGGAGACCAATGGAAGACCCAATAAGGAACCCCTAGCACTTCAGAGTTTCCCCTAGCCATCACTGAAATAAAATCATCCTCCATCACCAGCCGAACAAGGATGTTACGTGGGTTCCTTAACTACCCAATCACTGGCACAGCTTTTAGACCCAACGATGTTGAATAAAACCTCTGATTTGATCCAACGACGGCCTTCGCCTCAGAAACTTCAAGACAACAGAAAACTGAAATGGTTCTGCCGAGCTCTGAACCTCTGCCTTTGAGAACACGAAGTACATCTCTCCATCTAGGAATTTTGGCTCTCTATGTGGAATGTTAATGCTTGGCAACAGTTGAGGATTAGTCCCTAGTACTTCCACAAATCGGCATCGTGCTAGCTCTAAGCCATCCTTCCCATCCGAAGCCTTCTCACGCAGGCCAGACTTGCTCAAGATCGCATCCCCCACCAGCCCATCAACTGCCGGCAGAGGCATACGGCCGGCGCCCCCAACACTACACAGAAAACTGGTCCCCAAGGTTGAGAGAAAAGAAACCTAGTGCCACGTCATCCTATCAAGGCCAATAATCTCCTTCCTCAATTAAAATCGACCAATATTTGATTATTACCTCTATTTCCACATTCCGACGCATGATTCCAACCGACAGAGTCATGCGTCCCAACTTTAGACTACTTACCCATTACTACCTTCATGTATCCTAGCCCATACTAAATCCTCATTCCAAACCAATCAAGCTACATGAATTCAAGCCAACTCTGGGGCTAAAACACCATGTAACCATGCTCAGGACAGATTGCCTATTACATATGGTAAAGTTGTCTGGCATACTTGTCTCTCCAGAGACACCTATATCTTATCCCCCTTTTTTACCTAAGAATGACTTAGAATTCCAATGAATGCCCGCTTGTATAAACAGCCTCCATACTCCAATACCAACTTTCTCAAACCTGGTTGATAGGGCTCTTCTTACTTCCCAGTCTTGTATAAGTTCATCCCAACACTTGATAGGAGAGGATTAAATCCATAAATGCAACTCTGTCACATCACGCAGGTCGAGACTAATCCCGAGTCAAGTCACGACGCCCATCATGCTTCTATTGCACTCTCTGATACTTTTCTACCACTTCCATATACTCTCAGTCATAAGTCAACCATAGGGTGACACCTATCACCTTAGACTACAGGCCATATCACCACTACTTTGAGACACTGTTACACAATTCCCCCCACTTAGAAAGAGGACTGCATCCATAAATGCACCTATGTAATATTATGCAGCTCAAGACAAATTCCCGAGTTACAGCACGACGCCCATCATGCTTCTGCTGCACTCTCTGATACTCTTCCACCACTTCCATTTACTCTCAACCATAAGTTAACCACAAGGTGACATGCGTCACCCCGGACTACAGGCCACATCACCATTGCTTTAGGACACTGTTACACATTTCTCGAAGCTACACCATACACTCCACGCTTCTCTTAAGCCATCTAACCCTTCGTGACACGCCATTCGGTGTATCACGACATAGCACAGAGTACACTCACATGAACTCTCTTCCATCCACACTACGACACACATCACTACGATGCACACCTCAGGGTGCATCGCTACATAATGCAGAGTACACTCCACTTATACTCCCTTCATTCTACGCCACACGTCACTACAACATACGTCACCTGATGCGTCACTGCACTACATAGAGTACGCTCCACGCATACTCCCTTCACAGTTCATGCAGCATCACAACTACGGCATCCATCTCACTCCCATACTCACAGCACAGTTTATAATACTACACAATCGAGCCCAACACTTCACAATTACACTTCCTTTCACAACTACGCAATGAACTTCATAATTACTAACTACACAGTCTACAATCCAACCAACCAACTAATATAAACATATATAACTAGAGATAGAGGGTTATACTATCGACGAGATAACCCATATGTTGCTCACTACCCGTCACGATCAAGACGTCGAAGGAGTCATACGTGGCGATAACATCGCGTATGGTGGTTGTCCACCCCATAAAGTGGCTGTTGGGGCTTGAGAATAGTTAGGCGTGGTCTTGGAAAGGTTCAAGGTGGCCTCGTGGTGGTCAAAGGTGGTGGAGCATGGTGGCATCACGCCATGAACAGTGCATCCGAAATGGAGGGAGGTTGCTTGAGGTGGAGGAAGACTATGGATCGGCATGCCTTGGAGAGTGAGAGCTGTACAAAGCTCCGTTGGGCTTGAAAATTGTTGGGAAAGATCGTGGTGATGAGAGGAACAAGATGGTGGTGGTGAAACGTCGAGGGTAGCCGTGTACGGCAATGCACAGCTATGCAACAGAACCTATGGTTATGGAGACCCATCGGAGAAAGAGAGAGAGGTAGAGGAAAAGGAGGACATGGAAAGGAAGTCCATGATGTGGTGGTGCTGATAGAAGTGCTAATCGGCCATTTTGGCCAGTGGTGAGGGCATAATTGTTGTGTACGACGGCGTGGAGGTGGATGATGGGTTTTTACCCAATTCGGTTAAGGAGGCTATGGGAGGAGAGAGGGAGAGTGTGTGGCTTGCCGGCTGGAGGGAAGTGTTGGCTGGCATGGGATTCTCAAAACGATCTAACGATAAGTTTAAACGCTAATTTGAAAATGCGTAAGTATTTTATTTAAACTAATGTTTAAAATAAAACACTGAGAGGAATTCAGATACAATAAAGTTTATAAAATAATATTTCTCCATTATTATTTAAAATGATGAAATATCATTAATTACTCAAAGAGAATAAAATCATTTAAATTAATTTTAGAGTTTTTAACATAAAGTTAATCTCTTAATATTTTAAAATAATTAAAATATTTAATTTAAATAATTATCCACAATTATAATATTTTTAGAGCTCATTAAAATATTATAATTGTGTTACTTTAAAAACAAGCTTATCTAATAATATTGGAAATATCACATATATAAATATTTTCAGAATATTTAAAATATCCATAAGTTTTAAAATATCTATCTAGCTTTGAAATCCACTAGATAACTTTCAGAATACGCCATCGAGGTACAACACGTAGGACGAGGCTCAACACATAGACTGAAGCTCGACCCATAGAACGAGACTCATAATTAAAGAAGAAGAAAGAAGGAGCGGATATCACAACCAGGATGACCCACTATGACACCAATGCATCCCAAGGTATTTCATCACCTCCTGCATTCTGGGTTTGGGCACTAGAGTATTCTAAGAATACTCCACTACTATTGATTATTTTATCATTAACTTTCACCTACCTTTCACTACCGTTTACTACTATTCACTACTATTTAATATTTAATATTCATAGAATTTTGACATCATCTCACTATCCAAATGCAACATAGTCTCCATTTCAGTAAGCTCTTTCTCTAGGGATGAAAACAAAGAACTTGCGGTTTGGCCCAGTTTTGAACCAATCCAATCCGGGACCCGTTCCTCCATTTTAAAAAGGGGCCAAAATCGGTCATGTTCCGATTTTGGGTTTTTTGACACCGAACTGGTTCGTAAATATATATTTAATTAATTTTTAATAATATGTAAAATGTTTTTCATATTATATATAATTTATATATAATATATATAATTATATATGAAATAACTTTTGTGACGTCCCGACTCCCACGTATGAAAATGCAAAAATCGTGAGGTCGAGATGATAACAACATGGGTCACGCATTCTAACTATAAGTGCCAAGTGTGTGTACAATAAAAAACATAGTGGATAAATTAAATAAGTCAACTAAGTACCAAAATTTTAAGTACATATTTACTTAAATAAAAGTGTTTAAAAAGAGTTATATATTAATCCAAAAAAATATAATCAAAGACCAAAATACATAAACGAATGGGAAACAAATCCCAATACATGAAAAGTGACCCCAGGGCAATCCTCTGGTAGAGCAAATCCGTCGGGTTCAACGTCCTCATTGGCAACAAAATTTATGATTCCATAAAATGGAACTGTAGGGTGCGAATACCACGTGAGATTGTGAATCTCAGTAAATGACCAACCAAACAACCAATGAGATAACAATACATTAATGCAACCAACATATATGCATGTACATGATGAAACATGCATGTGCCGAAGGCTACCATTTTTCCAATACACCCCAAAAATCCTATTTGGCCAAACATAACCATTTATTAAATACCATCTGCCATTTTTTGGAAAAATGACTCAGATACAAACCTATCATTTTCCCAGAAAATGGTACTCATATCCATTAAATTATAAACCATCATTTTCCTAGAAATTGGCCCAACATATCCATTTATCAAACCACTGTAAGCGGGAATCACAGGCAGGACTACCATCATACCTGCTTACCACCATTCCTATCGCGTGCACTATAGGCGAGAATCTTAGGCGGGGCTACCACCATCCCTACAGCTCACACTGTAGGCAAGACTACCACTATCTCTACTTAACACTATCCAAACCACGTGCACTGTAGGTGAGAATTACAAGCAGGACTCTGTTACTGTCCTTGCTTACCATCATCCCTATATTCCTTTTTTTCTCATTCATTCATTTCAATTCATTCATTACACATATATCCAAAATCTTTTCTCGATATAAAAACCTAGTTTTCATCCTTAACACATGAAAATGCATATTTTTATACATTTAGAACAATATATTTTAATTCTTTCATTACATTACTATTGATTTTAGATGGAAAAAATTGTTAAAATGCATAAATCTAAGTTGTGATTTAAATTGGTTAATAGTATGATTTTATGCTTAATTTTATAACTTGATTTAATTGGGTAGTATTTTTCTACATGCATAACACAATTTTGCTATTCTATTCTTTCTTTTTATTTTATTTTATTGTTTTCTTATTTCCTTTTTTTTAGGTCTAAGGAATACAAAAATTAGAAATGAGAAAAGTAAAAAAAAGTCAAAAAGCAAAAAGGCACAGATAGGATTTCAATTGGGATTTGATTTGGACTTCAAGAGGGGCACGACACTTTTCTTTCTATTGAGGAGATTGGACCTAGGGGACGTAAAACCCATATTATTTCATTTATTTTTAATTGAGCGCCTTGGACTTTAACCAGACGCCGCACAGCTTCTTCCAGGTTTAGCCGAATTCATTCAGCACCGCACACCTACTTTTCACACAGCCAGTTTCATTCATGCTATAGCACCGTTGAAGAACTCTTTAAGGGGTCCAATTGTTGCTACAGTCTAAGTTCCTCTACTGCTTTCAATCTCCATCTTTATTCATTGGGCTTGATTTTTCCATTCCCTAATTTTTATTTAATTTCAATTCGAAATTTATCGTGTATTCTTGATATTTTTTAATTAAAAGTTTGGGTATTTTATTTGTTGTTTATTTTATTTTATATCATTTATTTTTCTTTTCTTTTAAGCTTCTATTAAATATGCATTACAATTACATTTTAGATTAATTTCAGTTTATTATTTAATTTTTAGGTTAATTAAAATTATTTAGCGTATTTGAATCTTTAATTGTTAATTTCAATTTGTTAGTCTTTTACGTTTCATTTCGACACTAAAAAAAATCCAAAAGTATGAATCTAGTCTAGAACTAGTGCCATTTTTATTTCCGTTGCACTCTTCCATTTATTGTACATACCACCACTTTTGTTTGTGAAACTTTTCACCATTTTATGCGAGTTTCCTGTACTTGGGATAACATTTGTGCTACTCATTTTTTAGTGAGTCAAGAAAAAGAAAAGGAGAAAGTAAAAAGTGGAGAAAAAGAAAAAGAAAAAAAGAAAAATTAAGAAAAAGAAATGAGATCTAGCCTTTCAACTTGTGGTCTCAAAACTGATCTAATGAAAAAAGTTTCAAAACGGCAAGTTTAATAAAACAATTTAAACGTTGTGATTAAATAAAATAATAAAATCTAACATTAAAACAATAAACTAATTTAGAATAAAGAGAAAATTAAATAATGAACAATATTTAATAATAAGAAAACCCATTAAATTAAATTTCACTGTTAAATGTCATAAAATAATATCACGTAAATCATCTCAAATTTAATACAAGAAAGCCCATAATCTTAATTAATTAAATAATTATTTAATTAAAATACACAGAAATACAGGGTATTACAACTTTATATTAATTTTTTAAATCCTATTATTCATAATAATCAATTAATGTAAAATTAATATAAGATTTGATATAACATAAAATTAATCTTATAAACCTTAATATAATATTTTAATTAATTATTTAATTTATTTTAAGTTTCAATTAAAAATCTTAACTTTATGACATAAAATTCTAGTATTAAATATGAATATTTGTTTGATCATATGCTATCAATACAAATATATATATATTATATATCTATATATCAAGGATAATTACATTTTTTTGCCTAATAAATTCTCAACATATTCATTTTCATAAATACATCTATAATAGTATACTAATACTATTAGTGATATAGTTATACTGATAGTTACCAGTATGGGTGTAGAATTTAGTTATTTAATATAAATCACTATAACTATATATAGTATATATAGTTAATATGTTAGTGATAATATCATGATTAATATAGTATATAGTATAATATATAGAATTAGTACTACATATATGAAATATATATACTATATATACTATATATATTATACATATACTATATATAAAATATATTATAAATATACTATATTTGTACTATTTAAATTAAATATTAATCCCAAAAAGCAAAACGGAGCCGTTTGGAACCCTACAAATAACTGCACTAGCCCTTGCAAACATTACAAGTCGGTCCCAAATGATTAAAACAGCATTCTTTTTAGGGAATTAAACGATGTCATTTTAATCTGTAGGGGCTTATATATGGTTACCCTTCCCCTAGCGTGATTCTCTCTCAGACTCTCACTCACTTGTCTCTCATCTCTCCTACGTACGTACCGACTGCCCCTCACTCCACGCATGCAGCCTTTCCTCATGCCGGGCTTCTTTCATCGTGATCAACACTTCGTCGCCGTCGACAGTGACACCATCGCCGTGAGCAACTCCTCGTGACACCATTGGTATGTGTACACTATAAATAATGGGTTTTCTTGTTCAGGGACTTATATAAGTGAAATCATTTATCACTTATATAAATCATTTCATTGTTTCAAGTCGAAGTGTTTAATTTTTAGGATTTTTAATTTTTTTTTTTTTTTGAATTTACAGATTTTGGGTTTTAGAATACTCTATTAATCTGATTTTGTTGTAATTACATATTGTTGTTGCATACCTTTAATCTGATTTTGTTGTTACATACTTGTTTTGTTTCGGGTTTTTTTTTTTTTGAGTATAACAATGAATCTTTATTGAAGTAACTGGAAACAAAGTTCAATCAATACAGTATTTCTCACTAAGCACAGTATTTGTAATTTGCCTAGGACCCTCCTCTATCCACACTCTTTCTTCTATACTAGACAAAGCTAGTTTTGCAAGTATATGTGCAACTTTGTTAGCATCTCTGTACACAAATTTTATAGACCAATCCGGCCTTCCTTTAAGTAACTTCTTTGCATCTTCTATGAACACCCCATAATCTGTTAGAATCTCCTCATCACTGCTCAGGTCCTTCACAACAACCTGTGAATCCCCCTCCAGAATTACTCTGCTCAGCCCCAGTTCTATACACAACAGAGCAGCTCTTCTAGCTGCCATGGCTTCAGCAGCACAGGCCCCCACTTGACTCTCAACACCCGAGCATAGACAAGCCAGAATTTCCCCTTGATCATCCCTCACAACAGCCCCCAATCCAATTCTTCCATTATTGGCATCAACTGCAGCATCCCAGTTAACTTTAATCATTCCCACCTCAGGCTTTTCCCATCTAACCACCCCTCTTCTCACGGCTCTAGCACCCAAGCATCTCTGCTTGATCAAGTTTGCATCCTTGAATTCTGACATTGCCAGTTTAGCAGCTTTGAAAACCTTTTCTGGAGCATCAAACTTGTTTTCAAACACCAATAAGTTCCTTCTCAACCATAATCTCCTCATGGTATAAGCCATTAGCTCCACATCCTCTAATCTTAATTTCTGAACCATAGAAGCCCATAATTCTGCAAAACCCCATTCTGCATTGCACCATTTCCTGACAGGACTTTCATTCATCCCCCATACATCCGCAGCTGCAGAGCATCCCCATATCATATGTACAGCTGTTTCCACCCTCCTCTCACAAATAGGACACATGTTCGAATCAGATACTTTCCTTCTATGTAGATTTTCCTTAGTAGGTAATAGTTCTTGACCCACTCTCCACAAAAACAACTTCACAGCACTTTGCACATTTAAGTTCCATATTTGCTTCCACATTTCCTCCACCTTATCTTTCCCTGAACGTTCCCCCCTATTCCTCCTAATTTTTTCCTTCCCAAGAAAATAAGCAGATTTGACAGAAAATCTGCCATTCTTTGCTGGCCCCCACACCATCTTATCTTCCACACCCACTCTACTAATTGGTAACTTACAAATTTGTTCTGCATCCATCTCATTGAAAGATTCAGAAATCAAATCTCTCTTCCAACAGCCATTCTCAACATCAATTAGCAAGCTCACCTTAGCATCTAATGGTAAAGAAGTTTGAGGAGATTGTACCTTGTATGAACTCGGGCATGGGAGCCATTTATGTTGCCATATACTGATTTTCCTTCCATTTCCAACCCTCCAAAAAGTCCCCTCTTTGACAAGCTCAATGGCAGACCACAAGCTCCTCCATATGTATGAGGGATTATTTCCAAGCTTGGCATCATTCAACTCAGCCCCTCTAAAATATTTCTCCTTCATAATCTTGGCAACCATCAAAGAAGGGGAGGTGAACATTCTCCAGCATTGCTTAGCAAGCATTGCTTGGTTGAAACATTCAAGATCCCTGAAGCCTAACCCCCCATCTCTTTTTGAATCCCCCAACTTGTCCCAGCTTCTCCATTGAATCTTGTTATCTTTCTCTTTATGCCCCCACCAAAATCTGGCCATGAGTGAAGAGATCTCTTTACAAATTCTTCTAGGCAACATAAACACACTCATTGAGTATGTCGGAATAGCCTGGATCACTGCTTTCAACAGAATTTCTTTCCCTGCTTGTGATAGAAACAGGTTCTTCCAATTATTCAGCCTTGCCCATACCCTTTCCTTTACTTCTCTGAAAGTGTTATACCTAGATCTACCTATCATGGCAGGTAGACCTAGATATTTCTCATAATTCCCACACACAGGGACCCCTGCTTCCCTTTGAATTTGTCTTCTTACTGCAGTAGGTGTATTTGAGCTGAAAAAGATAGTGGATTTCTGTAAATTGAGCAGCTATCCTGATGCCTTCCCGTACAACTCCAACAGCCTATGAATCCTCTGCCATTCTGCCATAAGAGCTCTCCCAAAAATCACACAATCATCCGCAAAGAGCAGGTGACTAACCCTTGTTCCACCTCTGGCCACTGCTACACCCCTTATTCTTTTTGACCTTTCAGCCACATTAATTAAGGAACTAAGTCCTTCAGCACACAAAATGAACAAATAAGGAGAGATAGGATCCCCTTGTCTAATCCCACGAGTTGGCTTAAAAACTCCACCCGGCTGACCATTCAACAAGATTTGTTTCGGGTTTTTTGTTTCTGGTTATTTATGACTTAGATACATATTATTAATCAGATTTTGTTGTTAACTATACTAATTAATCTGATTTTGTTAACTATATAATAATATGTAAAAAAATCAAATTTTGTTGTTTGGGAACCGTATTAAATGAATATGATTAACTGTACCATTTTCCACTACGAACTGTAGTTTCAACGCCATGTGCGACGATAATTCCAAATTGAGAAATGGCAAGCAATGTCTGAATACACGACAGACTAGCATTAATTCACAACCATTCACCGGAATCTCTCTCTCTCTCTCGTTTCAACTTCACGTGCAGTTGAATAATTAATGTTATCAATTTTCTCGTTTCAATCTAAACCAAATGTTTCAAAGTCTAAATACGGATCATTATACGTACATTCGTACTAAATTTAATTTATTTGTTAAATAATTACTTTCTCAATTTTTGGGCTACAGGTCTAGAGTTGGGACCTATCAAAAAAACTATTTATCCATCTTAAGTACCTTTTAATGATGGAAGTTCTTTTTGAGATTTTTCAAGCCAATATGCTGCAGCAAAGTATATTACAAAATTGAGAACATAACACTGAGGAAATGAATATGTTGGCTCAAGTACAATTTATTTACATGATAAAAAAGCAATCAATCACATACCAGAGGCGTTTCTTGCCCCCAGGAAATTATCCCCATGAACTTCACTGTCCTCTCAAGCCTCAGATATAAGATCTGTAGATGGAGAGCTTTCTGCAAGCAGAGAATGGGAAAGTCCGGCTTCTGTATGGAGGTTACTACTTTCACCTTGAGGGGTTGAAATTGTACTTACAGACTTTATTCCACTAGACTTATCACTGGTGCTCTGTCGAAGTTCCCAAGCCACTATCTCATTTGTGACAAAGCAAAAACAAAAAGTAATTGGCAGAAGCTCCAAAACTTGAAAATAAATTAGAGAAAGAAAAAAGCACAAGAGGAAAAAAATGTATGATGCTCCCAACTCTCACGTACGGACACATGGAAATTGAAGCGTCAGGATAATGACAACATGGATCACATATTCCATCGCCTAATGGCAAGTGTGCATATAAGCAACACGTGTACAATAAAATTAATGTAGCGGGTAATAAAGTCTTTCAACTAAGTATCAGAATTTTATTTAAATACAAATTCACTTAAAACACAAGCGTATCAAAATATTACAAGTTTAACATGGTTTCAAATCCAAATTTATATAACATAAAAGCAAGTTGAATAATTTCCAAACGTAAAACAATTCCAAGTCAATACTCTGGCAGAGCCACCTCATCGAGCTCAGCTGTCTCCTCCTCAACCTCTGCATCAAAATCTATGCTACTAAAAATGGTGCCGTAGGTAAGTAATAATCCAAGCACCACAAGATAAAAAAAAATATATTACATTCAACAATATGCATGAAAAGATGCCATATGTATATGTCCCAAAAATCTACATTTTTTTACGCACGCCAAAAATCCCATTTTAAGCCCAAAATAATTCCTTTTCAACTCACGCCAAAAGTCTCATTTGGCCCAAATATTTCCTTTAACTTTTCCTCGCCATTTTTCCAGAAAATGACCTAAAATCCAAGTCTCAAATCAATTTTTATTTTCATTAACCGAATGCACCATGACCTTCCCTAGGGGTCATCTGCACACCCTGGCTCCCTTAGTCACAGCACGGGTAATGACCATGCGTGTAATTTCATAACGAGCGATGCCCAGTTCCACGCCAAGCACATACGTAGCCAAGCATCCTCTAGCCCCCGCCAACAGAGAGGCCATGGAGTCGATATGAAAGCGTTACCATTACGTCCGCTCCCGTAGCGACAACTCAGGGGACGTCACTCAGTATATTACGCTCCCGAGTGACCAGAAGAGTTTCACCTAGATAATGCCCCATCTCAGCTTGGGGTCATGATACACACGCACTAAAAAATTCATTTATGCCTGAAAACCTAGTTTTCATTATTCAACACATGTACATGTATGCCATTATGCGAAAAAATCCAATTTTTCCTTTTTAAACATGAACATGCATGCTCCATGCAATGCACACCTCAAGATACAATTTATCCAACAAATCTCAACATCAACAACAAACAAATAACTCATTCCTCAAATCCATCCGACCTCCTACTCCTCAGAATCAGTCTGGAATAACTAACCAATCACAATTTATTGTAAAATCAAAAATATATTTAAATCTAAAATGAAGTTTGAAAAATACTTACAGCGCTATATAATAATTTTTGAAGGATCAACGAGTTGAGAAAGGTGGAGGAAAAGCAATGTAACAGTGTAAAAACACAGTGGCCGTGGGTTATAAAATACCCACCTTTCAATGGAGACGAACCAAGGCTTGAGATTGGTAGGGAATGACTTAGAGGTGTTTATGAAGCTAGTGGAAATGAGGGTTGGCCGTGGGTGGCGGAGAAAATAGTGGTGGAATGCCAAAAAGCCCAAAACAGAAAGTGAGGTCGTGGGGATTGCTCTGGCAACGAATCAAAGCTGGAAATGGGTGGTTTAGATCAGCAAGAAGTCGGTGATGAATGGTGAAGAGATGGTGGCCAAAGGTGGAGCGATGGGGGCGTTAGAGAGAGAAGACGTTGCGGCTTGGAGGAGCTAGTGGTGGTTAACGGTGGCTTGGATGGAGGTGAAATTTGGTGGGGATGATCACCAGCTGGAGGGAAAGAAAACTAGGTGGGTGGTGTGCTACACGCCAATGCACAATGGTGGATTGGGCAGCTGAAGGAAAACATCAATAAAGAGGGGAGATGAGCTTCACGCGCAAGAGAGAAAGGAAACCGGGGGAAAAGTGGGAGAAAAATGAAAGAAAAAGAGAAAAGAAGAGAAAGGAGAAAAAGAAAAAGAGAAAAAGAAAAGATAGGAAAAAGAAATGAGGTACAGTCCTCACATCTGAAGTCCAGAAACTAATCCAATGAAAACAACTTTAAAAGCTATAAAACAAAGAAAATAATTTAAACACAACATCTAGCTAAAACATAATAAATAACTAGTAAAAAATAACAACAAATTTTAAATTCAAAAACAAACTAAAAGAAATGAAACAACAATTTAAAGTCAAAACAATAATTAATATTAAGAAAGCTTTACAAAATAAATTTTACAACTAAATAAATTCAATTAAAATTCGATAATTTAAAATAAAAGAACCAATATTTTAATTAAATTAAAATACTCGTTCAGTAAAAATACATGTAAAAATGAGGTATCACAAAAGGTTATGTTATCTAAATATGTCTGAGTCTTTAAGCTTGCATAGACATTGAAAACCATTGAGCTCACAGATAATCAAGAACATAGGCAAGAAGTAGAACAAAGATCATCATTGCATGGTCATAAGTAATGACTCTTAATCTTTTCTTGGTATAATGTTTTTAACTAAGATTTAAGCTTTGTTTTTAATTCTGGAATTATTGGAAGCAATAATTCAAAAAGTCTCATGGGAAACTAAATTTTATGTCTCCTGCTGTCTAGGAGTTTTAATAGATTCCAATGAACTGCATCATGGAAATGGAAAATTAGAAACAACGCCAACAACCTTCTCAGACATCACTCTTTCAAACCCAAGAACTTTACAAAGAAAATACCAAAGCTTGCCAGTGGCAAAACAATGAAGTAAGAAGTGATCAACAAGCTCGCCACTACACTTTCACATAAAACACAAATCCACCTAGATAATATTCTTTCTTTGACTTTTTCCCAAATAGAATTCTCCCTAGAGCAACTATTCAGAGGAAGAAATCAACTTTCCTCGGCACTTTAATACCCCAAATACTTCTCTGAGGAAATCACAAAAGGATTTGAGCTTCTAAAAATATATTGGTAAAATTTAATCATATGATCATTTTAATTTAGCAAACATACGGTAAATTATTGGTTGGAAATTGGTAAAGGAACCTCAATGACTCATGTGACAAGATTTACAGATACAATGTTGTTTAAGGGGAAATGTGTCATTTTCTACAAAGTAGGAAGTTCTCCATCATTTATATGGAGGAGTGTGTGGGAAGCTAAAAGAGAATTTAAGAGAAGGGCTAATATGGCGTGGGGGGATGGTAAGAAGATTAAGAAATGGGGATAGACATATTAACGTAAGCCATCATATTTGATATTGTGCAGTCACCTATTATTGAGTTGGGACAACTTAGCAAGAGTTAAAGATTTAATAAGGCCTCAAATACTTTACACCTGATCTGAAAACTTGATTAGAAATCATTTTAAGAAACTGAGGAAGTTGAAATGAACATCAGTTCACCTAAATGCAGGAAGTATATGTCATTCTCTTATTTCTGGAGAAGTAAAGATTGAAGGTTTGTTATGACATACACAGTGAAAAAAAGTGACATGAAAGTGCCAAAACATTGAAAGAAAGTGATCAACAAGAGTATATATCAACTGGCAAATAAAAGAAATCTTTATATCAAAAAATGAATTTCAAAACAAGATCAAGTCCTTTAAGAGAAATTATTCATCCCTGGTACAAATAGAAACAGCCAATAGAAAGTGATCAACAATAGGAATCAAACCCTTTTGCGTCTAATTATTTCATTAACAAATTATTATTTCTGGATGCTGGATATGTAAACTTCATATCCAGTGTGCAATCTCTAGTCATGTCACTAGGAGCAAATGCAAGAGTTAGTGAGCTTATTGAAAAAGATTTAAGGGTATGGGAGGAGGGAGATGTAGTGAAGGAGCATGTCAGTAATGAGGAGGCTTCATTGATATGTAGTTTACCTATCAGCTTAGGTGGGGGAGGAGATAAGTTAATCATGGAATTGCAGTGAGAATGGGAGGTTCTCAATTGGGAGTGCTTATTAATTGGCTAAAGAGAGGGAAAGGAAGCAAAGGAAGAATGCTAGAAAATCAAAGGAAAGAACGAAGAGAGGTGGGGGAAGATAAGGAGATTAAAGTAACCCAAATGTCATAAAACATTTCCTATGGAGGGGAAATAATGAATCATTATCAACTAAAGTAACATTTGAAGAAAAATGCTAGTAAAAACCCTTACTGTCCAATCTCTAGCTGAGAAGAAGAGATAGTAATACATGTACCATGGACATGTATAGTTGTCATCAATATTTGGGCAATTGCAAGTAGTAAGCTGAGAAGTGGGAGTTATTGTAGCAAATTTTACGGAGTTATGGATGAATGTTATCTTTGTTTAAAAAGAATAAATTAATTATGTGATGCACATGTAAAAATTTAGTGTTGTAAGGTGCATGAGAGAATATGTCTTAAATCCTCACAAACAAGATAAAGCAGCAACCAAAGATTCAAGGTCAACAAGAAGCTCAAAACTTGCAAAGAACTCTCTTTTGTTCTTTAAATCATATAACATCAGCTACTCAGGCCTTGAGTTTCATATTGAACTTGGTTTCCATTTATTTAAGTTGTGATTCTATCTTCTTCTTCTTCTTTTTTCTTGTTTTTTTTTTTTGGGAGGCAGAGGGGGGGGGGGGGGGGGTGCTGTTTTGGGGGGTGGGTGTGAATCTTTTGCTCTTTTCATAGTTTGTTAACTATAGACAACAAGGGTTGTTGGTGTTTCTTGCACTAATTTTCTTGCTTGTATTTGGAGAATAAAACGGGTCAAAAATGGAACTTTGGAAGCTATGAGGAGATTTTGTTGGGATTTACAGAACCAGGCATTACAAGTACACCCAAAAAACAAAAAAAAAAATCTGGAACAGACATCAGGAACTAAATAAGTACATGAACATATTTGAGCAAATATATTAAAGAAGTTCATTTAGTCTTATTTATAGTCCACTTGCCAATACAATGACCCCACTTAAGCTAAACATGCTAACCCAACACAAGCATATCAAAAATACCTTGCTCTCCATCTCAAACTTTGAAATTCATTCACATTTTATCTCAAATCAGAAAATAAAGTCATCCACCATCACTTACACACACAGCAGGTGAAATAGATGTAATTAATTACTTTAATATTTGAAAACATGGCATGTTGTAAGAGGAAACAGTAAAGCCTGGATTAATAACAGATATTTCTGCGATTTCAACACTATACTCTTGAAATAAATGTTTGTGTCATTTGGTTAAGCATTTCAATGGGCATGAATAAACAAATTCTTGGTGATCCTGAAGTTATTGAAGGTACTTTGTATGTATTAGTTTGTAAGGCATCAATTTTATGTTTTAAAAAGATACAATAATAAGATGATCCATCTTAAGCAATAAACAACTAATTGGGATGTGACATCATTTTTTTTTTTAGTAAGTAATTGGGATGTGACATCTTTTTTAGTTATAATTCCTTTCTTGTTTGTTCAGTACCTTGTATGGGAAGATTTGATGAAAAGGTTTCTTGTCTTCATCTTTATCATGTGCTCAACATATATAACCAAAAAGAAGATCATTCGTTTTAACATTAATTTTATAATCCAAGTACTCCAAGAACATATAAACATTTCCACAACAAAGTTATTTATAGGATCGAATGCTAGCTAGCTAGATCATGCATGTAGCACGAGGTTTGACTAAAAACATTAAAAATTTCTCCCTTCTAACAAACATGAACAGAAAAGACATAAATAGAATGTTTCAAACTTGTGATTACATGAATTAATGAGTTAATTGCTTTTTGAAAATTAGGGTAGTGGAAAAGAAGACATTTGAAACCACAACAATTTAAATTCAAAGACAACATCATGTGTTTCCCTTATTATGTGTTGAGTGGCTTTGAGGGTGGTGGGACATTAATTTATTTTTAAATGTGCGAAATGATGCCCTCATGTATATTTTTGTTGAAGAATAGGCTTTTAAGTCTAAGAAAGAAAGAGGTAGCTTAAACTATGGTTTTTAACTTCTCATAAGCTTAAACACAAAATTTAGTCCCTTTGTTCATTTCATATTCCTTAGCCATTAATCAGTTTTATAGAAAAAAAAAAACCAAATTGTTGAATTGACTTCTATATCTGGTATCCCAACAACATATTTGCCTAGAACAGTTTTGTCATTTGCACAAAAGTGACATCCCAGATTTGCTACCTTCATGGTCACTGCACCCACCCAACACAGAGAAGCGAGACAAACAAGAAGTGTTTTTGTAGACACCAAGAAGTATTTTACTCTTCTATATTTTTTCATTCATTCTTGTAGACCTTCTCCTTATAATAACATACCCTTTTTCCATTAAAATCTCACTGGCCATCTCTAAAATATTCACTTATTTTTTGCTTATCAACTACACAAATCCAGTTTTAGTAGAACCAACCTAGAAAGGAAAGATTGATCAATGAGAAGTCCAACAAGCTAGGCATGCAACCAAGAGGAGAGGTGAAAAAATTTTGGAATTGAAAATAGCACAGTTACATCAACAAATCATAGAAGTTTTTTAAAAGCCAAAAAGAACAAATCCACAAGGTTTATTCTTTTTGCTCTTCAAGAACAAAAACTACAAATTTTGAAACTTGTATATGATTTCAAAAAACACACAGACTGTATTAATTTTTTTAATTAATTCAACAAATACCGCAAACCAATCACCAATATTTTTGGCTCGAGCACTCACAAAGCAAAGAAAATGCTTCATTTTTTTTGCACCCCCTGTTTCATCAGTAAATAAGAACTAGGGTTCCGGATCATGTCTTTTTAATTAAAACTTCTGGTTGATTTTTAAACAAAATTCCATTTGCTTACTGTGTGCTCACATACCTTGTTTTATAGTGTTGCATTAGACTCTCTACTTACCCAAGAATTAATGCTTCTAAAATATAGATAGAAAGACATTTTAATATTAAATGCATGAAGATTATGAATATAACCTACCTAGGGAAAATTTCACACACCAACACTTGTCAGCGTATTGACTTAGGTTGTTTACACGTAGCCACAAGTTTCCATTCTTAGAAGTCTATAAACCAGTATCAAAGGTGAATTATGCTACTCAAATTTTATAACGTCCATGCAAAAAAATCACACACAATTCATATACCTGAACCCCCCACATGTATGGGGGAGCTTGGGGACTTGAAGCCAAGAACCCATGTGGAGGTATAGGAGTGAAGGAGGAAATAAGCAAATCAGACCAATGAAACAAGGAAACAAGTAAATCAGAACAATGAAACAAATGAGTGAAGGAGGAAATAAACAAGCACAAGATCTATCACATTAACCTAATTATTTGGTGACAAGATTGGTTTAAATCCATCAGTATAACAACGGGGAAACCTATTGCTTGCTACATAAATCCAATTTCATTTTACCCAAGAAAAGACATCTTTCTTCAATAGAGATTTTAGGGAAGACCCTTTGAGCATTCTGTAATTCTTTTCAGTCACAAGCATGCGTGACAATTTCGTATAATATGTTTCTCATGACTTTATCAGGTAGCACTGATTTTGACAAAGTAACAATATATTTGGACAATGTTTAATAACTAAATCAAAATAGTGAGGTTACTTGCTTCAGTGGCACCAATTTTTGCTAACTGGTTAGCAATAGAGTTGCCTTCTCTGTGACGCCCCCAAATCCCCACGCCCGAACACGGGAAAATCGAGACGTCCGGATGGTGACATCCCGGGTCACTACCCTAACGACGTGTGCCGAGTGTGTGCAAAGGCAACAAATGTGCACGAAAGAACACGCAGCAGATAACGAAAGTCATAACTAAGTACCAGAATTTTTCTTAACGTAATACAAGCTGTTTAAAACGTACATAGATAAAATATTACAAAAACACAAATACAGTTTTAAACCCAATTTAAAGCAAAGCATCAGCAACCCGGCGGAGCCGCATCCTCGGGCTCAGCCTCCTCCTCCTCCTCCTCGAACTCTGCACCAAAAGCTACGGAACCAAAAATGGTACCGCAGGTAAGTATAACCCAAATACCACCAGATAAAAACACATAGAACTCAAACAACATGGATGCAAGAAAACCAATGCACATGCCCCGTAAAACCACATTTTTTCCCACGCACGCCAAAAACCCATTTGGCCCAATAAAAACATATTCTTAAAAACCACGCCTCGCCATTATCCCAGATAATGGCCCAAACCACCATTTTCCCAGAAAATGGATCAAAAGCCTCAAAACCAAAACTCGCCATTTTCCCAGAAAATGGCCCGCATCTGATAACCATAAAAACACACCGGTTATGCATGCACCATGATCTCCCCTAGGGATCATCCGCACACCCTGGCTATGTGCCACACCGCAGGTAAGGACCGCGCATGTGACACCTAAACGAGCGATGCCCAGACTCGCACCCCGCGCGTACCTGGCCAGGCCATCCTCTAGCCCTCGCCAGCGAAGGGCCACGGAGTCGGTGAGTAGAGCGATGCCCAGACTCGCGCCCCGCGCGTACCTGGCCGGGTCATCCCCTAGCCCCGTTCCCGTCGTCGCCTAGCGACAACTCAGGGGACGTCTCTCAGTATTATCCACTCCCGAGTGACCAGAGGAGTTCCACCGAGATAATAACCCATCCCGGCTTGGGCTCGTACGACACACGCACCCGAAAATCCAATCATGCCAGCGAAACAGGGTTTCTCAAATAAAATAAAATACCCGTGCATGCACCATGAAAATGCAATTATCAATGCTCCAAAACAAACAACCAACCATAAAACAATAAATCAAGCAACTCCGTCCTCCATCCATTCGACCCCCGAACTCCTCGGACTCAGTCCGGAATCAACCAACCAGTAGATTAATTAATTGAAAGAGCAATATATATTTAAATCTGAAAATAGGGTTTGGAAAATACTTACAACGCTATATGGCAATTTTAGAAAACACGCGGCGTTGCAAACGGCACCGGAAAAGCAACGTCACAGTGAAAATTCACTGTGGCCGTGGGTTGTGAAAAACCCACTTTTGAACGGGGACAAACTAGGGCTCGGGATTGATAGGGAATGGTCTAGGGATGGTTGTGAAGCTATTGGAAGTGGTGGTTGGCCGTGGGTGGCGGCGGAATCGCCGGAAATAGGCCGGATTTCCCAAAAAGGAAAGCTAGCTCGTAGGAGCTGTTCCGGTGGTCGTTGGAGGCCGGAAATGGGTGGGTTAGGACGGCAAGGGTCCGGTGATGAAGTGGTGAAGAAATGGTGGCCGGAGGTGGAGCGACGGCGGCGGATTGGGGCAAAAACCGTGCGGCTTTGTTGGGCATTTTCTGGCCAAACGGCCAGCCGGATGGGGCTGAGGTTAGGTGGGGTGGTGCGCCGGAGGGAGACGAACCGAACGGTGGGGGTGGTGTCGCCCACGGTGGCCGGACGGCAATGGGTCGATGGTGAGAAGCTTCCGGCGTGAGGGAGAGAGAAGAGAGAGAGAGGCCGGGGGGTGCTCGACGCGGGAGAGGAAAAAGGAAAAAAAGAAAAGAAAGAAAAAAGAAAAGAAAGGAAAAAGAAAAAAAAGAAAAAGGAAAAAGAAGAGAAAAAAGAAAAGAGATGTAGGGAAAAGATGAGGTCCAATCCTCATCCCGGGAAACAAAACTAAACCGCCAAAAAGAGATTAAAACTCACAAAACAACTAAAAGAAATAAAACACAACATCAATTAAATTAAAAACCAATTTTTTAAAACACAAATAAATTAAAATAATTAACTAAAATATTAATAAAAATAAAAACAATTATTTCAGCGAAAATACACTCAAAAGCGGGTCATCACATTCTCTATAGGTGTGTTGCATAGAACAAGTGATTATGTCATCCCAAACCACTCAAGGAGTGCTAATCAAGAGCCAACCTTTGGAATTACTCATGAGCTAGCTTTAAAAAAGAAGAAAATATTGCCATGCAGATCTTGTTACTCATGGGATTTTTTGTATTTGGATTTGAACCAGCTAATCTTCATGACTTTAGAGAAAATACTGATATTTGCATATTATTGAAGTTAGTTTGATGTGATGTTATTTTTCAGAAAACTCTTCATATTATGTCTAAGTTTACTATGTTTAGTGTTTACTATTTTATTAGCTAATCCTGGAAGTTGTCTTTCTGATTTAAAGATGTTATGAGTCTCAATGTAAGTATATATATTAGATTATTGAGAAATGAAGAGCCAAAACATTTAGAATCAATCTTCACGTTGTAGATTGAAGTTTCTCTCAAAACTAACTCTGTTTTCCTTCTGTTATTATTAACATAGATTCATTAATCTTGAGGCTATTAAATAAATAACTATCAGAAAAAGGCAATAAGTTCTATTATATTCTTGCCAATTTTGGTACCACATATTCAGAATTTTGTACCATCAATTTTTTGCACGATTTTCTTCATGACTTTCTACTTACATCTGTCACAATGGATGTTAACTTTGAGAAAGATTTTTGCATGCACAAGCAAGCCAAAAAAAAAAAAAACATAAAGCATAGGTAAATACCATTCAAACGGAATCAAATACCAAGATAATTAGCTATTATCGGCTTTGGGTATAACATGGGGCTACCAGGCCATAAGATAAAATGCATCCAAGCACGATACAATGCAGAACAAGTTCATTCAGAACATGTAGAAATAAGCAAATTTTCTAATACATGGAGAACATTAATAGGATCATTATACTTGAAAAATAGTAATAAAATAAAAAAAGAAACAACTAGAACTGAAAAATACAGGTCCATACACAAATACAAAACTATTGAATCCGGCCAAACAATTTTCAACAAGACCCCCTGCAAGCTCGAAAATATCTTGTTGAAAATAAAATAGAATTATTTAGCATTCAACACCAACAAAAAATTAAAAGGTAATTAAAAGATGTCTGTAGGAAGGTAAAAACAGAGAGCGTAGAGTCTGTGTGTGCTTGAGTAAACCAGAACAGAGAGTGAGAAGGTTGAGAAAAAGCTTACCAGCATGAAGAGAACTACTAGAGACGACACTACAGGGATTCAATCAACAAAGATGAACGAGATGGTTCTAGGGTTCAAATCGCACAATCAAAAAATTAGAAATAGGGTTCAATTTGATCACAAAAATGGTAGAGCGAGGAAGAGAGAGTGAGAGAGAGAATGGTTCACCAAGAGGAGGTGATCGACGGCGAGAGTCCACATCCACCTGAGGGTTTGTCGCACAGCAATGAGAAATAAGGAAAAAAAATGTAAGAATGAAAATCAGAGGAAAAATTGAAATGGTTAGTGGCAGTAAGAACAAAAATGGAGAAGACGAATTTGGAAGAAAGGGGAATCAGGATATGTTAGTGTATGAGGGAAAATCGAAGGGGAGAGTGGGAGAGAAATTAAAATTCGCGCCTGTCGCTTTTAAAAGACATTCCAACAATTTAATTTTTGCTGCAATACATTATATACCATTTGCAGCCATTTTCTTTTGTAAAAAGTGAAAAATGGATGCAAAAGTCTAGTCTAGGTAATGTGACAAATTTTTTCGTCACAAGAAATAAAAAAAGTAGCTGCAAAAAATCAGTTTCAAAACTTGATATTAAAATGCGGCAGCAACATTAAAATCACCGCAATTGATAACCTATTTTAGCAATTTTATTTTCAACAATATTAAAATCGCTGCAAAAAATCCTTTTTCTTGTAGTGCTAGAAGATAATTTGTTTTTGGTGAATCATTAAATTCCTCGTCAACATAGACTTGTGATTTTCAAGTTTTCATTAATCCGAAAAATGTTTTTGAAATTTTTGAGAAATTTTATGAGCATGCGTGATAATGATCAAGTCTAACCGAAATCCAATATATAGATGTAACGCCGTCCTTATAGTGAGACTTTATAAATAATTTTAGAAAATGAGACGGGAATTACTAAGCCTTTTAAAACTTTTTCGTTTCCTTCCGAGGATATAAAAGATTTTATGTTTAAAGTTCAAAGTTGTTCTATAAATTAAAAGATAATTCATAGCTAAGATTGTTAAATTAAACTAAAAGTCATTTTACAAAAAACTCTTTCATACATTATATAAAATGTGCCTAGGCTTCACTGACCCCTCTTGAGCCATGTTTGTCCTGACCCTTCTTTTTCATTTTGTTCCTAAGAGGGGCAGGGACATATAGAGAAACAAAATAAGTCAAATATTCAGTAAGCATTACTTTAGACTATAAAAATATACTAACATAGGTTTCATTTATGTATTGGATAGTACAACAAATACTACTTTATGTCAAAAGGGCATGTGGTCGGAAAAAGTATATGATTAGTGGGAAAAGACTTTTTCTCACCCAACCATTCCATGGGAGACTCATAACTTAAAACTGGTGACATTAAGTCTTTTTTCCCACAAGCACCAACTCATGGAAAATACCCATTTTTCCCCACTGCATAACCTACAGAGAAAGTCCATGGATTTTGTGGGATATAAGCAACAAAATCGGCATACTTTAAAAACATTCATTTTTCCCCACCACCTTCATCTATATACTTTACTATATAAAGCAGTCATTTCATTTAAAAACATTACAAGGTCACGTTTTTCTTTTCTTTCTCATAAAACATTTCTCACACCTTGTACATTCATTCATAAAGAGCTAAATGATTCATACAGTAAACTAATCTTTTCACTTTTTCTCTAGCTGGTACACACTGCAACGCTCCATGTATCGGGGTTAGCAGTTTTTTGGAGTCAGATTCCACCCTTGACCACACTTTGAAAATCCTATTCAGTCAGGGGGCAGGACTAGGTGCACCACTAGCACTACTTACCTAACATTGCAATCTGTCCAATCTATTGGTACAATCATTCATTTATTCATTTAGTCATAACTTTTACATATTTTCATACATTAAAACGTTCATTCTATTCCTTTCCTTTCCTTTCCTTTCATTCAATCATTCATTTCAATCATTTCATTTTCATTCATTTCTTACATCATCCAATTTCCATTTCATAAATAGTCCATTTCATTTCATAAACATCATTTAAAAGCATAAGCATGAACATCATCATTTTAGTATCATTTCATAGCATCCCTTAAACATCCTTTCATAGCATCATTTAAAATTCATTTTATGGCCTCATTTAAATTTCATTTCATAGCATCATTTAAATATACTTTCATCGTATCATTTAAACATCATTTCTTAGCATCAACAATTCATTTCATGGAAAATAAAGACAATAGCTACTATATATAATATCCATTCATATGCATACAACTACTACTTTTGGTGCATAAATAGGGGCTCCAAAGAAGGCCTTTACATAAATATAGTTTTAAGGAAAATGGTTGTATGCCGCCTAAGTTTGCCCCTTTATTCTAACCGCTCATGTATTAATATTTTTTTAAAATTTTTTTCTTTACTTAAATATTAAGTAAGTATTATTAATGTATTGATATATTTTTTCTATTTTTTAAAAATATTAAAAAAATTTAAAAAGAGAAAAGAAGAAAAAAATAAGATGTGAAACTTGTGCTAGTGGGAATGCCCCTGTGGTCAAAGCTGGGCAGCACACAAAAATTACTCTACTTTTTATGACACCCCCAACTTCCACGTACGGACACATGAAAATCGATATGTCGGTATGATGACAACACAGGTCACACATCCCATCGCTAAGTGCCAAGTGTGTGGACAAGCAACACGTGTACAACAAAAATGACGCAACGGTAATATAAAGTCTTTCAACTAAATACCAAAATTTTGTTTAAATACAAACTCGTTTAAAACAAGCATAATAAAATACTACAAGTTTTTACATTATCTCAAATCCAAAATACATAAAATAAAGGCAAGGGAAAATAATTTCCATCAATACAGCTCAAAATCAATACTCTAGTGGAGCCGCCTCCTCAGGCTCAGCCTCCTTCTCTCATCTGTGTCAAAGTCTACGGTACCAAAGATGATACTGCAAATAAGTAATAATCCAACCAAACCTCAAGATAAAAAAAGTATATCCATGCCACAATAAAATGCATGAACATGATGCCATATGCATATGTTCTGAAAATCATCATTACTAGAAAATAATCATTTTCAAACACACACCAAAATCCCATTTTGGTCCAAAACATTCCCTTCAAAACATTTCCTCGCCATTATCCCAGATAATGGCCCAAAAATCTAATCTCGTCATTTTTCCAGAAAAAGGCCCATTAACCAAACTATCAGAGTACTATAGGCAAGAATCATAGGCTGGACTCTACCAACATCCCTATGCGTGTACCATAGGTGAAAATCACAAGTGGGACTCTACCACCTTCTATGCTTACCACTATCCCTATAAGTCCATTTGTACGTGGAACTCTACCACTATCCTTGCTTACCACCATCCTTAAGCAGTGTGCACCGTAGGCGGGAATCACAGGCAGGACTCTACCACTATCCCTACTTACCACCATTCCTACAGTACCTTTGACTCAAACCATTCAATCCAATCATTCAAATATACCCAAAAATCATTTCTCGCTTGAAAACCCAGTTTTCAATATACAACACATGTACATGCACGCACCATGCAATGCAAATGACATGATACAAAGTACCCAATAATTCTTAACATCAACCAACATACAAATAACTCCGTCCTCCAATCCATACGACCCCCGACTCCTCGAACTCAGTCCTGCATGACCAACCAAACACAAATTATTGTTAAAACAAAAATATATTTAAATCTCAAAGGAATTTTGAAAAATACTTACAGCACTATATAATATTTTTTGAATGATCAATGGGCTACAAAATGCAGAGGAAAAGCAACATAATAGTGTAAAATACACTGTGGCCGTGGGTTGTAAAATATCCACTTTTGAATGGGGACGAACCAAGACTTGGGATTGATAGGGAATGACTTAGAGGTATTTATGAAGCTAGTGGAAGTGGGGGTTGGCCGTGGGTGGAGGTGAAAATGGTGGTGGAAGTGAAAAAAGGCCAAAATAGAGTTGACCTCTTGAGAGTTGCTCCAACGACGGATTGGAGCTAGAAATAGATGGTTTAGGTTGGCAAGAGATCGGTGATGAAGTGGTGGCCAGAGGTGAAGCACAAGAACACTGAGGCTTGTAGTGGCTTGTGCAACTTAAAGGCGGCGCTAGGTGGTCTAAAAATTGGTGGGGAACTTCACCTGCTGGAGAGGAAGAGAATGGGAGGGGTGGTGCATTGCATGGTGGTGAACGGCGGCGGTTCTGGGCGGCATAAAAAACTGACGGAAGAGAGAGAGGGAGAGTGTGTTGCATGGGGGAGAGAGAGACCGGGGAGGAAAGTGAGGGAAAAAGAAAGAAAAAAGGAAAAGAAAAAAGAAGAAGAAAAAGAAAAAGAGAAAAAGAAAAGATGGGAAAAAGAAATGAGGTACAATCCTCACCTCTAGGGTCCAGAAACTGATTGAATGAAAACAACTTTAAAAACTATAAATTGAATAAAATAATTTAAACACAATACCTTGCTAAAATATAATAAACAACTAGTAAAAACTAATAACAAAATTTTAAATCTAAAAATAAACTAAATTAAATTAAACAGCAATTTAAACACAAAATAATAATTAATATTAAGAAAGTACCTAAAAAAAATTCACAACTAATAAATCCAATTAAAATTAGATAAATTTAAAATAAAAGAACCAATATTTTAATTAAATTAAAATACTTATTCAATAAAAATACACTTAAAAACGGGGTATCACACTTTTAAACATTAATAATTAGCATACATTCATAAAACATCATTTCATTTTCCTTTATTGCATAAAATAATATTTTTCATAAAAGATTTTCATTTTCATTTTCATAACATTTAGAAAACTCTAGAAACACATGAACATAATTCTTACTTGGACTCCATGCAATCATTTAATGCAATCCATTCATGTGCATGTCAGATGATAACTGACATGCATACATAACTTTACATCATTCCTTTCCCCCCGTGCATAAGCAACAAAACTTAGAAAATGTATAAAATACTCTTGACTTGGACTTCTTTCACTTATATATACTCTACTATCCAAGTCCATCCTCCATACTTTCCTTTCTCACCCTCCAATCAATTTTCAAACCCATAGCTTGGAACCCACTTGAGGTCACCTTTCCAACACAAAAAAATCTACTTCAAGTTCTTATTCTTTAAAGTGAATCTCCATTATTCACTTTAAAGGTTAAGACACACAATTACCTTCATCACACTGTTCATACCAAACCATCCATTCCAATGTATAACTTGAATCGACCAAGTTATACAAATCAATCCTAGTCAATACATACATCTCTTGATTCGTTCATGCATAATCTAACAAACACTTCATCGTAATCTAAATAATACATAATACATAACTTTAAGTCAACCTTGAGGCTTAAACATCGTGTACCCATGCTTAAACCAAACTATCCATTACAAATGTTAAATTTGTCCTACACATGCATCCAACCAATTTACACATGTACCGAACCCTTTTATCACCTAAAATCAACATATAGGCTACCCAAACACCCACTTGCTTACAAGCTTCCTACCAACCAATACAATCCAAACCAACACATCATTGTACGCAGCTCATCCAAACTACATAATTTATCCCAACACTTCACATGACATACACAACATACAACCACATCGCCAACTACACAACATCCCATCACTTTACATGACATTTAACCACTTCACAAATTGCATAGTGATCCATATCTATTCCCATTACTTCATACGACACAAAACCAAAATACTAACGTCACATTTCCAATTCAAATCATTAGAACAAATTTCACAACTACATAACCATCCCTACACTTCACAAAGCACAACAACATCACAACTTCATATTTAATCCCAACACTTCATAACATTCTACCATGTCACCAACTACATCACAGTTGTACGACAACCCCATCACTTCACACTACTTACAGTCACAACATAACTACACTATAATACCCATCACTTTAATTACACAGCCACATCACAAACAACTTTGTTCACAGTTCACAACACAACACATTTCACAATACTCAGAGCACATCTCACAAGATTAAATCAACTTCAACAACAAAATTTGTTGGATGTAAAGGGATAGAAATTATACCATAAATCAGGGGCTAAAATTGCTGCTTGTCGTTTGCTATTCGGTGGTCTCATGGTGGTGGCTATATATGTGCAAGAAGGGGCTAGGTTACCATGGTGGATTTTGGTTTCAATGGATGGTCATGGGGCCTAGGTGGTGTAGCCATGGCTGAGCAAATTATGGAGGAAGATTGAGAGGGGTGGTCGTGGCATGGTGTGGTGGCAGAGGGAGCTAACGATGGTGTGGTTGGTTAGTTGTTGGAAGTGGCATAGTTCGTGAGTTGAGAGAGAGAGAGAGAGAGAGAGAGAGAGAGAGAGAGGAAAATGAGGGAATTAAGGCCTTTGGGGGAATTAATCTAGGCCCAACATCTAGGGGTTCCTAACCTAGATCCAACGGTGAAAATAAATCCAACTAAAAGAAAAGACAGGTAGAAATAAAGAATAGAAATAATTGCAAGGGAAATACAATAAGTTTTAAACCAACTTTTCTTCTTGATCTAAAAGTAAGAATCTTCATAATAAAATAAAATGATTTTTTTTAGTAAATATTTTTAAGATAAATAAAAGCATATAAATAAATAGAGTTTTTAATATAAAATAAAATAAAATAATGAATCTTAAATAATATTGGTAAATAAATAAAGTGTGTGACATCCCCCATTTCCTTCTTTTTTTAATTAGTTATTTTACTAATTATTTTATTGGTTCCTTTATTTTGAATTGAATATTATTATTATTATTATTATAGTATTTTATCATTTTTACTTTTTAAGTTGTGTAATTTATTTTAATGTACTTTTTATTGTTATTAATTATTGTCTATTATTTATTGGCTCTTAATTTCAAATTATGTGTATTGATGGTTTTTACTATTTTATTTTATTGGTACTAAATTGTTGTAATTTATTTGTCCTTCTACTTATTTTAAGTTAGCTAATTCTATGTTTTTTTTTCTAGCCCTTGGATCAGTTTTAAGCCCCCCAAGATCAAGGGCTTCGATTTATTTTCTTTTCCCTCTTCTTTTTCCCCATTTTCTTCCCTTTTTCCCTCTCTCTCTTCCCTCCCCCATCTCCCTCTCAACCCATGCACTTTAACCCCCTCAGCCCAGTGGCATTGTCGTGCTACCACCCAGCCACGTTAACCACCTCCATTGGCTTCCCCTCGCACCAACAACCTCCCTCACTGAACCCAGACACCGTCCAGCCCGTGATAACTCTCTTTCTCTCCATCCCAAGGAAACCCACGGGTTTCTCTTCCTTCTACCATTGCCAACATAGTTGCATGCCACCAAACCACCACCACCAAAAACCTTCCCTCCATGGCTAGCTAGTAGCCCCTATAGCTTCCACCTTCAAATTTTCCAGTTGTGAAATCCACAGCCATCACTTAAAAACACTGCTTCACCGCTGCTTTGCCACTTTAATCTTCTAGAGTTGCCTTTGATCGTTGTAATTAATTTTCCAAAGATTTTTCTTGAGATTTAAATATATTTTTATGCTAACACATTTTTTATAGTTTGATTGGTTGTGACAGGCCATGGGTCCAAGAAGTGTTAGGAAATTTATTGTAATTGTTGTCAGATATGAGTTTTGGGCCAGACTGGAGGATGGGTTTATTTGTGGAGTTAGTTTGTGGGTATGTGCCCTTGCATTTGTGATTGATGTATTTTATTTGATGTGTGATGTGCCATGACATCAAATATATTGTTTGCATGTATTTTCATATTTCATGTTTGAAAACTAAGTTTTTGTGTTAAGAAAATACTTGGGTGCATGTGTAATGAAATGATGGAAAGAAATGAAAGAAAGGAAAAAGGAACTGTAGGGATGGTGGTAAGCAGGAACAATGGCAAGCCCCGCCTACTGTGCTAGCAGTAGGGATGGTGGTAAGTCTTGCTTGTGATTCCCACCTACAGTGATTGAATGAATGGATATTTATATGGGTCATTTTTTGGTAAGATGTTGGTTTATGATTAAATTGATAAGATGACATTTTCTGAGAAAATGGTGGATTTATAATTAGGCCGTTTTATGAAAAAATGGCAGTTAGTAATTTAAGGAACGTGTTTTGGGCCAAATTGGATTTTTAGGCGTGCGTTAGAAAATGGTCATTTTTGAAGAATATGATGGTTTTGTCTCATGCATGTTTCATCATGTGCATGCATACATGTTGGTTGCATTAAGAATGTTTTTATCTCTTAGGTTATTTGGTTGATTACTTATAGAGATTCATAGCCTCACATGATATTCCTATCCTATGGTTCCAATCTATAGAATCGTAGATTTTGATGCAGAGGATGACAATAAGTCTGAGGGATCGACTCCACTATAGGAGTGACCTGGGGCTGCTTGTTGTTTATGGGATTTGTTTCCCCTATTGTCTATGTATTTTTGCATTGTATTATATTTTGCTCGATAACAATATAACCTTTTGAAAGACTTTTATTTTGGTGAATCTATATTTAAAATTCTAGTACTTACTTGACTATCTTTTATTTATCTGCTGCGATGTTTGCTGTATACTTTTTGCATGTACACACACTTAGCACTTGGCATTTGGAGTGTGTGACCCGTTTGTCAATATCCCGGTGTCACGATTCCCACCTATACATACGTGGGAGTCAGGGTGCCACATAAAGACAATTAAATAAAATTGAACAAGTTATAGCTTGTTGTCGTCGGTTGCCCCTTGATCGCTTCCCCCATCTTGTAAACATAGTCCCTCAACTCCCCCTTACCATCCAACCCTTCTAAACCCTGGTAAATTCATGTAGTCTCTAACTCGTCTCCACTCCCAGTCGCATCCTTAATCACTGCCCATTGATGTTGGTTAGTGCATTAATCCTAATGAGTCTAATCCATCTATTTGGACTCTACAACCCTAGTTGATTGCTGATTTTTTGTAAGGTTATTTCCAAATTTGGCTTCTAGTAGTACTTCTTCTAGATTTTTATTCACCACACTCACCACAGTAAGTTCCTACACTGCCCCTTATTGATTTTGCATTGATTTTGGTTTATTACATGTTACTTTTGGTTGATTTTATGTGACTAATTTTTGTGCAGTGACCTCTTTTGATTTTGGTTGATTTATATGACTGAATTTGGTTGATTTATGTGATTGATTTTTGTTGCTTTGATGTAACTGAATCTGTTGGTATGATTTAATTTCTTTGGGGCTGTGTTTTTCTCCACACGTCTTTGTGATTCACAAATTTCAACATGCAAGATATTTTGGGGCTATTTTAAATGATTAATATAATATATATATATATATCTACATGATCCTTTTCTAGTAAAAGTTGCTATATAAACAGGGAAATGAGAAGTGGACAATTTGTGTAGTCTTCAAAAAAAAATACTAGCCATTAACATGATTAATATGCATATGAAGCATTCTTGCCATACATATCTATTATTGTTACTAGTATGATCAACATCATTGTTGTTGTTATTGTTGTTGTTATGTTGAGCAAACTAGAGTAGATCAGTAGAACTTAATAGGGTTGATTTCTTTACATGTAACTCAAGGGTTGAATTGGGATGATTGGCATCCAAATTAAAGTATAAAGAGCTTTTCTAATATGTTGAGATTACATTGATTAAACCATGTAGCCAATGAAACATTAATTTCTAATTATTATATATAGCACATTTTATGATGTTGTAGAATTAGGTCGACAGACATTATATATAGAATGATTTATCAAACAGTTCAAAAGAACAACCATTTAAAATGGATACAAGTTAGAATAATCCAAGAAAAATTTGACATGAAATCAGACAAGATAGTACATATTTAATTGGTTGAGTTTTTTTATCTTATTTAATGGCACTGATATATTGTTATTAGTTTTATGAATTGGCCAGGGAAACGTACTAACCAAAGTGGTGTTTCTTAGCCTGTGCCAATACTTGATGAAATATTTTTTGTTGTCCATCTCAAATTCTATTATTTTAGCCGCACTATATGATAGATGAGTGTTTGAGGACCAGCCCAATGAATCCAATGAAGCCACTAAGCCCAATGACTCTAAAGACCAACTCATTACCTAGCCCATTGTCTAGTATGATATTGAAACTAAATTCTGGGAAAATTATGGATGACTTAGGCAGTAGACTATATCTCATTGGAAATCCTCATGTCTCTAGTTTCCAACACATCAAATGGTGTGCAATTTGGAGTCTTCTAGAGGAAGTTATGAGGATTTTACTGAAGATTGTACAAGGTTGGTAGAATGTTGCGAATTTTCAGATTTTCTCATGTCTTTTGAAATTCTCTAGGCAATATTCTTAATTTATGTTAGTTGGGAAGTAGCAAGCTTTAATTACCCATGCCTGGAGGGTTGTTCCATGTTTTCCTATATAATTAATGCTAGTTGGAATTCTCCAAATTTGAGTTGATTACAAATTTGAGCTTTTAGCTTATGAAGAAGAGCTTCTTCTTATAACTCTTATCCCTTGGTGGATTTTGATAGGTGGCGAGTTCTTGCTTCATATCCCTTGTGAGTTTCCTTTGGGTGGTGATTTTCTATATCCCTTTGGTATTCTTGTTCGAGTAGAGAACTTATCTTCCTTTGGGTGGTGATATATGTATCCCATTGGATCCTTTTATCTTTTATTTCCAATCATAAACCTGGTATCAAGTGGTATTAGAGCTTTTGGTTATCATGGCGGGTCGTCGTCGTGGACCAAACATTGAATCATCTCCTTGTCATGAATGAAATCTACCTGATATTGAAATGGATGAGTTGAGGAGACGAGTTCAGCAATTGCAGTAGTGTCTTGAGTGATTTGAGCCAATTGATCATAATGGTTCTCATCATAATTCTAATGGTCACTCTTTTGGAGGAGATAGTGAAGAAGGAAATCCTTTTCGAAATCCACTCTACCATTCTAAAGTGAAGCATTTCCTCATTAACATGCTCCATGGAATCATGGTTTTCAACAGATCAACTAGATGTGAAAGTTGATATTCCTGTGTTTGAAGGAAGAATGAAACTGCAGGAGTTTAGTGATTGGCTATGTTTAGTTGATCAGATATTTGATTATAAAGATGTTTCAGATCATCATAAGGGGAAGCTTGTTGACATTAAATTAAAGAAGTATGCTTCTTTATGGTGGGAGAATTTGAAGAAGCAGCAAGCTCGTGAAGGTAGAAGCTGTATTGTTACTTGGGCAAAAATGAGAAAAGAGCTAAAGAGAAAATTTTTGCCGAAAAACTACTGACAATATATTTTCCTTAAGTTCCATAATCTTAGACAAAGGGAGAGTACTATGGAGGAGTATACTTTAGAATTTGATCATCTACTTATGAAATGTGATATTGCCGAACCAGAAGAGCAGACTATTGCTCGTTATCTTGGTGGGCTATAGATAGAAGTTGGGAATGTTGTCCAATTACTGCCATATTGGACTGATGTTCATGTTGTCAAGCTGGCATTGAAGGTGGAAAAACAACTAATGGAGACTCGTGGAAGTAGCCATCAGTTTGTGACAAAAGATTGGAATTCCTACTGATGGAGTGCTTCAATCACCAAACAAATTTTGGGAGGTAAAGTTATGAATTCTAAATTCTCAAAGAAGGAAGTGGGGGCTGGTTCAAGTCATCCAATTGTCGATTCTAGCAAATGTTTCAAGTGCAGAATTGGACATATTGCTTCGGATTATCCAAATAGCCAAATTGTGACTTTTATTGAAGAGGAAGATGGCAAGGAAATCGAGGAGAATTTAGAAGGTGAAGTGGAAGAAGAAGAGGTCACCTATGCTAATAATGAAGAATCTCTTGTTGTTTAGTGAAGTCTAAGTGTGGTCATAAAGATGAAGATGAGTGGCTTCGAACCAACATCTTTCACACAAGATGTACTTCTCATCGTAAGGTCTGTGATGTTATCATTGATGGAGGAAGTTGTGAAAATGTTGTGGCAAAAAATATGGTGGACAAATTGAAATCGAACATGGAGCCACAAAGAGTGTGTGCTGTTCAATTGAGGTAAAATTCAATAAGCAATGTCTTGTTCAATTGTCTATTGGAAAGAATTATCAAGATAAAGTACTATGTGATGTTGTGCCTATGGATGCATGTCGTTAACTACTTGGTAGACCTTGGTAGAATGATAGAAGAGTTATCCATGATGGTTTTAAAAACACCTATGTTGTTGTAAGAGATAGAATGAAGGTTGTCTTAGGTCCTTATCGCCTTGAGAAGACTTCCAAACTTGATAAAGGGGAGGGAACTAATTTACTCATGAAAACTGGTCTTAAGAAAGAGTTCGAATATGCTATTGAAGCTTGTGCTCTTGTGATCCTTCACAATGTCTGATTGTGATCTTGAAGAACATATAGCTACTTGTAACTATTGTGGGGGGCAATGGAAATGCCATCCCAAAAGGCAAAGCACTTTGACAATGAGAGCACACAAGCACCTTTGCCCTAAAAATTATAAGAGTAAATTGAACAAGATTCAACCACTCTTGGTCCCAGAGGCAAGAGTTGAAGGAGGGGAATGGGAGAAGAATCTAGTTATGACCAAGTATATTGAGAAAAAAAAAAAAACCAGGGCTACCATTGCTAGGATGGTAATAGTAGATGAGTTACCCTTTAGAGTTGTTGAGAGCCAAGGGTATCAGGACTACAATGAATCTCTTAATCGTAGCTTTCCTACTGCTTCTTGATTTACGGTAATGAGGGATTGTATAAGGCTATTCTTAAGAGAGAATAATCACTTGAAGAAAAACATTTTGACAACCAAACAAAGAGTGTGTTTGACAACCAATATTTGGACTTCTATCCAAAACATTAATTACATGTGTGTCGGGGCTCATTACTATCACTTTATTGATAGTAATGAGGGATTGTATAAGGCTATTCTTAAGAGAGAATAATCACTTGAAGAAAAACATTTTGACAACCAAACAAAGAGTGTGTTTGACAACCAATATTTGGACTTCTATCCAAAACATTAATTACATGTGTGTCGGGGCTCACTTTATTGATAGTAGTTGGTAGTCGCATAAGCAGAACCTTTCATTTACCCCGATTAGCAATCACAAAGGGTAAATGATTGGAAGTGAGTTCAATGAGTGTATGCTTGATTGGGGGATTGAAAAAATTCATACAATTACAGTAGACAATGCTACATCTAACAACTCCATTATTAATTGGTTGAGAACAAGGGAAATAGGAAGTGAGGAGTGTGTTGCAGATCACGAGTTTATTCACATGAGGTTTACTGCACACATTTTAAACCTTGTTGTAAGTGAATTCTTCTCCCTAAAGACTTGCCACTTTCAAGGCTTGTATTCATAGGTCAAAAGTTCCATGTTCTAGTTTATTGTCTCTTGAGGTGCCTACTAGATTGAAATCAACTTATCTTACACTGGACTTGGCTAATCAGTGTCAAAAAGCCTTCCAACTTTTGCTTGATAGAATTCCTACTCACGAGTTTATTTGTCTAAAGATGGGCCTTGGAAAAATGGTGTAGGAGCTCTTGAGTCTCACTATTAGGAGACCATAGAAATCTTACAAAGTTTTTCCATGTATTTTATAATGTCACCTTGTGTATTTCTGCTACACTGTATATATCACATCAAATTTGTATTTCCACGAGCTTATTAATATTCATGCAAACTTGAATAGTTTTATGACAATAGTAATTGATGCTTGAATTCAATGGCTTTTAGAATGAAGACAAAGTATGATAAATATCATAAATATCAGGGTGATCTTCGAAAGATAAACCGGTTGTTGTTTATTGTTACCATTCTTGATTCATAGTAAAATTGGTTATTCAATCATATTAGTTCAACCAAACATTGAGTGATGAGATAGGTGAGGAATTTTTTGCACTTCTCAAGAAAGATATGGAATTTTTGTATGAACACTATGTTACGTTTGGTGATGGATGTGCAAGTGGGTCTAAGTCAACTACGTCTCATGCTCGTAATGAGGGTGGTGCATCAATGGGGAGTAGCTGTACAATTGATATGTTGGCCTTTTTGAGAAACTTCTATAAAAAATGAAAATTAGAAATCTTGATGGATTGTAAGTTGGAGCTAGAATGGTATTTGTTGAAAGATGTTAGGGTTTTTATAGAGAGTTTCAACATTCTAATTTGGTGGAGGGTCAACTCCACCAAATATCCAATTCGTGTTCTAACGGCAAGTGATATTTTGGACATTCTAATCACCACTGTCGCATCTGAAGTCCACTCATATATGCTTGGGTTAAAATTATTCGTATATAATTGATGATATGGGCAGCTATAAGTTAGACTCAGGTAATTTATTTAGAGATTTTTTTAGTTCTTGTTATATATCTTGATTTTGTCATTTTGTAATACCAATTTCCTATACTTTAACATATTAATGTAAAATTAACCACCAATATGACGAGTTTACTTTATGAAGATGATTGAGGTTTGAGGTGCATTTGTGAAATTTTTTGCTTCATTATTTTGGTTAAATAAATAGATAGAACGTGCTTTGATTATTCTATGCTTTGATTCTGTTTTATTAGTCAACTCTATATGGTCAATGAACAACATGAAGACAATGGTTCTACTTAGATTTATTAGTGTCAAACCTTGGGTTATAATTTGAGTTATAATTGAATATACTTTACTTGAGATGTCTTGCAACTTACTAGGCTTATATGTAATCTCATATTGATTTGGATTATTGTTTGAAATGCTAGAGTGAGTAGGATTAGCGCTCGATTAACTGGCTTGATATAACTACACAAACATTAAAACAACCTAAGTAATTGAAGATTTGCATATATTCTACCAGATATTAAATATTGGTACAACGCACGAATGCTTTTATAGGTTTGTCAAACATATTAATGTTAAGGTTTACCTTTTAACTTGTAAGGATGTAAATGAGAAATACCACATGAAATATTCTCTATTTTATTTTAGAAATTACATAATTAACACATTAATATTATCCTACAAGATTAATGCTTATTGTAATAAGCTACCACGTTAATCAGGCTAAATAGTGCATCCTTGAACCGAGGGGTGACATCTTCCCCTTTTAAACTCGGCACTCTGAGTCTACACACAGAAAATACTGGTGCTGAGGAGCACCCTGATGAAATGATTGCAGTCAAGATCGTGGAGATTGGCCAGGCTGATCATTTCTCTACGAGAAATTTGGATGATTCCTCCACCCCAGATTATATGTGTTGGAAAAATGCTGATTCTGTGCTCTGTTAACCTAGTTAGCTGATTGCATCTACTCGGACCCATTTTCTTGAAATATTGGCATAATCGGATAGTCCTGGGTCTTATAGTTCGAATCAACACATATAAAGCATGCCTCTACTACTTTCAACACCTTCACTTTTTACATTTCTATGACCTCCAGTTTTCTAGTTAATGCAGCTATTTGGGCTTGAACATCAGTATTCTCCTTAAGCTTATATCTGTCCCCTCTAGAAATAGCCCTAATTGGCTGTGTTGTTAACGACACTCGATCAGTCTGAGTGTTTCACCATTGTGCACTCTCGGCAAGATAGTAAAAAATTGATAGTGCTTTATTAGGTTCCTTGCTAAAGAATTCCTTATTGCACATCGTCTAAACAAACTGCTTGCATTCTGGAGTAAGACCAGTGTAAAAGTAGCTCACCAACCTCCAAGATTCGAAATTATGATGTGGACAAATGTTTACCAAATCTTTAAATTTTTCCCAACTGGCCTAAAAAGTCTCATAAGATTTCTAATTGAATTTGCTTATTTGCTCTTGCAAAAACTAAGTTCTCTGAAAAGGAAAATTTTTTTGTAAGAATTCTTGTTGCATATCAGACCAACTAAAGATAGAATTAAGCCTAAAAAAATTAAACCAAATCTTCGCTTTATCCTTTAAAGAGAGAGAAAATAAATGAAATCTAATAAATTCATCAGTAATGGCCCTAGTAATAAAAGTAGTGCAAGCCAACTCAAAATCTGTCCAGTGCTGGTGAGGACTCTCAAAATCCATCTTGTGGAACTAAGGTATCATTGACATCATACCATGCTTAATAGAAAAATTAGGTACATTTTTGGGTAAAATAATGCATGAAGGTGTAGTGGTGTGAGTGGGTTGCAAATAATCCTTAAGAGTGCATGGTGCAGGTGCAACCATGGTTTGTTCAATTTCAATATCCTCGCTCATAGAAGAGACAGAAGAGCCATCTATCTCTGAACTATGTATACTACTCTCAATGCTGGATGTAACTCTAAACAACCTATTTGAACTATTTCTCACCCATGACATGAAACATCAGTCTAAATAGCATAAATATGGTTCAAGCGATTAAGGGGTATATGAAATGAAATGTATAATCAGAGATGAGATCGTGAAAAATAAAAAAATAAAAAATAACAAGTTTAAATTTAAATTAGACAACTTTTCCTGGCAACGATGCCAAAAACTTGACTTACTTAAAAATGAATAGCACAAAAGCTATCCCAAGTGCAGGAGGATGTCATGTAATAATTAAAATAAAATTCCTAGATCGTCTCCTCAAGAAAAGTTGTTTAAATCTAAACTCGTATAAAATGGTGAAAAGTTTCACAAACAAAAGTAGAGGTATGTACAATGAATGGAAGAGTGCAACGGAAATAAAGAGGGCACTAGTCATAGACTAGATTCATACTTTTGAATTTTTTTTTTGTGTCGAAGTAGAACGTAAAAGACTAACAAATTGAAATTAACAATTAAGGATTCAACTACTCTAAACAATTTTTAATTAATCTGAAAATTAGATAATAAATTGAAATTATTCTAAAATGTAATTGTAATGCATATTTAATGGAAGTTTAGAGAAATAAGAAAAATAACTAACATAAAATAAAATAAACAACAAATAAAATGCCCATGCTTTTAAGTCAAAAATATCAAGAATACATTAAACTTCAAATTGAAATTAAATAAAAGGTAGGGAATGAAAAGATCAAGCCAAATGAACAGAGATGGAGATTGAAAGCAGTAGAGGAGGCTAGACTATAGCAATAATTAGACTCCTGAATGAGTTCTTTAACGGTGCTACAGTGTGAATGAAACCGGCTGCTGGGATGAATGCCCCAAAGAATAAGAATGTATGGCATGAATAAACTGGACGTAAAGCCCTTGTTTCCAATTTCGGTTCCATGCGGCATGACTTGAATTTGCCTCAAAAATGTGTTGCAGCGTGAATGAATGCAAGAGAGAATATTGTATGAGGCACTGAGTGAAATAAAATGATAATTCCTAGTGTCCTGCGCAGGTCAAAAGTCCTATAATGCCAAAAGTAAAGTGTGTTGCCGTGCATGTGAATTGAATCTCCAAAAGCAATATGTATGTTGCGGTACCCCTTTGAATAAATGCATGTATATGTTGCTGTCCCCACCAAGTCAAAGTCTAATCATGTCAAATTAAAAAGCATGTGTCGTGCCCTTTAAGTCCCTTTTCATTTCTTAGCCTATATAAAAAAAATAAAAATAAACATTAGAAATAAAATAAAATAAAAATAAAGAATAGAATATAAAAAATATGTTATGCATGTAAAAGAACATTGTCGAATTAAATCACAAGTTATAATATTAAGCAAAAACCCTACTATTTATCAATTTAAATCACAACTCAGATTTATCCATCTTAATTATTTTTTTATCTAAAACTAATAATAATGTAATGAAAGAATTAAAATATATTGATTCTAAATGTATAAAAATATGCAATATTTTAGCTCAATCACAAAGTACCACAAAGTTACTCATGTCTACACTAGTTAAAAGAAATATATCAGTTTTTGGTTTAGATAGAAAAAATAGTGCCAAAGATGATCAAGATTGTTTTCATAAGAAAATCGATCTCAGTCAATTCTTAGAAAAAGTTTAGTATAGGAGCACAACTTACTTGAACTTTCTAACAGCTCTAAGTTTCCACACAATAGTGTCAACATAATATTGATCGTTAGCTATACATAATTATCATGATCTTGAGTTAACAAAGTTGAACATTATTTTTATAAATTAAAATAGATCATACCTAAACTCCCATGAAAATGGCAAGCGACCCGAAATCCATTAACTGCACTTAAAAGGTCAATTCACCTATGACCCAATGTTAGCAAAAACTATCTATCCAATAATATTTCTTTCGAGTGCCTTCACTTAATAACCAAAGGTCACATACTAACCATTGTACAAACCAAAACCTCTCATTTCCAAAAAATATTGAGGTTAATATAATTGTGCAAAAACCAACCTTATATTACATGTAAGAAAAACCTTACCCCTTCTTAACATTAAACTACCACAACACCATACCCAAAATACTCCACCCTAACAAGACTCCATCTCCACAATCCAATTAAACATCATCAACCAAAGACATTCAAAAGTATAAAATCCACTACTTGGTACTACAAGCATAATATATCTGACTACCCACACTACAAAAAAGATAGAATTGTCGGCATTGTTTATGCTCCGACAACTGTCAAAAAAATGCCACTAATTAATTCACAGCATTTTTCTGCCAGCGTAACTATCCGCAGGTATTGGAGGGTCACTATTTCCATATTCCTGTGTTTGAGCAAACGCCGGTATTTGTAAATCTCATTAGCTGCATTTCTTGAAACACGACCACAATACCTGCATCAACAGCGTTTCTCAAAATGTCACTACTTTATCGTTGCTATCCTTTTGCATAAAGTAGCAACAGCGTTATCATAAACGCCGCTGCTATTACATTGCTAACGCATCATCTAAATTGGCGGCATTTATTTAAATGCCACTAATAGAACGTTGGCAGCGGCTTAAATAAATTAATGACATTTATCTAAATGCCACCACTAATTAAAATAACGGTGTTACCATAAACGCCACCACGAGTACGTTGCTACCACATTGCATAAATTATTGGCGTAATGTAAATGCCACCACTAGTTTGTTGCCGACACATTTTTTAAATTAACATTAATATAAACGCCGCTACAAATACATTGCTCATGCATTGCATTAATCAACGGCGCTTAGGACGTACCAATAATATGATATACCACAATAAAAAATATAATATATAAATTAATAATAATTATGATATAATGGGCCATTATTCATATAATAAAAAAAAATTACAAATCAAATCATATGAAAATTCTTCTTCATGGATAAGTCTTCTTCTTCACATTGTGTTTGTCATTAGGTTTAGGACCCTTTTTTTCATGGGTAGTTCTTCTTCTTCACATTTATCCAATAGTTCTTTCAAACTTTTATGCAATCATTGAGCCTACAAAAAATCAGAAAAGTCATACTATATTAATAGAGAGTAATATATGTTAAAGGAATAATAGATGAAGTGGCAAATGTGATGGGGAGTGAAGCAGATATATATGTTAAAAGTTCTAAAGAGTAATATATGTTAAAGGTTTCAAAAATTCAACACTTAAAGTCTCTTGCCTTGTATGATTATCTCTTTACTCCAATACCTATTGAACCTAATTTCATATAATACTAAAAAAACCACAATCTTTTCCAAGCTTTAGAAATGTAAAGACTTGAGCATTAGAAGAATCACACAATTGACTTCAATTAATCAAAACATGATCTTACACAAAGCTTGTAAATTTCCAACTACAACTTGCAAGCATTCAAATTAGCTCTGTGCTTAGAAACATATGAAGCCCAACATAACTAGTGAAGCAATATGCCAATCAAGAATGCCAAAATTAGAGAGTACATAAGAGCAGGCATCATGATATCCAAGAACTTTGATATAAAACCGACCTCCAATACTTGAACTTACCACCAATCAACAACCACCATTAACTAGGCAAATCCGCAACACAATCAAATCGATTCCTAAAAGTATCTAGTCACTCCACAGTACAAGTTAATAGGCCACTACAGATTGTATGATAGAGACGATTAAATTTGGTTTCCAAATGTACAATCAAATCAATTCCTAACTGCATGTTTTTTTTTTTTTTTCCTTTTGTGACATTAAGAACTGTTCTTGCTCTATTTACTGATTTCCTCTCATCCTAATTCTCCAATGTATTGAAATTATTAAGTTTCTGTATGCAATTATTCTTATAATATTTTTTTCTTTTATAAACAGAAACTCATGTATTAAAATCAAATAGAATCCTTACAAATAGAGTTCTTAGCAAGCCAAATAGCTTGACTAACAAATGAAGGACAATAATCCCACCACATCACAACATCATCAACTTCCCATGCATGTCTTGCCAACTGGTGAGTAGCCATATTACCCAAACGATTAACATGCACAACTTTTGCTTCTTGAAAACCCCTCTTGAGTTTGTGAATATCTCGTAGAATAAAATCAAAATCTATTAGAAACTCAGATATATCATTCAAAACATGAACAAGTATCAAACAACTAGTATCTAACAACACTTTTGGAACTTCCCATTGAGCACATAACTGTAATCCCCTTAGCAACAATGTAGCCTCAATAAATTCTATAGAAGAGACTTCCCATTCAGCTTTGCTACAAGCCACTACAGGATCACCATTACGATCTCTAAGAGTCACCCCAGCCCCAACAAAATTTTGATCACAAAAGGTAGTCCCATTGAAATTCAATTTCAAATATCCAATAGGAGGAGGATTCCAACACACAACTTTGTTTATCTTCTTATTAAAAAAATCAAATACTTGCAAATGCTTATACTCAAGCTATATATAAAGAGCATTATTCACTACTACATTAGTTTGCAATGATACATGTGTGATGACCTGCTTTCACGTGTTTTTTCACTGAAGGGTTGTTTTTAATTTAATTAATATATTGCTTTATTTATTTTAAATTATTGCGTTTTAAATTTAGTTTTTATTTGTTGGATGTTGTGTTTTATTTATTTATTTATTTATTTGTTTTACGGTTTTTAATCTCATTCTCAGTGGTTTTGTTTTGTTGTCCGGAGTGAGGATTGGACCTCATTTCCTCCAACATCTCTTTTTTTTCCTTTTTCCTTTTTCCTTTTTTCTCTTTTCTGTTTCTTCTTTCTTTTTCTTTTTCTTTTTTCTTTCTTTTTCTTTTCTTCTTTCTTCCTCTCCCGATCGTCTCTCTCTCTCTCTCCTCTCCCACACCCGAATCACCTTTAGCCCCGACCCACCGCCGTCCGGCCACCGTGGGCAACACCACCCCCACCGGTCGAACCCCCTCCCTCCGGCGCACCACCCCACCGAATCCCAGCCCCATCCGGCTAGCCGTTTGGCCGGAAAACGCCCAACAAAGCCCCACGGTTTTTGCCTCGATCCGCCGTCGTCGCTCCACCTCCGCCCACCACCTCTTTACCACTTCATCACTAGTTCCTTGCCGTCCTAATCCACCCATTTCCGGCCTCTAATAGCCACCAGAACAGCTCCCACGAGCTAGCTTTCCATTTTGGGAAATCCGGCCATCAACCACCGTTTTCGCCGCCACCCACGGCCAAACTTCACTTCCACTAGCTTCATAATCATCCTTAGACCATATCCTATCAATCTCAAGCCCTGGTTTGTCCCCGTTCAAAAGTGGGTATTTTACAACCCACGGCCACAGTGAATTTTCACTGTTACGTTGCTTTCCTTCCGCCGTTTTCAACGTCGCAAGCTTTCTAAAAATACTGTATAGCGCTGTAAGTATTTTCCAAACCCTAATTTTAGATTTAAATATATTTTGATCTTACAATAAATTATTGCTGCTGGTTGGTTGATTCCGGACTGAGTCCGAGGAGTTCGGGGGTCGGATGGATGGAGGACGGAGTTGCTTGATTTATTGATATATGGTTGGTTAATTGTTTTGTGCATTGAAATTTCATTTACATGGTACATGCACGTGTATTTTATTTTATTTGAGAAATCCTGTTTTGTTAGCGTGAATGGATTTTCGGGTGCGTGTGTCTCACGAGCCCAAGCCGGGATGTGTTATTATCTCGGTGGAGCTCCTCTGGTCACTCGGGAGTGGATAATACTGAGTGAAGTCCCCTGAGTTGTCGTTGGGCGACGACGGGAGAGGGGCTAGAGGATGGCCTGGCCAGGTACGCGCTGGGCGCGAGTCTGGGCATCGCTCTACTCACCGACTCCGTGGCCCTTTGCTGACGAGGGCTAGAGGATGGCCTGGCCAGGTACGCACTGGGCGCGAGTCTGAGCATCGCTAGTTTAGGTGTCACATGCGTAGTCGTTACCTGCGGTGTGGCACAGAGCCAGGGTGTGTGGGTGATCCCTAGGGGAGATCATGGTGCATGTATAACCGGATTGTTTTTATGGTTTTCGGATGTGGGCCATTTTCTAGGAAAATGGCGATGTTGGTTTTCGAGGCATTGATCCATTTTCTGGGATAATGGCGAGGCTTGGTTTTAAGGATATGTTTTTATGGGCCAAATGGGTTTTTGGCGTGCGTGGTAAAAATGTGGTTTCGCGGGACATGTGCTTTGGCTTTTCTTGCATCCATGTTGTTTGAGTTTTATATGTTTTTATCTAGTGGTGTTTGGAGTGTACTTACCTGCGGCACCATTTTTGGTTCCGTAGATTTTGGTGCAGAGATCGAGGAGGAGGAGGAGGAGGAGGCTGAGCCCGAGGACGCAGCTCCGCCAGGGTGCTGAAGTTTATGTTTTGTATTTGATATTAAATTATATTCGTGTCTTGTAATATTTATTTATGTATGTTTTGAATAGCTTTGTATTAAACAAGAAAAATTTTGGTACTTAGTTATTGACTTGCTTTTCGCTGCGTATTTCTCGTGCACATTCGCCGCTTATACACACACTTGGCACACGTCGATAGGGTGATGACCCGTGATGTCATCATCCGGACGTCTCGATTTTCCTATGTCTGTGCATGGGGATTTGGGGGCGTCACAACATGCTCATCAATAAATGTATTCCTTCTATACCAAATCCTCCAAGCAATTGCTATAAATATGGACAACATCTCCTCTGAACCACTCTCTTGAGCCAAGTTTGACAAATCCCGAAAGGAAATATTAGAATCCACATTACCCAGTTGAAAACAATATTCCATCCATCCATTTCTCACATTTGAACATTAAAACATGGCATGAGTAACATCTGCTCTAACTCGAGCACAATGCATAAACTGGTCATCCTCCAACACATGTTTCCTCTTCAAATTTTGAAATGTTGGCAGCTTTTCTTGACATGCCTTCCATGCAAATATCTTCTTTTTTTTTGTTGTAATTTCAACTGCCACAAACATTTCCAAAAAGATGTCTCGTTTCTTTCCCTTGAATGCTACCCCATTGCTTGGAATTGTCTTTGTTGTAGCACTCTATATGTACTCTTAAGTGAATAAATACTATTCCTTTCATGAACCCAAAACAAAGAGTCATCTGAACTTTTAGAGACACGCATCTTTAAAATTTGTAGAACCACATTTGGATTGAATAGAGCTCTGAAAACTTGAACTTTCCACCAACTTATATCCTTGTCTATTAAAGACCGGACTCTTAAATCTTCATCAATCTCAATAGGAGCTTGATGGATATCATGCATATTAAAATCTGAAATCCATGGGTCCTTGAAAACTCTAATAGATTTTCCATTACCCACTCTTCACCTACAGCCTCTTTCCAAACATTGAACAGAATCCCTAATCCCCTCCCAAACATAAGATGGATTAAAACAAACTTGGTCGTCAAACAAACTTGTATTAGGGAAATACCTAGCCTTATAGATTATGCATAATAGAGAGCCCTCATTTTTTAGAAGTTTCTATCCCTGCTTAGCTAAGAGAACAAAATTAAATAGTCTTAAATCTTTAAAACCCATACTTCCTCTAAACTTTGAATCATAAAGCTTCTCCCAATGAAACCAATGAATTTTATTTCCCTGAGACTGATTTCCCCACAAAAAATTAGCCATCATCATCTCTAACTATAGCACAAATACTTGAAAATAACAAGCAACTCATAGCATATGTCGAAATGGACATTGCTATAGCCTTAATAAGGACTTCCCTACCCCATTGTGATAACAAATTTCCTTTCCACAGTATAATAGGGTAATTATAGTAATACTAATCGAAAATCATCTAATTATGATAGGATAATTATTAAAACGATGATAATAATGAATTAAGGAGAAGAGAATTACAAAACGTGGTGCCATGTAACATACGTGCGGCTGCACAATTAATCTCAGCGCGCACACATTAAACATTAATTGAATGTGTTTCTATATATATATATATATATATCAGATGGTAAAATCCTTAACGAAGAAAGATGTCTGAAGAATGATAACGTTTGCCCTCTTCCAAGAAAAGTTATTCTTAGTCTCCCCTAACTGTTTAATTACGGGCAGATATATACATTTATATACATTGTAACAAACCAAGTTAAATTGGGTTCGGCCTTGGTAAACTGAAGAATTACTTCCATGATGGGCTCATGTTATGCAATTTTAGTATTCTAATCTCTTTGTAGATGGGCCCTGACTCTGTTCTTGGGCCGATAGTGTAAGTTCGTCTGTGTAGGTGGTATGGTATTTCAGTACTGGCCTCGGGCGTTGGCCCGGGGCCTTATGGTGTTTTACCATATGTATTGGAGGGAGACTGGGAGTTGCTTGGGGGGTTCATTCTCGAAAATTCTAAGAAATCGTATTGTTCTACGAACCTAGAGGTTTGGGTACCTCGAATGTCCCTGTTAACCTTCTCAGTGAATGAAGCTTACGAGTATTTGCTCCCATTATCATCCAAGCTTTACACCAGTTTGCTTATACACGTTACGGCCTGCAGATTAGAGTTATTATATATATATATATATATTTATATATATATTACATAGATATATATGGATAATGTATATGTATAAGAGACATTTAATTTAAATTCCAAATCATGTACTTTTAAATGAAATTCATTAAAGTAATCATTCCTATTTTAATGTCACAGGTGTGCTTCTTAATATTAGAAGATAGATAAGCATAGAAGAGGTGAGAGAACCTCTACCTTCTCTCTAGAAAACAAGCCCGGAGTTAACGATTTGAGGGAGGTGGGAGCCTCGGCTCCTCCCTCCCTCCTCTTTCTCTCTCTTTGTTTCGGTTTTGTGTTTGGGTTTCTTTTTTCAGTGGTTTATTGTGTGTTTAGGTATGAGAATAAAACTGTTGGCCAATCTCAGGGGAGTCGAGTGGCACAACCAGGCTTGGCCTCCGTGTTTCTCAACCATAAATCACTTTTAGATGGGGAGTTTTCACGATGAAGGTGGAGGAACTTGGTTTCGTCTGGCCGTGGTTTGGGTTGCTGAAAATTAAAGATACAGTCCGGTGTCCCTGACTGTTTGGCAGAAAGGATTATAAAAACAAAAACCCAGTTAGGGGTGTTTGAGGGGCATACGGGAGGTGCCTGAAAATGGTCTGCTAAGGGAATGCGTTGGAGGCTTTACGACGTGAACGGGGTCAAGTTAGCTGGTTCTAGGAGGCGATGGTTTCTGTGGGGTTGGGGTGCTTTTCTGTGGGGTTATGGTACTCTGTTTTATCCATGGAAAACAGAGGTTTGTTCGGGAGGCATGCCAATGCACATGAGGGGGATAAGGTGCCTCTTCTGGGGCAGCGCTTGGCTGTAACTCACGGTGTTTCCTCACGGATGATGGTCGGAAAAGGGGATCGGCGACAGTGCTAGCTTTCTGTTTGGTTTCTGTTTTAATCTGAGTTTGTCGTTATCTTTTCGTTGTTTGTTTAGTCCGATTTTATTCAGTTTATTTTCAGTTGTAAACAAAGGTTATGGTGATCGCAGAGTGGGGTAGTTTTTGTGTGTCTGGAATAAAGCTCTCGGTGGCTCTGCACATGGGGTCCGAACGAAGAGAAGGAGGTTTGTTTCACCTCTGGGCTTCGGTGCATGAACGAAGGTGAAGTTGTGCAAGTGCATGTGAGAGGTGATGGCGACGGGGCTGGCTTTCCTGGGCATGGGCAGCTACGGGCATGGGCATGGAGACAAGCACATGCAATGGATGATGTTCTGTTAGTGGAGAGCACGCCGTAGTTAGTGGGCTAGAGTTAGCTCAGAGTAGACGGGGCAGTTGTGTTGTTTTTTTCAGTTTTTCTGGGTTTTGTTTAGTCTGGGAATAAGTTGTTTCCGGTGGCCGTTTGTTTTGGAGCTGTTTTGGTGCGGTTTATGGTGCTATCTGGGGGCAGCAGGTCTTTATTGTGGAATCTGTTGCATTCTGATATTCTGTTTTGCTGCACGCCGAATGCACGCCGAGACAGTTGCAGGACGAGGCAGGAAGAGGCGCTGGGATGGTATTCTGTTAGTTACTCTGTCATGTACGGGTAGCAGGACAGTGAGGTCAAAGTGGGGAGAATTGGTTTTTTGTTTTTGTTTAGCTTTATTTCCTAAATAATTTGAAATAGTAATTCCCTATTCTCTTTTAGAGGAGAAGGGTAGTGAGTCTCTATCCTCCTTTGGAGGATGAGAGTGGAAGATCCCCCTCCTCCTTTGGAGGGTGGGGGTGGAAGGTGTTCTCATAGACAAGTCGAGATGGACACTTCTGTTTTTACAGAGTCTTCCATCTCAGAAGGGCTGTGTCGTTCGAGAGTTTTAGAAGTTTTATAGACAATGCCCGGCACAATGAAAATTGTGAGCGGGGGGACTTATAACGGATATGTAGTTGGCTAGTTAATCGGGATTTGTACTCGGTTCTTTGGTTACAGTTGTAACTTCCTTCATTCATGAATTGAATTGAAGACTATTTCAAAAAAAAAAAAAAAAATGTCACAGGTGTGCTAGGGGTAATGGCCTTGAAGAGAGGGTGGTGCTATATTGCATAAGAAGAGAAAATAAAGGCTGGAAGGAAGCAACGAGATTAACGGTGGGAAGAAAAGAAGTTAATTATACGGGGTGTTTCGGGATTTTACAGTGTGTAAAAGGGCATCTGTTTGTGTGAAGTGAAACGGTGTGTTTTGATTAAGTGGAACGGTGAGTTTCATAAGTAGAAGTTAGAATGCGTTTTATTTTGTAAGAGTTGCGTTTGATTCATCGAACTCAGTCTGCAAGTATAAGAGCAGCAGAGTCCATGCATGTAGATACTTTTTGATAAATAAGAATCTTGAATTCTTGGAAGTTGGGGAATTCCTTGAAAATTCCCGGTTCAGGTTCATCATGGAATCTGAAGTTTAATGACTTGTTGGTTGCGTAATTCTCATGGTGTGATTGCTGTTCTTAGTGTTCTAAGTTGTTATTAACAAGCATTAGTGGTTCTTGGTGGTTCTTGATGATCAAGAATGTTACATTTAATTTGTTGCGTAAGACTTAATTTATACTCTATTCGTTGATTTCCTTGCTTCTTGATTCTCCATTCTCTATTAATTCAGAATTGATTTTTTTTTTTTTTTTTAATTATCATTGAACAATTTAACATCACTTCAAAAGATGATCTATGATGTTCCGCAGATTGGCATCGATCCCTTAATCTGATGAAAACCGTCTAAACTTTAATAATTGAACCCTTAGAAATGTGGTCTTCATTATTTCAGTTGGTCGATCTATGAGTTAATGTCACATGATGTCAATGATCATGTTAATGTCGCAACATAACTTGTTTTAGGCAATAGTCATTAACATCAACGAGAAGCTGCAGGCTGCATATAGTCATTATTATCCACAGCATGAGTATAATGACCGAAAAACATTACTGGTTGTTAAGGTTGCATCAAACATGTGGCATGCATGCAATTTTGCAAAAAGTGCTTACTTATGATGAAAAGTGGGTATTCGAGGCTAGCTAATACACTTGAAAGAAATATGATTTTCCCTTATTATAAAATGAAAATCCATTAAAGGTATGATGTATGGCTGTCTATAAATTTCTCTTTCCGTATAAGCCTATATCGTGTATTTCTAGATCTTCTTTTCGATTAAGATCCATTCCTCAAAGAAACATCTGTAAGAAATTATGATCCCCTCCATTGCAATTTTGATGATTATCCAATAAACTAATTATTTGTTTACAATACGAGATTTATGCCAAGAATATTTGGACAATGATCTTAACATGAAACACATGAACAATATTATATATAAAGTGAACATAATTAATCTTCTCTGAAGTTTTCTCAGGTTCCAAACAGACGTGTTTTTTTTTTTAAAATTCACATATTGCATAAGATATATATGCATCACTAGAACACACTCCTAGTTATAAGCAAATGTATACTAGTTATTCACACATAAATTATTTAATATGAGGCCATGCTCAAAGTACTACACATGATATACTTGAGTAAGAAGGCGTGGAGTGAGAAGGATTTCGAGTGGTGTTGCTTTAACAGAAGAAAGTCCAGCTTTCTCAACCATATCTACTAGTTCAGCTGTTGGGGTTGAAATGTCAAAAGCATGCAAGAATGTAGCAAGTGTAAGTTGAATTAGCTGTAACCCAAGAGAGATTCCAGGGCAAACTCTTCTACCACTGCCAAATGGTATCAATCCAAAATTCTGACCCCTAACGTTGATATCTTTATGGGTAGTAAGGAATCTTTCTGGACGAAAATCTGTTGGATCTTGCCACACGTGTGGGTCTCGATGGATCTTTGATAGATTAACAAGAAGACGTGTGCCAGCTGAGACATGATAACCAGCAAAAGTACAATCTTCGCTAGACTCGTGCGGCACCAAAAGTGGGGCTGCAGGGTATAAGCGCATTGTTTCTTTGATGACAGCTTGGAGATAAGCTAGGTTTTGTATGTCTAAATCCTTCACTTGCCTTTCCTTGCCAACCTGGAGGTCTAGTTCTTGTTGGACTTTCTTTAGAGCCTCCCGATTGTTAAGAAGTAGAGAGAGAGCCCATGTTAGGGTCACAGTTGTTGTATCTGAGCCTCCTAAAATAAGAGTCTACAAAAGTGGTAAAAGTAGAGATGAATAAGAATATCCCTTTAATGTCATAGTCAAGTGGGCGAGTATCAAGTATAAGGAAGTGCATATGTACATATATGGAGATTGAGATCATGAACTTGGATTTCTAAACTTTTATAGTCACAAATTGCTACTTGTAATATAAAAAACAAACAATATGCTTAAACATTGAGGGGAGAGAGGAGAAATCACACTTTCAAGTACTAATTGTGGGGTCCTTTCCTATATATGATACTACCAGAATATGAGCTAGTTATAACCTTGAGCTGATCCACGGAATGCCAATGCATATGATATTACTAGACATCACTAGTGGATAATTGATTAATCATATTGGCTAACCAAACACTAATTAATGATCGTACCAGGCAAGTAGCTTTGGTTACTGTATCAGCATCAAAATTGGAAATTTCTGTGTTATCTGTGACATTGGATAGCATCACATCCATAAAGTCCTGGTGTCCATTCTTCACCTCACTCAAGAGATTTCTTTGTTTATGTTCTTCTAGCAAACCTTTAAGCATATAATCTATTTCTCTTGCGACTTTCTTCATAGCCCGTTTGTCCCCACCCAAGTCCAACCACCTTAAATATGGTAAGGCATCTGATACCACAAACTTTCTGAACAACATGGAAATATCTTTCAATACCTTCTGGTATTGAAGATCAATTACTTCATCCTCATCCTCAGTGGCAGCCCAAGCAAATCGCTTCCCTACAACCATCCTAAGCATAGTGTTTCGCATAATCTTGTTGAACCATCTATTCATCTCCACCAACATGAGCTTGTTGTTATTGACTAGGAGTTGATATGTTTCTTTTATAGCTATGTTTACCTCCGACTCTCCAATGTGCTTGAACATCTCAAGGCGTTGATTTGAAAGCAAATCAAGCGTGGTTATTCTTCGAACGTGATGCCAATAGGAACCATAAGAGCTGAAAGCGAATAGGGCATAGTTATAGCCCATGAGTTCTATTGCCATAGCTTTTGGACGGTTGGCAAAGACTTTGTCTTTGGTAGTAAAACAATCTTTGGCTATCTCTGAATTGCTGACCAGTATAGTTTTATGCACGCCCAACCTGATGGTAAAGATTGGTCCATACTTGTCAGCCATATAACCCAAGGTTATATGAGCAGGTTTTGACCGTGCTAATAGGTGGAGATGGCCGACCAAAGGCCATGCACCACCAGCTTCTGGTGGAAGTTTGCTTTGAGGTGCAGTTTTTTGGGCTTTGCTCTTCCATAATAGAAAGAAGATAAAGAGAAGCAAGCAGGCAAAGATTGAGAAGGTTTGTGAAACCACCACACATAGAGAGGTGGAGATATGTTTCATTTATAGAAGATTACAACCCACGTATGGCTTTACATGAGAAAGGAAATAATATTACAGAAGGAAATAAATTATACAAGAATATTACAGCATGGGTCAACTATTATAAACAAGGAAAGAATTGCTAATCATTAGGAGAGGATTCGGGAGTATCCTCAACACCCCCCCTCAAGCTAAGCGAGGGATTGAAGCACACGCAAAGCTTGGAGCGAAAGAGGAGGAAGAGTGGTCGAGAGACACTCTTGGTGAAAATATCAGCAATCTGTAAGGAAGAGGGAACATGCTGGGTGCGGATGGTGCCGGCAACAACAAGTTCACGAAGAAAATGATAATCCAAATCAATATGTTTCGAGCGCTTGTGAGAAACCGGATTAGAGCTAAGGAATATGGCACTCTTGTTGTCACAAAGTAGAAGAGGTGAAGCAGATGAAGTGACATGCAAGTCTCGAAGAAGATGTTGTAACCAAAGAACCTCAGCAGCAGTGGCGGCAAGGGCACGATATTCGGATTCACAGCTAAACCGAGAGACAGTAGGCTGTTTCTTCGCACTCCACGAGACAAGATTGTTGCCAAGATAGATGGAATATCCTGACGTGGAGCGACGAGTATCTGGACAACCGGCCCAATCAGCATCAGAGTAAGCAGTAATATTGGCGGAGGCAGAGGCTGTGAAGGAGAGACCGAGGTGAAGAGTGCCCTTGACATAACGAAGAATTCGCTTAACCGCCTGAAAATGATCCGCAGTAGGAGCATGCAAGAACTGACTGACTGAGTTGACGAAGTGAGCAAGATCAGGCCTGGTGATAGTTAGGTATTGTAATGCACCAACAAGAGAACGATAAAGAGTGACATCAGAGGAGAGACGCTGTCCAACAACCATGGGAGTGGTGACAGGTTTGCAGTCCAAAAGCTGAGCTCGAGCAAGGATGTCACGTGCATACTTGGTCTGGCTGAGAAAGAGACGGTCGGAGGTAGTGGTGACCTCAAGACCAAGAAAGTAACTAAGGGAACCCAAATCCTTCGTGGCAAACTCGGCATGAAGCTGACAGATGAAGGCACGAAGAAGAGAGTGATCACTGCCAGTGATAATAATATCATCCACATATAAGAGGAGATAAATAAGGTGCTTCTGACGATGAAGAACAAATAAAGAGGTATCAGCACGACTGCAAGAAAACCCAAGCTTAAGTAGAAAGGAACTGAAGCGGTGGAACCAGGCACGAGGTGCTTGCTTTAGTCCATAAAGAGCTTTCTTGAGCTTGCATACATGGCCAGGAAAGCGAGGGTCGACATAACTAGGGGGTTGCTCCATATAAACATTTTCCTGCAAAACACCATTAAGAAAAGCGTTTTTGACGTCAAGTTGGCGGAGAGGCCAACCGTGAGAAATGGCAAGAGAGAGTACAACTCAAACAGTGGACGCCTTGACCATGGGGCTGAAAGTATCAGTATAGTCAAGGCCTAGGAGCTGAGTATAACCCTTTGCTACAAGACGAGCCTGAGACGGTCAATGGATCCATCGGAGAGATATTTTGTCCGGAAAACCCACTTAGAGCCCACAATATTTGTGTTAGATGGACGTGGCACCAAATCCCAAGTATGATTATCATGAAGAGCTTTGATCTCATCATCCATAGCAGAAAGCCAAGCGGGATGTTTGGCAGCAGATTTAAATCCGCGAGGCTCAGAGGAGGAGAGCAAAGCATGAAGAAGACCCGAGGTATGCTGGCTAAGGTAAGCAGGATGACGTGGCCGGAAAATGCCTACTTTAGCACGGGTTACCATCGGATGTGAGGAAAGAGGTGCAGCGGGAGCTGGACATGCTGGGCTCGCGGACGGACCAGGCAGAAGAATGGAGTCTCGCTGAGCGGGAGAGTCACTGTCTAAAATAGATGGAGACTCATTTGACGAAACCTGCAAGAACTCAACAGATGGATCACTACAGAGACGACAATTAATGGGCCCTGTCTGAGCAGTAGAGTCGGATAGAGTTGGGGAGGGCAGGGAGGCAGCAGATGATGATGGGTTTGGGTCACGACGAGGCTCACTAAAAGCAGAGTAGTCCAGGGCAGTTATGGGTCGAACGGGAGAGTTAGGAATGAGGGGAAAATGAGTTTCATCAAATCGGGCATGGTGAGTAACATAAATTTTGGTGGTGATGGGATCTAAGCAACGGAAGCCTTTGTAGACGGGACTATACCCTAAAAAAATACAAGGTATACTACGGGGAGAAAATTTATTTAGAGCATAGTCGCGTAAGCAAGGAAAAACCCGACAACCAAAAGGATGAAAGTTTATGTAATGAGGGGTCTTACAATACAAAAGTTCGAAAGGAGAGGTACCACCAAGAAGCGGTGCAGGCAACCGGTTAATGATGTAGGTCGCAGTACTGAAAGCGTCAACCCAGTAAGAAACGGGAATACGTGAATGAAATAAGAGAGCCAGGCCCATTTCAGTCACGTGACGGTGTTTGCGTTCGGCACGACCATTTTGGGATGGTGTATAAGGGCAGGACATTTGGTGATGAATCCCAGTGGAGCGAAGATGAGACTGAAAACGTAGACTACGAAATTCAGCACCACCATCACTCTGAAAAATTTTAATTTTGCAAGAGAATTGATTTTCAAGAAAGGTTTGAAATTGGAGAAAAATGTCATAAAAATCAGACTTTAACTTCATGGGATAAAGCCAAGTAAAACGAGAATGGTCATCAACAAAAAGCACGTAATAGGAAAAACCCATTGTTGATTTAACAGGGGCCGGACCCCAAATATCACAGTGAACAAGACCTAAAATTACATTAGATCGAGTGTCATTAGTGGAGAAAGGAAGTTTATGACTCTTTGCAAGTTGACACGTAGAACAAAGAGAGGGATTAGGAAAAAGAGAAGTAAGATAAAGCTGTCCTTTTTTATTCAAGAAGGAAATAACAGAAGGTTTACATGCCCAAGACGTGCGTGCCATAAGTCATACGATGCCGTAAGAGCAGATTTATTGAGGACAGAAAAAAAAGCATGATTGCCGCTTTCCAGTACGTAGAGGCCACCATCACGTTTTCCGGTTGCTATCACCTTGCTTGTGGTTCGGTTCTGAATGACAAAAGAAGAATTAGTGAAAGTGACTTGTAAGGGAAAATCAGTAGTCAATTTACTGATGGATAAAAGGTTTTTAGTAAGACGCGGGACAACTAAAACATCACGCAAAGGTAAACCAGAAAAAGAGTGAGAAGTGCCAACGTGAGTGATCGGTAAAGATGCCCCATTGCCCACAACAACACTATCCTTACCAACATACTGCTCAGAGGAGTCCAATGAAGCCGAGTCTGGTGTCATGTGAGCAGAGGCACCAGTATCAAGGTACCAATCAGATGAAGATCCATTGGACAGAGAACAAGAGCTGTGGAAGGCCTCGACAAGCTGTGTGGAAGGATCCGAGTGGTCATAACGGTTCCTTCACTTCTCAGCCGTATGACCTTCAGTTTTGCAAATCTGGCAGCGTGGATTATAGGGACGCCTGTTACGATTAGAGCCATGGGATTGGCTGTGGCCAGTAGTGCCCGAAGTTCCATGAGAACCACCGCGAGATTGACGGTTACGAGACTGGTTTCCACGTCCAGAGGAGGAGCGGGTGGCTGTAAAAGCTGCAGAAGATAAGGAGTTAGATTGCAAAGAGGTTTGAAAAAGAGCATAACTGTCAGCCAATGGAACCAGATCATGGAATGGAGGCAGCGAGGAGAGCGCCAGCTGAGTGGAGGAGAAGCCAGCAAATTCAGTGCCAAGTCCACGTAAAAACCAGTGGGATTTGTCAACTTCATCCACAAGGCGTCCTATGGCCAGCAACTGATCACAGAGAGATTTGAAGTCTCGGGAGAACTCAGCAACAGAGCGGGACCCTTTCTTCATCAACTGCAACTCATCTTTGATCCGAAGCTCACGTGTCTTTGATCCGTGACTAAAAACACGCTCAAGAGCTAGCCAAACATCACGGGAGGTGGGAAGACCAACAGCGGCAGCCATGGCTTCTTCAGAGAGAGAAGAGAGAAGGAGGCTCAGGATACGCTGGTCTTTGGCTTTCCATTCCAGGTACTTGGGGTTGACGGTGGAAGAACCATCAATGGTGGCAGCAGGCTTTGGCAAGGAGCCATCAACGAAACCAAGGTAATCTTGGCAATCAAGAAGAGGAATGAGTTGGCTCTTCCAAAGCAAATAGTTTGTGGCTGAGAGTTTAATAGTAACCATATGGACCATGGTATTGAAAGAAAGGGACTCGGCAGCCATGAGAGGAAGGAAAGAGTAGACCAGAAAAAAAGGATGTTAATCCGAAAAAATACCGTCTGATACCATGAGAAGGTTTGTGAAACCACCACACATAGAGAGGTGGAGATATGTTTCATTTATAGAAGATTACAACCCACGTATGGCTTTACATGAGAAAGGAAATAATATTACAGAAGGAAATAAATTATACAAGAATATTACAGCATGGGTCAACTATTATAAACAAGGAAAGAATTGCTAATCATTAGGAGAGGATTCGGGAGTATCCTCAACAAAGATGGTAGCCATGATATAAGTCATATTAAAGGTACTTGATGAGTGATATTGAAAGAGCATATATAATTTCCTTTTTGGCTGTACGTGGTTGTGGATGGAGGTTGCGGTGAGAAGGGCATAAAAATAGATACGTGCGTGTGCATGTGCCAAATGGAGTCTTAATCAATGGACGTTGCTATAGCTACTGAGGAGCCTGGATCACCTAGTTTTGTTGTGTTCTAGAACAATTCAAAGCCGGAATTAGGGTAGTTTTAAATTAACGCCAAGGACTGCCATCTAGGTTGGTTAAAGTTGTAGTGGATAGAGCTAGCCTAGCTCTATGAAGTTATATACCGAAAAATGTTATTTTTTATCTTCAATTTTATTATTTGTAAAATAATATTTTAGTAAAAATAATATAAAATAAACAGATATTTAGAACGAAACAAAGTAATGGGTAATTAAAGGACGTTGACTACTGTACTGATATTATTAATTCAAGTTATTTGGGTCCAAACAAAATAAAAATTAAAACATTGTTCGTAGCAGTCTTAGAAAATAGAGACTTAGTACGGAAAAGAAGTTTTAAGTATTTGTGACGAATATTTTGGTTAACTATTAATCAATGTCAGTTTGGCATTGCATTTATCGTCTAGTGTTTTGCTGTTTCCCTTGTATGCTAGGCTACCTATATTAATGGTATGTGTGCAAACAAAGCAAGATTGATCTTGTTAGTTATGTACAATAAATAACCTCACTCAAAGCTTAGACATGACTGGATAGCTAGGCAGCTAATTTCTATTGCGGCGAAATTAAATTTTGATCCAAAAAGTTAATTTTCTGCATTTCTGTTGTTTCACTTGAAGAAAAAGAAACTGTTTTTTGTGGCGAAACTATATCGTCGCAAAAATTTTGACAGTCAAAATAATTTCGGTATGTTTTAAGTCCTTTTCGGTCTTTTTTGATAAACAAGATGCAATGTTTATAGAACTTAGAATTTGCACTATGCAGAACTTGAGAGATGTTCCAGTCAATATTTGCTTCCAAGATGGCTGAGATTGTGTTAATGATGGGTGCGATTTGCCATCATAATTTTTTGTCTCCATGGTGATCCATCTAAATTTTGTTTTGTGGCTTAGAAACCGCAAGCACGGTGGCTAGAGCTTCAATTATTCAAGGTTCAGTGCCAAGGCCTTTTTATGCTTTTATGCCGACATTAGTTTGTCGCTAAATGTGTTACATGATAGTTGTAATATTTGTGGACCTAAACTGCCGCAAAAGTTTAGCAGTTTAAGAAAAGCACCAAAACATTGCATTTTGCAGCCTAAACCCTTTCCCCTATTTCTTCTCCCCCCAGCCCGATACTCTCTTTCTCACTTCTCTATGAGTTTTCTGTTGACCCTGACCATGTTGTCCGCTTACTATCCCACCATCTCTACCTCATCTAGCCAATGAGTTTGTCTTTTCGTCCAGCTCTCTCTCTCTCTCTCTCTCTCTCTCTCTCTATATCACTCTCGCTCGGTCCTACTCTCTCTCTCTCTCTGTGTCTGTGACTAGGATGCCCCACTATGACACCAATGCAGCCCAAGGATGCCCCACTATGACACCATTTGGGTATTAGAGTATTCTAATAATACATACTACTATTCATTATTTTTTATTATTTTTTACCTATTTTTCACTACCTTTTACTACTAATCACTTCTATTTAATATTTTCTTATTACTTTTTCACTACTATTTATAGAATATTTGACATAATCTCACTATTCAAATGCAACATAGTCTCTATTTCAGTAAGTTCTTTCTTTAGGGCTGAAAAATAAAAAAACTTACAAACCAGTGAACCCCGCCCAAACCGGGCCAATTGGTTTGGTCCGGTTCTTAACCGATCCAGTTCGAGACCCATCCCTCCATTTTAAAAACCAGTCAAAACCAGTTCAGTTCAAGTTTTGGGGTTTTCAACACAGGACCGGTTCGTAAATATATATTTAATTAAATTTTAATAATATGTAAAATGCTTTTCATATTATATATAATTTATATATAATATATATAATTATATATGAAATAACTTTTGGGCTGTCCCGACTCCCACGTATGAAAATGCGGGAATCGTGAGGTTGAGATGATGACAACACGAGTCACACATCCCAACAATAAGTGCCAAGTGCGTGTACATGCAGAAAGTGTACAACAAAAAATGCAGTAGATAAATTAAATAAGTCGAGTAACTGCCAGAATTTTAAGTGCATATTTACTTAAATAAAACCATTAAAAAGAGTTATACATTTATCCCAAAAAATATAATCAAAGACCAAAATACATAAACAAGTGGGAAACAAATCCTAATGCACGAAAAGCGACCCTAGGTCATTCCTCTGGCGAAGCTGATCCCTCAAGCTCAACGTCCTCATCAGCAACAAAATCTACAATTCCATAAAATGGAACCATAGGATGCGAATACCACGTGAGATTATAAATCTCAATAAGTAACCAACCAAATAATCATGAGATGAAATATATTAATGCAACCAACATATATGCATGCACATGATGAAACATGCATGTGCCCAAGGCCATCATTTTTCTTGAAAATGACCATTTTTCCAACGCACACCAAAAATCCTATTTAACCCAAAACATAATCATTTATTAAATACTATCTACCATTTTCCTAAAAATGGCCCAAACATAAACCTACCACTTTTTGAAAAAATGGTGCTCGTATCCATTAAATCATAAATTGTCATTGTCCTAGAAATTGGCCCAACAAATCCATTTATCAAACCACTATAGGCGAGAATCACAGCTAGGACTACTACCATCCCAACTTACCACCACCCCTACAACGTGCACCGTAGGCGGGAATTACAAGCAGGACTGCCCTCATCCCTGCTTACCACTATCCCTACAACTCACGCTATAGGTGAGAATCATAGGCGGGACCACCACCATCCTACCACGTGCATCGTAGGTGAGAATTACAAGCAGAACTCTACCACTGTCCTTGCTTACCACCATCCCTACAGTTCATTTTCCTCTCATCCATTCATTTCAATTCATTCATTACACATATACCCAAAATCCTTTCTCGATATGAAAACCTAGTTTTCATCCTTTACACATGAAAATGCATGAATATAATGATGAACTTCATGACACCAACAAAACATAATCCAATTCCACAAACCATACCATCCTCTAATCCGACACAACCTCCATACTCCTTGGACCCAAAGTTCGGCATAGCCAACAAGACTGCAGAACATTTATTATTGTAAAAATATATTTAAATCTCAAAAGCACATTGAAAAATTACTTACAACAACGAAAGGCAACTCTAGAAGATCAAAGGTGATGCCAAAAGTGGAGGAACAACGGCAGAGCGGTGTTTTCCAAGAGGAGGTGGATCTCAAACAAGGGAAAAATGGAGAGGGAGCTTGGCTGGCTATGGAGGGACTAAGTTTGGTTCTAGGAGGCAAGAAGTGGCAGCTTAGAGCCTAGGGTGGCGGTTGGAGGCCAACAAAACCCAAATCGAAAATGGAGATGGAGTGGCTTCATGGGTGGCATATCAGAGTTGAGGATGGGTGGGTTAGGTCGCTAGGAGGTCGCCAATGAGGTAGTGAAAGAATGGCAGCCAAAGACCGCGTGACTTGAAGCCATGCATGGAGGCTAACGACGGTGAGAGAGAAGCTGAGACTAGAAGGGGAGGATTGCCGACTGGTGGAGAAGAAAATGAGAGGGGCGGTGATAGCCACAACGGCACTTAGCGGTGCATTGGGAAGGAAGGAAAAAAAAAACAATAGGGGAGAGGGAAGGAGAGCTTTGCGCACAGGAGGAAAAAGCAGAGGAAGAAGAAGGAGAAAAAGAGAAAGAGAAAGGAAAAAGAGGAGAAAAATAAAAATGAAAAAAGAAAAATGAAGGAAAAGAAATAAGAACCAGCCTTTGAACTTAGGGTCTCAAAACTGATTCAACGAAAAAAATTTCAAAATGTCAAGTTTAATAAAACAATTTAAATGTTGTAATTAAATAAAATAAAATAAAATAATACAATCCAACAGTAAAACAATAAAATAATTTAGAATAAAGAGCAAATTAAATAATGAAGAATATTTAATAATAAGAAAACACATTCAATTAAATTTCACATTTAAATGTCGTAAAATAATACTACGTAAATTATCTAAAATTTAAAGCAAGAAAGCCCATAATATTAAATAATTATTTAATTAAAATACACATAAATATGGGGTATTGCAACTTTATATTATAATTTATATGCTAAATTGCTAATTAATATAAGATTAATTTTTTAAATCCTATTACTCATAATAATCAAATAATGTAAAATTAATATAAGATTTGATATAACATAAAATTAATCTTATAAACCTTAATATAACATTTTAATTAATTATTTAATTAATATTAAATTTTAATTAAAAATCTTAACTTTATAACATAAAATTCTAATCTTAAATATGAACATTTGTTTAATCATATGTTATCAATATAAATATATATTTATTATATATATCTATATGTCAAGGATAATTACATTGTATGGCCTAATAAATTCTCAATATATTCATTTTCATAAATGCATTTCTATAATAGTATACTAATACTATTAGTGATATAGTTATACTAATAGTTACAAGTATGAGTATAGAATATAGTTATTTAATATAAATCACTATAACTATATATAGTATAGTTAATATGTTAGTATTAATATCACTATTAGTATAGTATACAGTAGTAGTATCAATAGGTTATTATATTCTATAATGTATAATTTATAGTTTTAGTATATGTTATAATAGCTATAGTATAATATATAGAATTAGTACTACATATATGAAATATGTATACTATATACTATATATTATACATATAATATATATAAAATATATTATAAATATATATTATAAATATACTATATATAAAATATATAGTATAAATATATTATAATATATAAAATATATTATAAATATATATATTATAAAATATATAATATAGTATATTATAAATATACTATATTTTTACTGTTTGTATTAAATATTAATCCCAAAAAGCAAAACAGTGCCGTTTGGAACCCTAAAAATAACTGAACTACCCTTGTGAAACGGCGTAAGGGTGATTTTATAAATCGGTCCCAAATGATTAAAACAACTTCATTTTTGAGGGATTAAACGATGCCGTTTTAATCTATAGGGGCTTATGGTTACACTTCCCCTAGCGCGTTCTCTCTCTGTCTCACTCACTTGTCTCTCATATCTCCTACCGACGGCCCCTCACTCCCGCATGCAGCCTTTCCTCATGCCGGCCTTCTCTCACTGCGATCAGCAATTCATCGTCGTCGACGGTTACACCATCACCATAAACAATTCCTCGCGACACCATTGGTATGTGTACACTATAAATAATGGTTTTTTTTTTTTTGTTCAGGGACTTGTTTTGTTTAAGGTTTTTTGTTTAGAGTTATTTATCACTTATATAAATCATGTACGTTATTATTTCACATTGAAGAGCTTAATTTTTAGGATTTTTTTAAAATTTTTTTTTTGAATTTATAAATTTAGTGTTTTAGTATACTCTATTAATCTAATTTTGTGATTTTGTTGTTACATATTGTTGTTGCATACTTTTAATCTAATTTTGTTGTTACATACTTGTTTTGTTTAGGGTTTTTTGGTTTTGGTTATTTATCACTTTTGTTTTTTTTTTTTTTTTTTTTTGAAAAGGAACCTCGTATATTTATCAAAACAAAGAATCACCAGTACAATATGTCTCCTTACAAACTTGTAAAGAAATAAAATGTGGACACTCATCAATCCAAATCTGATCCTGCTCAACTAATAAAGCTTTTTTTGCTAACAAATGTGCAACTTCATTTCCTTCTCTTTTGATAAACTGAATCTTCCATGACCCTCTCTCTCTTAACATAGCTTTGACATCCTCTTCTATATGCCCGCCATGAGATAAATCCTCATCCACACTGTTAACAGCAGATACCACCACTTGAGCATCCCCTTCAAGAATGACTCTATTAAAACCCAACTCTTAACTCAGTTCAACCGCCTGCCATAATGCCATAGTTTCAGCTAGAATTGAATCTGAAACTGGTGGCTTTTTAAAGCAAGCACAAGCTAGAACTTCTCGATTCTCATTCCTCAAAACAATCCCAAGTCCCAGATTTTTTGTGTTTATAGAGGCATCCCAGTTTGCTTTAATGAAACCCTGTATAGGCTTAATCCATCTTTGACTACCACTTCCCATATTAGCTGCACTTTTTATCTTTAACTCATCTATTCGAGCCTCTTGGAAGTCTTCAATGACTGCTCTAGCTGTGCAAACTACAGAACCAGGATCTTTGAACTTCTCTTAAAAAATGAAAGAGTTTCTTCTAAGCCACAGAAGTCTCATCAATACAGCCACTAAATCTAGCTCTTTTTCATACAGTTTATCCATTAACTTCTCCCATAGAACTAGAAAATTATCTTCAGCACTGGACCACTTCTGTACCACTCGAATTGAACCTGTCCAAACATCCCTGGTAGCAGGACATTGCCACATAGCATGCATGGCAGTTTCCTCCTCAGTGCCACATATTGGACATAAAGCATCCTCTGTCACTTTCCTCTTAAACAAGTTTACCTTTGTTGCTAGCACCTCATTGCCCAGTTTCTAGAGAAAAGCTTTATAAACTCCTGACACTTGCAGACCCCAAATGTTCTGCCATCTCAAGTCTTTTTTAAGCTCCCTAGAGGTTTCCCCCTTTAAAGTTCTTTTTCTTTCTTGTTCCACAAAGTAAGCATTTCTAACAGAGAAAAGGCCTTTATTAGAAGGACCCCAAATTAGCTTGTCACCTGAGCCAAGTTTACTTATAGGGATGCATATGATCTGATTAGCTTCCTCTTTAACAAACACCTTCCTCACTAACTCCTCATTCCATTCTTTCCCATCCTGCTTCAGCAGCTCACACACCCTTGCCTTGCTATCCAGTAGATTTACTGGAGATGGAACCTTGAATGAAGATGGAGAATTGAGCCACTTAAAGCCCCACACACCAATATCTTTACCATTCCCTACCCTCCATCTTAGCCCCTCCTTTAATAAATTCAATGACCCCCATATACTCCTCCAAATTAAAGAAGGGTTTGATCCCAGTTTTGCTTCCAACAAATGCTTAGACTTTAGATACTTCTCTATGAAAATAGTAGAAACTAGAGAGTTTGGCTTTTGTAAAAACCTCCAAGCTTGCTTTGCAAGTATAGCTGAGTTGAAGCTGTCTAAATCTCTAAAACCCATCCCTCCTTTTATCTTCTATGTTCCCATTCTATCCCAACTTTGCCACCGAATTCTCTTCCCTCCCTTAGCACTGCCCCACCAGAATCTTGATAGCATACTATTGATTTCTAAGCATAATTTTTTAGGGAGCTTGAATACACTCATGGTATACGTGGGCACTGCTTGCAAAACTGCTTTGATCATTATTTCTCTACCTGCTTGGGACAAGAACCTATTATGCCAGCTGCTGATCTTTTTCCAAATTCTGTCTTTAATAACTGAGAAGGTATTGTACCTCGATCACCCCACTAAAGATGGGAGGCCAAGGTATTTCTCATAGCTACCATAGGCCACTGATCCACCCTCCCTTATAATACAGTCTCTATCCACTACGTTCGTGTTTAAATTAAAGAAAATAGAAGTTTTCTCTTTATTCAAAAACTGCCCTGAAGCCCTCTCATAGACTTATAACAAGTCCATAAGCTTCTTCCATTCCTCACACTTGGCCCTTCCAAATAGAACACAATCATCTGCAAAGAGCAGGTGATTGATCCTAGTGCCCCCTCTTGCCATTGTCACCCCTTTTGTCAAACCCCCTACATCAGAAGAATTAAGCAAGGAACTTAAACCTTTTGCACAAACAATAAACAGGTAAGGGGATATAGAGTCCCCTTGCCTTAAGCCCCTTGCTGGAAGAAATCTCCTCCCAGGTCTACCATGTAGTAGCACTGAATAAGAAACAGAAGAAACACAGCACATGATTAACCTGATCCATTTTTCACAAAAAGCCCAGCTGTTTCATGATTGCCTTGAGGAAGTTCCATTCAATTCGATCATATGCCTTGAACATATCTAACTTGACAGCCATTGACCCCCACCTCTCCCTTATGTCTAGTCTTCATTACATGAAGGGCTTCATAGACAATCATTATGTTGTCAGAAATCAATCTACCTAGGATGAATGCACTTTGAGTAGGAGAAATAACCACGTCCAATACCTTCTTGAATCTGTTAGCAATAGCTTTTGAAACTATTTTGTACAGGCTAATAGGCCTGTATTCACTCACTTTTGAAGGATTTTTTACTTTAGGGATAAGTGCTATGTGAGTGTAGTTCATCCATTCATCCATTTTCCAACTATTCAAAACAGCTAATGCTGCTTCACTAAGATTGTCCCCCACTACCATCCAATGATTTTGATAAAAGCAAGCTCCTAGTCCATCTGGTCTAGGAGATTTTAATGGGGCCATATGTTTAATAGTGTAACGCCCGTCCTTGTGGTGGGTCCTTTTTCATATCGATTTTGATAAAAACCGACGGGAATTACGATTCCTTTTCAATCTCTTTTTCGTACATACCAGGATACAAAAGACTCCATGTTATAAATAAAATCTCATTTTTTTTTTTGATTAAAACTTTCAGCGGAAAACATTACATTACATAATTAAAGCTTTTAATGTGAAACATCTTGCCTAGGCCTTCGTGCTCTTCCCCTTGGGCTGTGCCTGTTCTGACCTGTCATGCTCATCTTATGCCTGGGAGGGCACACATAAAAACTAAAATGAGTCGATGACTCGTAAGTATTACTTCATACAGTTAAAATATAATAGCATAGTTTTTCAGTCATGCAGTTATCATTCCATACATACATATCTTACGTAGCATGCATACGTCTTTCTTTTCATTTGAAAACGTTTCGAGGTGGGGTTTTTATTTAAAACATGATTTCTTCTTTAAAACAGATCCCCACGCATCGCTGCCTTCGTTACTTAAAGAATCTTTTCATGCATTTATATTTCTACGTACATTCATGCATACACACGTTCATTAAATCATCTTTTCTTACTTACGTACATTCTTGCATTCGATCCATTCATACATACATACATGCATCCATTCTTAACATGCATTCATTCATTCTTATCACTTTCATGTGGCCGTTGCACACTGTTACACCCCGTGCGCTGGGGTTAGCAGTCTTTTGGACCCGATTCCGCCTGTGGCCACGGGTTGGGAATCCATTCAGTCAGGGTGCAGCACTGGGTGCACTACCAGTACTACTTACCCGGCATTGCAATCTGCCCATTTCTTTGATATCATTTCCAGTCCAGTCCATGTGGCCATTACGTATTTTCATACATCATACATTCAATCCGTTCATTTCTTTACAGTCCTTTCCTTTTTATTCGTATCGTTTGAAGCATAATTTTCTTTATTTTTCATAAAAGTTGCTTTAAGAGAAGTTTCTTTAAGAGGAAACTGATTTTCTTTCTTTTCCATTAAAATTATTTTAGAAAGAGTTATTTTATTTTAGAAAAGATAGTTTTCTTTCTTAATCAAACCTTACAATCCTTAACAGTTCTAACATCCTTTAAAGCTTCATTTCATTTCCTTTCATAAATATACATACAATACGTACTACTTATAGCATCCATTCACATGCATACACGTACATAATTTGGGTGCATAAAAAGGGACTGCCAAGGAAGGCCGCTACGTACTTATACTTGAAAACTTACGTTTTATTTTCCTTTTTACAGAAAAGCTTTCGTCTTATTCTTCATTTTTATACAGAAAACTCTAGAAGAGTATGAACGTAACATGTGACGCCCCCAAATCCCCACGCCCGAACACGGGAAAATTGAGACGTCCGGATGGTGACAACCCGGGTCACCATCCCATCGACGGGTGCCGAGTGTGTGCAAGGCAACAGATGTGTACAGAGAAACACGCAGCGGATAACGAAAGTCATAACTAAGTACCAGAATTTTTCTTAACGTAATACAAGCTATTTAAAACATACATAGATGAAATATTACAAAACACAAATACAGCTTTAACAAATAAAAAAAAGATAGCATCAGCAACCCGGCGGAGCCGCATCCTCGGGCTCAGCCTCCTCCTCTTCGTCCTCTAACTCTATACCAAAAGCTACGGAACCACGAATGGTGCCGCAGGTAAGTAAAACCCAAACACTACCAGATAAAAACACATAAAACTCAAACAAGATGCATGAACCATGCCCAATGCACAAAGCCCATAAAACACCAGTTTTCCACACACGCCAAAAACCCGTTTGACCCAAAAACACATCCTTACCGAAAAACACGCCAAAAGTCACATTTGGCCCAATATCTCGCCAGAAGTCCATCCGGCCCAATATCTCGCCAGAAGTCCATCTGGCCCACGCCAAAAGTCTTATTTGGCCTCATAAACCATTATCCAATTTTAACCGTATGCACCATGACCTCCCCTAGGGGTCATCCGCACACCCTGGCTCCAGTGTCACACCGTAGAGTACCACCACGCATGTGACACCTAACGAGCGATGCCCAGTTCTGCTCCCCGCGCGTGCGTAGCCAAGCATCCTCTAGCCCTCGCCAGCGAAGGGCCACGGAGTCGGTGAGTAGGGCGATGCCCGGTTCCGCGCCCGGCGCGTTCGTAGCCAAGCATCCCCTAGCCCCGCTCCCGTCATCTCTCTCGACAACTCAGGGGACATCACTCAGTTTATTCCGCTCCCGAGTGACCAGAGGAGCTCCACCGAGATAATAACCCATCCCGGCTTGGGCTCGTGATACACATGCACCCGCAATACACTTACGCCAAAACACAGGCTTTTCACATAAATCCACAAACACACGTGCATGCACCATGTAATGCCATAACAATGCATAATAAAATAATCCAACAAACATAAATCACATAAACAGGCAACTCCGTCCTCCATCCATCCGACCCCCGAAACTCCTCAGACTCAGTCCGGAATCAACAACTAACAACAGTAAATAATTGAATGAGCAATATATATTAAAATCTGAAAATAGAGTTTGGAAAATACTTACAGCGCTATATGGCAATTTTAGAAAACAAGCGGCGTTGCAAATGGCGGAAAAACAGCAACGTCACAGTGAAAATTCACTGTGGCCGTGGGTTTGAAAAACTCACTTTTGAACGGGGACAAACTAGGACACGAAATTGATAGGGGGTGGTCTAGGGATGGTTGTGAAGCTATTGGAAGTGGTGGTTGGCCGTGGGTGGCGGTGGAATCGCCGGAACTGGCCGGATTACCCAAAACGGAAACTAAGCTCGTAGGAGTTGTTCCGGTGGTCGTTGGAGGCCGGAAATGGGTGGGTTAGGACAGCAAGGAGTCGGTGGTGAAGTGGTGAAGAAGTGGTGGCTGGAGGTGGAGCGACGGCGGCGGATCGGAGCCAAAACCGTGCGGCTTTGTTGGGCTTTTTCCGGCCAAATGGTCGGCCGGTTGGGGGTGAGCTTGGGTGGGGTGGTGCACCGGAGGGAGAGGAAGAGAATGGGACCGGTGGGGGGTCGATTGGTGGCCGGATGGCGGCGGTCTGGTAGAGAGAAGGGACGCCGGCGTGAGGGAGAGGGAGGAGAGAGAGAGAGCACGGGGGGTCCGAACGCGGGGAGAGAAGAGAGAAAAAGAAAAAGAAGAAAAAAGAAAAAAGAAAAAGAAAGGAAAAAGAAAAGAAGGGAAAAAGAAAAAAGGAAAAAGAGAAAAAAAAAAAAGGAAAATGATGTGAAAAGAGATGAGGTCCAATCCTCACTCCGGGAAAACGAAACAAACCGCCGAAAAAGATTAAAAACCACAAAACAACTTAAAGAAATAAAACACAACATCAAATAAATTAAATTAAATTAAAAACCCATTTTTTAAAACGCAAATAAATTAAAATAAATAACTGATATATTAATTAAAATAAAAACAATTATTTCAGCGAAAATACACTTAAAAGCGGGTCATCACATAACACTTACCTGGACTTCATGCCATACTCAATTCATGCAGTCCATTCATGTGCGTGTCAGATGGCAACCTACATGCATACACATAACTTTATGTCATCATCTATCTAATGTATAAGTAACTATTCTAGAAAATAGAACTATGCTTTGCTTGAAACACTCTATATCCATCCCTGGGCTCTTACGTACTATTTACTATATTAAAACCTTCGAGGTCTTATTCCTTAAAGTGAACCTCTGTGATTCACCTTAGGTTAAGACACTAAGATCTCTGTCTCGTTCTTCTATTTACACAATCCAACGCATGATTCTGACATACAGAGCCATGCGTCCCAACCTTAAACTATATACTCTTCACTACTTTCACGTATCCTAGCCCACGCTACATCCTTATTTCCATCCATTCAGGCTACATGAAGTCAGCCAATTCTCTGGCTAAAATACCATGTAACCATGATCAGGACAGATTACTCATTACATATGATAAATCTGTCTGATACACTTGTCTTGCCAGAGACACATGTATCTCATCCCCTTTTATCACCTAAGAGCAACTTATAATTCCAATAAACGCCTGCTTGTATAAACAAGCTCCAAACTCCAATACCAACTTGTTAAAACCCGGTCGATAGGACTTTTCCTACTTCCTGGCTCTTTATAAGTTCATCCCAACACTTAATGGGAGAGGATTGCATCCATAAATGCACCTCTGTCACGTCACGTAATTCGAGATAAATCCCGAGTCACATCACGATACCCATCATGCTTCCGCCGCACGCTCTGATACTTCTCCATCACTTCCTTATACTCTTAGTCACAAGTCAGTCTCAAGGAAATACCCGTTACCTTGGACTACAGGACACATCACTACTGCTTCGGGACACTGTTACACAGTTCCCGCCACTTGACAAGAGGACTGCATCCACAAATGTGCCTCTGTCACATTATGCAGCTCAAGACAGAATCTCGAGTTACAATACGAGGCCCATTGTGCTTCTGTTGCACTCTCTGATATCTTTTCACCACTTCCATATACCTTTAGCCATAGTCAACCACAAGGTAAATCTCGTCACCCCGGACTACAGGCTATGTCACCATTGTTTCGGGATACTGTTACACAGTTCCCAACACTAGACCATACACTCCACACTTCTCTGCTACGTCATCCAACCCTTCGTGACACGCCATCTAGTGTATCACGACCTCGTATAGAGTATACTCACATGAACTCTCTTCCATCCACACTACGACAACATCACTACGATACACGCCTCACGGTGCATCGCTATGCGACACGGAGTACGCGCCACACGTACTCCTTTCGTTACAACACTCATCATCACGATGCACATCACACAATGCATCGCCATACAACACGGAGTACACTCCACGTGCACTCCCTTTCTTCTACGCCACACATCACTACAGCACACGTCACACGACGCGTCGCTGCATTACACAGAGTACACTTCACGCGTACTCTCTTCACACTACACGCCGTATCACATCTGTGGCATCCATCTCACGCCCATACTTCACAACATAATCCACAATGCTACACAATCAAGCCCAACACTTCACAACTACACTTCACTTCATAACTATGCAGCGAACTCCACAAATACTAACTACACAGTCTACGATCCAACCAATCAACTACTTTAAACATAAATAACTAGAGATAAAAGGTTATACCATCAACGGGCTAACCCGTGCGTCGCTCGCTGCGCGTCACGATTAAGCGTCGGAGGAGCGTACGTGGCGGTAACACCACGTACGGTGGCTGTCCACCACGTAAAGTGGTAGTTTGGGCTTGAGAAAAGCTAGGCGTGGCCTTGGAAGGCTCATAGTGGCCTCGTGGTGGTCGAAGGTGGCGGAGCACAGCGGCATCATGCCGTGAACAATAAATCCGAATGGTGGGTGTTTGCTTGAGGTGGTGGAAGACCATAGAACTTCATGGCAAGCTAGGGAAAGGTAGAGGAACATGTGGTGGAGCTGTGGTGGCGAGGTGGTGGCCATACGGTGGCTCACGGCGGCGGATCGGCCGTTTGAAGCCATTTTCGGCCTTGGAGAGTGAGGGAGAGTGAGAGCTCTACATAGCTCCGTTGGCCATGGAATTTCTTGGGGAAGTTCGTGGTGATGAGAGGAACAAAGTGGTGGTGGTGAAACACCATGGGTGGCCGTGGATGGTGGTGCACGGCGGTGCAACCGAACGTGTGTGTGTGAAGACCCATCGGAGAAAGAGTGAGAGTTAGTGGAAAAGAAAGACATGGGGAGGAAGCTCTTGACATGGTGGTTCCATTGGTGGTGCTTGGTGGCCGTTTCAACCGTGTATGGTGGTCCAAAGAGGTGAAAAATGGTTGAAGACCCATTTCTTTGAAGGAGAAAAGAGAGAGACTCGGTGGCTGGAAAAACACACCACCGGTGCAGTTGTGGTCGCCGGTGAGAGAGGGTCACGCCGGTGTGGGAGGTGAGGCACGGCGACCGGAGGTGACGCCGGCTGGGAGGCTTGGACCGAACGGGCATGGAGGAAGTCCATGCACAGTGATCGGCTGGACATGCACGAGGGAGAGAGAAAGAGAGAAAGAAAAAAAAAGAAAAAGAGAAAAAAGTGAGGAAGAAAAGATAGAGGTTTGGGTATTTATCTTCAATCCTACGCTTCAGGATCCTCAAAAGGATCTAACGATGAATTAAAACACTGATTTGAAAACGCGTAAGTGTTTTATTTTAAATAAAACACTTTAATAAAACACTAAGAGAAATTAAGATAGAATATTATTTTATAAACTAAGGTTTATAAAATAATATTTTCTTCATCATTATATAAAATGATAAAGTATCATTAATTAATCAAAGTGCATAAAACACTTAAACAAAACACTGAGAGGAATTAAGATAGAATATTATTTTATAAACTAAAGTTTATAAAATAATATTTCTTCATCATTATCTAAAATGATAAAGTATCATTAATTAATCAAAGTGCATAAAACCATTTAATTTAAATAAGAATTTTCAACGTAAAATTAAACATCTTAATACTTTAAAACAACTAAAATATCTAATATAAGATATTATCCACAATTATAATATTTTCAGAGCTCATTAAAATATTATAATTGTGCTACATTAAAACAAGCTTATCTAATAATACTGAAAATATCTTCTATAGATATTTTCTGAAAATATCTTCCATAGATATTTTCTATAGATATTTTCTATAGATATTTTCATAATATTAAAATATCCATAAACTTTAAAATATCTATCTTACTTTGAAATTCGCATAATAACTTTCAGAACACGCCATCGAGATACAACACGTAGGATAAGATTCAACATGTAGATCGAGGCTAGTCAGATAGACTGACTCTCGACACGTAGAGCAAGGCTCAGCACATACACCGAAGTTTGACACGTGGATCAAGGCTCGTACGTAAAGAAGAAGAAAGAAGGAGCGGATATTACAAATAGCTTCTTCAATTTCTGGTCTTGTAAAACCTTTTGATAACATCTCATTCATCTCTTCAGTTACTTTAGCCTCTACTGCCTTTAAACACTTAGAAAGCTCCTCCTAAGTTGGGTTCGTCGATTGAAACAGCTCCTTAAAATATCCATTGAATGCCCCCTCAATATCCTCCATAGTAGTCAATTTGTTCCCTTGCTCATTAATAATCTGATTAATCATATTTTTTCTCTTCCTCTGACTAGCACAAGCATGGAAATATTTGGTGTTCTTATCCCCACGCTTGTACCAGTTCCTTTTAGATCTCTGCCTCCACTTCAAATCCTCTTGTTCAAGCAAGCATTCCAACTCTTTTTGAAGGCTTCTAATCTCCTTTACATTGTGGCTCCCTTCCTCTCTCTGTAATAACTTTAAAAGCTTAGTTTTTTCATAGATTTCTGGGCCTTATTTCTCCTTAAATTTCTACTCCATTTTTTCAGGAAACCAGTACATCTATTAATCAACCCTTGTAACTTCCCAACTGGTCCTCCTACACTTCTTGCTTGTTGCCACCCTTCCTTAGCTATCTTCTCACAATCTGCTTCAGTAGCCCACCAAGCCTCATATTTGAAATTTCTGCAAACCTGAAAACATGTGGATTGAGAAAAAGTTAGTAAAAGAGGCCTATGATCAGACCTCCTAGCCACTAGAACCTCCACCTTAATCTCTTTTTGTGATTCAATCCAAACTTGGTTGGCCACCACCCTATCCAACCTTTCCTTTATAAAAGTCTCATCATCATGTTTATTACTCCAAGTATACTTATCCCCTTCCCATCCTAGATCAGATAATCCTCCCTTCTCCAAAGCATTCCTGAAGTTGTTGATCAGAAAATCTCCTCTAGGCCTACCACCCACCTTCTCATCATTTGTAAGGATTTCATTAAAGTCTCCCATAACACACCACCCTCTGCTGCTGTCAGGTTTAATAGATGATAGTAGTTGCCAAGCCTCTTGCCTTTTACTAGCCTCAGGATGACCATAGAAGCCTGTTAAAAGCCATAAGTGTCTCCCCTGATTATCATAAATCCATACACTAATATGCCTCTGAGTGAAGTTCAAAATCTCCACCATGCCTTCATGTTTCCAAAACAAAGCCAAACCACCCCCTCTCCTATTCAATTCCACCCCAAACAACCTTCCATTCTCATCCTTTTTCTTATTCCTTCCAATCTACTTGTCTGTACCTTAGTTTCCATTACAAAGACCACAATTGGCAGCTTTTCCTCTACTAAGGAGCAGAGGTCTTGAACTGTCTGAGGGTTGCCAAGCCCTCGGCAGTTCCAACTTAGTAGTTTCATAATACTTAGTGGGGTTGCTTAACAGCCACTGCCAATTCTACCTGTTCAACAGGTTCCTTCACTTCTAAGTTCCTTCTTTGTTTCTTTAAGTTCTTTACTTCTTGAATCCCAGCCTGCCCTCCCTCCACTGGCCTTTTAATGGGCCCTGATGGTGTTGGCAAACTGCTCTTGTTTCCCATAAACCGAGCCCTTCTTTTCCAAGTTTTTCCTCCCTTGACCAAATTCTTAAGTACCTCTCCCTCCCTTTTATCTTTTAACTCTTCATTAGGAGCACTAATATCCTCTCTTTCCACCCCTTCTTCCTCATCTACCCGTACACCAACTTCTTTTAAGCTAAACTCCATCCCTCCCCCTACTATAAGCTCTTTTTCCCCTCCACTCACTTTCTTTTCACTCCCCACTATCTCTTGGCTCACCTCCTGTTCCTTTATCCCTATATCTCTCAGAAGTGCCTTCCTTCCTTCATGGCAAGATTCCACTTCTTCTCCTCCCTCTCTTCTCCAAGAACCCTCTCTTCTGGCTTCTCCCTTTGCTTCTGGACCTCTCCACTTTTTCCCAGTTGAACTTACTCTTAACCAGGCCCCAAATTGCTCCTTTGTCTCACTACCCCCCTCCCTCATCTCTATCTTCCTTGAACAACCATTAGTTCCATGAAGGATCCTACCACAAGAGAAACATAAGAAAGGTAACTTCTCATACCTAAATGAGATCCACAGACTTTTTCCTTGAACTGAAACTGTTCTTCCCCTCGCCAAAGGTCTTGTTAAGTCTAGTTCAATTTTGACCCTCAAGTAACTCCCTCATCCACTCCCATCTCCTTGAACATCAACATCTCTTACCTTTCCCACCGTATTCCCCACCTGCTCTCTCGTCTTTTGTGTCATCATAGTCAGGGGTAGATTGTACGTATGCACCCATAGCACCTCGTGATCAAAACACATTTTCGTCGGTGGATTCAATCCATCATACTCCTTAAGCACCATCACCTGAGTATCAAACAACCATGGTTTGCCTCCCCACACTTTCTGTTTGTCTGCATGAGTTGCAAAAGTGATAACGAACGTATTCTTTTACACCTCTAAGAACTTTGCAACTCTGCTGAGTATCCAGATTTTTGCAATCGTAGCTTCTACTACTCTAGAACTTATTCTCCTCTCGAGCCATATCCTTCCAACTAAACTCATTTCTCCTTTGCTCTTTAGTTCCTCAGAAGTATCATCATCCAGATCAACATTGATCTTTTCTTCATCTGTAAGCGTAAGCTTCTCCCATTCTGCCTCCAAATTATCCATCACCACCTCCAGCCTCCAATCTGTCTTCACTTCATTGAGCCTTCTCTTGTCGAAAACACTCAAACCAACACCCAGCTCTGCCTCCTTCTGCCAGTAACTGACAGAAAAACCTCCATTCACCGCCTGACTTCACACCGTACAAGCCACCTTTTTGTTAGAATATTCCTCCTTGGGTTCAGTACGACCCACTTCTCCTCTCTTTCCACTAACGAAAAAGAGATAGAACAATGAATAATTGTGTATTTGCGCTATTTATCACTTAGATACATATTATTAATCAGATTTTGTTGTTAATGTTGTGAAAAACGATGACAATGAATTGAAGAAAAGAGAATAAAAATTATGGAATGAGAAAAGAAAACAATCACATACGACACAAGATTTACGTGGTTCGACAAATTATCTACGTCCACAAAAGCTGCAGAGGATTTTATTATTGAGGAATATTGATGGCTTGCAAAATTTCATATTGCAGATTTTACAAGTTCGCTCGAGCGGAGGCTCTTGGCCGCTCGAGCGAATTCAGGCAGATTCAAACGCTCGACTGCCGCTCGACAGGGAGCTCAAGCAGGTTGCTGAAAAACGAAGATCGCTCGAGCGGAGACATTGGCCGCTCGAGCGAAATCAGGCAGAGTCGAACGCTCGATGTGCGCTCGATAGGACGCTCGAGCGAAATCAGGCAGAGTCGAACGCTCGACGCGCGCTCGACACCCCGCTCGAGCGAACATCGTATTTTGACAGATTTTAGGTTTTCCGCCGTGGGACCATATAAAAGGCCATTCTTCACTCTAGAGCCGCGGTTTTTGACTGGAGAACACTCTTTGGGAGAGAAAAACATAGCTAGAGGGATTCAAATCATTTGTTTTGGAGACGGAATTCCAATTTATTGCACGTACGTTGGATTCATACACGAGCACGGACGGGAGAAAGGCGTTGAATCGTTCCCTTGAGCTTTTGACGACCAGTTGAGGCTGCAAGGAGGATTTTTCAGTGTTTATTTTCTTCTTCCCATCTTCTCAGAACAATTATGGTGAATTCGTTTATGTTGAATTCCAATTCTAGCATGAGCTAAATTTTCTTCTTTCTAGGAAAACGATGTAACCTAATTCCGAACTATGCTTGTTTGTCCATGCTAATTTAATGCAATTCTCTATTTGTTTATCTGATTTATTCTGAGTTTAATGCTTCTCATTAACTGGCCATTGATTAGATGATTATTAATCTTGTGATTTGCTATCGAAAGAGGGAATCATAGGGTAGATCTTGGATATTTCAGCATAGGTAAGTATAGAGATCGAAAGACTTGTATGAACCTGTGTAGTAATTAAATCATTGGTCTTATTGCATTCTTGATTATTTAATTTGCATACTCTTGTGTGAATTGATAAACTAGAATCACTTCCAATTGACTATCGAAAGAGGCTTTTGGATGAATTAGAGATTTGCTAATAGACAAAAGAGGTTTAAGTTAAATTAGCTGGATGAGAAAAGCATAGTGAAGAATTATGGTGAAATCGATTTCCTAGAAGGTTTCTTCCCCATTGAATTTGATCTTTGAAAGTCAGTTTTATTTTCTTTGCTTATTTCTCTTGAGTTGATCTAGTTTTATTTGCTACTACAAAAAACCTTAGCGATTCCTCTAGATAGAATTGAGATTAGCATAATTTTGGTATTTGGCAAGAGTAAGGTACCAATCCCTGAGGACGATACTCTTCTTATTACTTTACTATAAAACTACGATACTGTGCACTTGCAGTTTTGCACCGATCAAGTTTTTGGCGCCGTTGCCGGGGATTAGTTTATTCTTATTTTTTTTGTCAATATCGATACAAAGTAATCTTGGTTTTAATTTAGAACTTTGTTTTAATTTGTTCTACAGGTGTGTTTCTGACATTGGATGCGCCGTACTAGATCTCGTGACATTATTCCTGTTGATCCGGAGATTGAAAGAACTCTTAGATCACTAAGAAGAAATAAGATACTAGTCATGGCTGAAGAAGATCGTGAGGTACTACCACGCACCTTGAAGGACTATGTATGGCCAGTTGTGAATGGAAATTACTCGAGCATAATGCGCCAGCCAATCAATGCCAACAACTTTGAGCT